>NW_028277028.1:314444-628888 GCF_059951505.1 Python bivittatus
CTAAGCTGCTTCTTATCTGAGTGTTCCCTGGCTACAGCTCTTTCCCCTGTCTCCCAAGGTCATTCCACATTCCATTATATCACCTCCCCCTTCAGCCTCAGTCCCAGCTCCCGAGTTTCCAGGGGAAAAAGATTGTGGGCTGTGAGAACAAAGTACAACTGTATCACTCCCCTCTTCTGCTGGTAACTCCCCCAAGATCACATGAGGCATCCTGCAACCCAGCTGTGTCTGTAGAGGTTTAGTTTAGTTTATTACTGATTAGCCATTAGGCCATATCAAGATACAGAGTAAAAAACATATAAAACATAAGACATTATTAAGACCACATATTAAAAATAGGATAAGAGAAACAAATTAAAATTAAAAAAGAAAGAAAAAAGATGCAAATCATATTTCTGTATCACCCCTACAATTTACACTGATCAGAGCCACATATGCAGATGTTAGCTGTACTGTTTTGTTCAAATAAAAAGCCATATTATATGTAATTTTTCAATTCTGACCGTACATTAAATATGTTGTTTAATATAAGGATTCCAATAGATCATTCTGTCAGGATCTACGCAAGCAACTATCAAAAGGCTATTACAAAGTTATTAGAAAATTTATAATATTAACAGGCATGTGCTAATTAGCTAGTAAGTACAAATGTTAGTTTAGGAAGGAATTATAACTTGTGTAGATGCTTGCTTGTTTCTGCCATAAAAGGGAAGAGGGGAAATGGTGAATAAATAACAAAGGCAAGGTCCGGTGTTATCTAGCCTCGAGGCGCCGGCAAGGCCGAACAACCATGAGACCAGAGAAGAGGCGCGAAGGAATCAAGCGGGAAAATAGAGTAGAAGGGGGTTAAAAGGTGAGCTCTGGCCAGGGAGAGTTAGTCTCAGCATCTGTATGCTGCTTCTCAATAAAGAAATCTTTACTGGAAAGAAACCGGCTCCAGGAGATTTACTGGAATTGGGAACTGAGTGTGCAGACTCTGACATTTTGCTGTGTCAGGGGTTTATCTGTGAGGGGTTTATCTGAGGGAAAACCATCATGGGAACCTCTCACCCCGGATGCCTGGGACGCGCCACTGCTGCCCGGGATGGAGGAGGAGATTGCAGAATGCGGGCCCATTGAGAGGCGCAAGGAGGACCTGGAGACCCCCTCCTGGCATCTGGGCTGACTCAGCCTGGTGGGCGACTGAAAGAGATGGAAAGCCAAGATATGGCGCAGGGACAAGGATTTTGGAGAGATGTCTTTCCTGGGGATGGAGCCCGAGGAGTGATGGTCCCTGGCCATGGGACAAGTGGAATCTACCTGGATGGGCACCCTGGAAGGCAACGTGGATATGCTGCAAGCTGATATCACCACCCTCTGGAGGGAGATGAGAGAGATGAGGGGGATAATCGACCTACTCCGTCGCTCGGGGGGACTCCGTGAACCGGAGGGGGGATTGGTGGAGCTAGTGTATTGGACCAGCCATCTTCCTCCCTCTGGTGGCCCTGCCTGCGCCTGCTGTGCCGACGATACAACCCCAACCAGCCCCGCCATGGCCTTACCAAGATCTGTTGAGGTGCTGGGGTTTAACGGAGATATTCGGAGGCAAACCAAAAGAGTTAGCCAGTGCTAACTCAGGTGACCATTTGCATGGAGGAGTGCGGCCACCTGTTCAACATTGACACGCAATGGGTGACCTACATGTGCAAAGCGCTGAACGGGAAGGCAGCGGAGTGGCTGATCGAGATGCGTGAAGCCCGAGCGCCCGAACTCACCAATCTCGTCCAATTCATATGGGCGCTGAGGAGGAGGTTTGAGGATCCTGGGGCCATCATGAAAGCCTGGACCACCCTGCTGAGCCTGAGGCAAGGGAGTTGCACCGTCGCTGAGTACGCATTAGAATTCCGGAGCCTCATGGGAAAACTCCGCGACTGGCCTGAGTCGTTCAAAATCTCCGGTTTCCAGAAGGGGCTGAGACGAGACTTGTGAGGAAACCCACGGACAGTCGAAGAGTGGGTGGCACACGCAGGTGGAAGCCAATTGGATGTCCGTAGACCAGGCGTTCAAACAGCCATTCGGCATGCCAGCGCCAGCGCCACGGAGACCTCTGGCAAGGGGAGGAGAGGAGATTTTTCCTAGACCGCTGCGGGAACGCGCCTGCTTCTGGTGTGGAGAAGTGGGACATTTTGCCACCAATTGCCCCAAACCCAGCCCTGTGCAGGCCGGAGAGCCAAGGAGGGTCCCGGGAAAGTACCCAAAGCCCCAAGCAAGGGGAAAAGAGCCACCGCAGCAGGGGGAACGGAGGTGCCATTTCCTGATCCTATTATCTATGAGGAAGGATCCGCAGGAGGCATGCATTTGGAAGGAGCTCGGAACCCTAGCTGCAGCCCCGACCAGGCGGACAAGCCTCACTCCAACGATGGCGATGAAATGGATGAGGAGGATGGGGTGAGTGTTACCACCATAAAAGTGACTATAACTGCCCCTAAGACAGTGTGCAAGGCTACGCTGACCACGCTGATGGACACAGGCTGCTTGCACTGTTTGATCAGCCCAGTCCTAGTGAACGGTTTAGAACTGCGGGTGGAAAAACTCAAAACCCCTATAGTCTTCAAGCAGCTGAATGGATCTCCAGCAGGAGGGGGGGGGCATGCAATACCACACGGAAAGGTTTGAACTGCAAGTGGGAACCCACAGAGAGAAGCTTAGATGCTTGATGGCCCCCCTTGGTGGCCATGCACTGATCTTGGGAGCGAACTGGGTAAGACGCTGGGATCCCAGGGTGTTCTGGAAAACGGGACGAATGGAATTTAAAGATGGAATCTATCTGGGCTCAGAAACCTGTAAAGGGGGAGGGATTGTGGTGGCACCTGCAAGCAACAAGTCACAACCGCCGACCCCCCTCCCTACCTTAACCAGCACCATCCCCAAACCCTATCAGGATCTGAAGGCTGTGTTCAGCCAAACGGAGTCAGACCAACTGCCTCCTCATAGGGAACTGACTGTGCAATTGAAATTGAACCTGCGGCTAAATTCCCAAAGAGGAAAACCTACCCCATGACACAAAAGGAACTGGCAGCCCTAAGGGGTAGACAAAAATTTGGCTAGAGAGTTTATCCAGCCAGCCAAATCCCAGATGGCAGCACCTGTGCTCTTCCAGGAGAAAAAAGATGGAAGCCTGAGACTGTGCACTGACTATCGAGGACTCAATGCTGTCTGCAAGGAAAATAAATACCCTTACCCCTTATGAAAGACTTGCTAGCACAATTATCAAAGGGGAAAATATTTACAAAACTGGATTTAAGAGATGCTTACTTTAGAGTGCACATAAAGGAGGGTGACGAGTGGAAAACGGCTTTTAGCACCCCGATTGGTTGCTACCAGTATAAAGTCATGCCCTTTGGGCTTTCAGGTGCACCTGGGGTGTTTATGCAATTAATTAATGAGGTGTTACGTGAATTTTTATTTCGGGGGGTACTGGTTTATCTGGATGACATTCTGATTTACTCTGACAATTTGGAAGATCATGTAAAATTAGTAAGAAAAGTGTTAAAGAAGCTACTAGATGCACAATTATATGCTAAATTGTCAAAATGTGAATTCCATAAAGCTCAAGTGGACTATCTGGGGTACCGCATATCCCATAAAGGGATTAAAATGCACCCAGCAAAGGTGCAAGATGTAATTGGTTGGGAAGGTCCTAAAACCAGGCGACAGCTGCAGAGTTTCCTAGGCTTTTCTAATTTCCATCGCCAATTCATCCCAAACTTTGCACAAGTGGCATTGCCACTGACAGATCTGTTGAAAACCAAAGGAAAAGAGAGAACTAAGGCTCAAAAGCCAGGGGCACCATTAACATGGACTACTGAATGCCAAACTGCATTCAAAACACTCAAAGCCCTATTCACAGCTGAGCCAATTCTCAAACACTCAGCCCTTTATAATCCAAGCAGATGTCTCTGATGTAGCAATAGGAGTGGTGCTGCTTCAAAAGGAGAAAGGGGGGTCACTTAAGCCCTGTGCTTATATCTTTTGTAAATTCACTGAAACAGAAAGGCGATGGCTAGTACGGGAGAAAGAAGCCTTTGTAGTTTGGTGGGCTCTATTAACCTGGTGACACCTTTTAGAAGGCTCACCTCACCCTTCTGAGGTATGGACTGATCACAAGAACTTAGAAGCTCTGATAACACCAAGGAAACTGTCTCCCAAACAAGTACGCTGGGCTCAGTTTTTCAGCTGATTCAAATTTACCCTAAAATATATCCCAGGAGGGAGAAACTTTCTGGCTGACACTCTATCTAGACTATCCCCACACAACAGCCAGCCAGAGCAGTTAGTAGCACCTGTAATTCCTAAAACCCAGACAGGCTCAGTGGCACTCACTAGAGTCCAAGCCAAGAAAATAAAACCTGCTCCAGCAAATGAATTACTTAAAAAAATAAACAAAGCTATCGAAACAGATGAGTGGTTTAAAAATAATAAAAGTTCCTTGATGAAGGAACAGGAAGCATGGTGGATGGGAGATAAATTATGCATACCCTCCCAGCTTCGCAAAGAAATTTTACAAAGAGGCCACATAAATAAAACCTGTGGGCATTTTGGTTTTGTGAAAACTTTACACTTACTACGCAGACAATTTTGGTGGCCTACAATGAGAAAGGATGTAGCTGAATATGTAAACACATGCCCCAGATGTGCCATGGCAAAGAAACGGGGAGGAAAGCCTTTAGGTCTCTTGCAGCCAGTGGCTACCCCTCACCAACCCTGGAAAGAAATTGCCATGGATTTTATTGTTGAGTTGCCAGAAAGCAACCACAAAACGGTCATATGGGTAGTCATAGACCTATTCTCCAAGCAGGCACATTTCATTCCATGTGCCTCTATTCCAACTGCTAAGAAACTCGCCAAGATGTTTATACAACACATATACCGACTCCATGACACCCCCCAGAGGGTGATTTCAGATTGTGGGACACAATTCACTTCAAAATTTTGGCATGAATTTATAAAAATGATTGGTTCTACCCAAGCTCTGAGTTCCAATTTTCATCCCCAGACTGATGGAGCCAGTGAGAAATTGAACTCTCTACTTGAACAATATTTAAGATGTTTTACCAATCACCAACAAGATGACTGGGCAGAATTTCTGCCTTTTGCTGAAGTAGTACAAAGTACACCAGAGCACTGGTTTTACCCCTTACACTGGTCCACTAGCCACTGGTCAAGATTTTGTACTAATCCCTGAGCTACCTATAAAAAATTATCCTGAGCATGGATGAATGGATTAAAAACATCACCAACTTATGACCATTAATTGTTAAAACACTGCAAGATGCCAGAGCTCAGCATAAAAAATATGCTGATCGTAAACGTACTGCACAACCTCCTTGGAAGGTAGGAGACAAAGTATGGCTATCAACAAAAAACCTAAAAAGTACCCAGCCATGCAAAAAACTAGGACCAAAATATGTTGGACCTTTTCCAATTGAAAAAATCGTGGCTCCTGTTTCTTTTAAGCTAACTTCACCAAAAAATTACAGGAAAATTCACCCAGTTTTTCATGTTAACTTATTAAAACCTTATAATGAATCCATGACATGGCATCCTACCAAACAGAATCCCAATCCAATCATGATTGAGGGAGAAAGTCATTGTGAAGTACAAGCCATACTGGACTCTAGAAAGCACAAAGGCAAACTGCAATATTTAGTGCAATGGAAACATTTCCCCAAAACACACTATGAATGGGTAGATAGCCACAATGTGAAAGCTCCCAAACTCATTAAAGACTTTTACACCAAATATCCACAAAAGCCGAGATAAACAGAATTACAACATCAGTAATATTTGTATTGTATATATTGTTTTTTTCTTGCAGATTTTATTTTGAATGTGATGACATTCGTCTTGTTGGAGGGCGGCATGTCAGGATCTACGCAAGCAACTATCAAAAGGCTATTAGAAAGTTATTAGAAAATTTATAATGTTAACAGGCATGTGCTAATTAGCTAGTAAGTACAAATGTTAGTTTAGGAAGGAATCATAACTTGTGTAGATGCTTGCTTGTTCCTGCCATAAAAGGGAAGAGGGGAAATGGAGAATAAACAACAAAGGCCAGGTGCGGTGTTATCTAGCCTCGAGTCGCCAGCAAGGCTGAACAACCGTGAGACCAAAGAAGAGGCGCAAAGGAATCAAGCGAGAAAATAGAGTAGAGGGGGGTTAAAAGAAGAACCCTGGCCAGGGAAGGTTAGTCTCAGCAGCCTATGGAATGCTGTATGCTGCTTATCAATAAAGAAATCTTTACTGGAAACAAACCAGCTCCAGGAGATTTACTGGAATTGGGAACTGAGCGTGCAGACTCTGACACATTCATCTAATGTGTGGTCCAAGATACTGATCCCTCTCTTTTATACAGTTGACGTTCAAATAATATATGTGTTATGTCTTCTATCTCTGGAGTTCCACAAATACAAGTGCGTTCATTATAAGGGACTTGGTTAAATCTTCCATATTTAACCATTGTGTCCAACTGCTCAAATCTTGCTCGAGTAAATACCACCCTAAGATATTTGGGCATTTCTGCGTTTAAATACTTGGCAACTTGGAAGGTGCATTTATAATGGCTTATCCACTTCAGTGAGCCAACCTTACTAAGGGTGACTATATCTTTCTGTGCTTCTATGTCCAAGATTCTTTGTGCGGCAGTCTTTTTAACTTGTTCTCCGGAAACAATTAGACATGAGACAGGGAGACCACAGCTCCTAATGTAATTTGTCAATTGTACTATCCAAGAAGTCTGTAACTGAGATTTTGTCTGTTCTAACAAACACAATTTTGGGAGTCTGTCAGTTTCCATAGCATTGATTTTGCACCAATAATTATAAGCCCTGATTTTAGACAAAGAACAAATTGTATGGATTCCCAGTTGGGCTCTAACTGCAGCAGCTGAAGTTTTATCCACATCCAGGATATGATGCTGTGATTGTGTTTGTTCTAATAGTGATGTGTGTTTTAAGCCGCAAACTTCAGCACCATATAAGAGCATAGGAGTAACCTTGGTCTTGTATACTGTAATAATTGGGGCTAAAGAGCCTTGGATAGCTATGATTTATTAATTTGAGCAGTAAGTTCATACGTGTCCTTGCTCTAAGTGAGCTCCTCTGCTGATGAGGAAGCCAAGATCCAGTCTCAGAGAAGACTACCCTAGGTAAGGGAAGGTATTAACTTGCTCTATTGTCTCACCATCTAATAGCTATCTATGGTTATGTCGTGTTCCAAAGATCATAATTTTTGACTGATTAATGATTAGAGGATTATGACGACAGGAGCCAAGCCTTAACAACCTATGCAACCCAACTTGTGAATATGATAGTAAAATCATATCATCAGTGTATAGCAAGGTGTTACAATACGTGTTTAACACCTTAGGCATATGTACTTCAGGGTCCTTCATTAGTCCTGGTAAGTCGTTAATATATAGGCTATGCAAGTATGCATCCTGGTAAGTCATTAATATATAGGCTGTGCAAGTATGCATGGTGCAAGTATGCATCCTTGTCTTATGCCTTTACAAGTATCAAACCTTCTTGTCATGGCTCCATTAATCCCAAACCACACTCTCAGATTAGTGCTTGTATAAAGGGTTTTGATCAACACCAGCAGTCTGGGTTCCATTTTGAGGACAGTCAATTTCCTCCATAATATTTCTCTATTTACTGTGTCAAATGCTGCACTAAGATCTATAAAGGCAGCAAACAGTTGTTTCTCCTTAGTGATAGATTTTGTAACTAGATGATCCAAGACAAAGCAGTTATCAATAGGAGATTGGCTCTGTCTAAAGCCAGCTTGTTCTTCCGTGAGAATATACTTTTTGTCTACCCAACTCTTGACTCTACTCAAAAGGAACTTAACATATATTTTAGCTACACTATCTATTAGGCTAATGGGCCTGTAATTGCTAGGGTCCTTTTTATTCCTTTTTTTGTATATAGGAACTACTATTGCCAACTTCCACCCAGCTGCAATATGGCAGGTATTATTTATATGTGTAAATAAACCTACCAAAAGAGGGGCCCACCCGTCAAGATATTTTTTGAATAGCTCAGTTGGTAGAAAATTCTCCCTGGGGGCTTTATTGTTCTTCAAGCCTTTTATGATAGATTTGATCTCATTTTCTAATACTGGTGGCCAAAGAGATGAGGCTTCAGTAAGTGATAATCACTACTTAGAAACTGTTTCTCAACAGGTTCTGATAGAGCAAACAGGTCATGATAGAATAGTTTTCCCATTCCTCGGCAGAGATTGGTATATCAAATGCAAATCTCTGTTCTTTCAGGATTCCAGCTACAGAATGCCAGAATATAGCTGAGTTGTGACTTTTTACTGACAGCTAAAGTCCAGACCAAATTGAGGCAGCATAGCGTTTTTTCTTTGATTTAATGAGTTTCTTATATTTACTTCTTAGAGACAGCTTGTATATGTACAGAGAGATGCCTTTATGCAAGTCTCATAGCTGCCTTTAATTTCTTTTCTTAATTTCTTTTTCATTGAATAGCGTTCATGGTCAAACCAAGGAGATCTACCTATAGGGAAACTTTTGGAGGAGGGTTTAGTTATTAGGTGTTTCTTTAACATATGGCACAAATTGGTGAATGCATTGAAGACTGACTGCCAGTCAGCCGTGGGTGACTGGATTATTAAGGCCCAACTGACAGCATTCTCTGATTTGAGGCTATTCAATTCAATATTGCTTTGGTATCTCCTTTGGATCATATTAACCTTTTATTTTGACTCACCTCTGAGTTAATAGTAACCCACCTATCAGCCATGTTATACGATCTTAAATCTGAACAAGCCAAGATTTTCATATGCACTGGCTGATGATCACTTTCTCCTCTTGGATAGACAATGACAGCTTTACCTCTTGATACACAAATAAGATTTAGCACTGCTTGACTGGGCTGAATGAAAGGTGTATGGATATACATAATTATTATCCTTACCTCCCAAAATTTGAAGATTACATTTAAAAATCAACAATACCAAGTATAAACAAGCAGTATTACTTTTGTTATCTCTTGAAAACCACTGTGAGTGATTATCAAAAAAAATCATTTCGAAATCCACTGTGTCGAGCAAAATCATGAAGAGATTGGCCTAATTTGGCATTAAAATCACCAAATAATATGATTATGGCTTGAGTATGCAATGTAATTATTTCTTCCAATATTATTTCTAAACATATCCAGTAATCAGAGTTATAGTAAGATGTATTTGTGGAATATAAGCATTTACCAGTATAAGCTCAAAATCTTTATATCTGAATTTCATGGCCAGTATGTGAGGGAGTTTATCCCCATTATATAATTTCTCACCCTGCCATTGCAATTCTTCCTTAATAAGAATGCATAAGCCTCCAGAGGCTTACCCTTTATTCTTTAATTTTTGGGCAGGAGTACACCAGCATTGAAAATCAGGGAATTGTACTGGTACATCCTCTCCTGCTAACCAGGTTTCTTGTAAGGCTATCATCTCAAATCCAGAAAGGAATCTCACCAAATCACTGTCAACAGACTCTTTCCAGACAGCTACATTCCAGGTTACAATCTGTATAAATCTCTCTGACACAAAATGTTCTGGGTATGATGATTGGATAAAGGATAAAGATTCAGACAGTTTGTTTCTGGGGCTGGAACAATGTCAATACTTCCTGTGTATACAGAGTTGTTATAAAGTTCAGCTTTCCTTTCTCTAGGTTGTGATTGTTGATCTTTATCACAGAAGTTATTATTCAACAAATTCTGATCTGGTACTGATGACTCTGTATCTGTGAGCCCAGCAGCTACTGCTGACAATACACTCAGTCAGCAGTAGAAATACTTCTCATTTTCTAATTGCTGAGCCTGAGGACAAGTAAGGTTAGATTGAGAGCTGACAGCAGAGAGCTGCCCCAAATCCTATGGGTAATATTGGCTTGCAATGGTGAGTGGCAAGGTGTGGATGGAATATCTCCTTGAGAAGTAAGATCAGTGTTGTGGACAACGCTGGGGTCAGCTGGTGGAAGCATTTCTGGAGATTGCTCAGACTGATGCTCAGGAGCCAGCAATATTAGGTCATCAGCTACAGACTTATCTTCCAAATAGTTATGTGAAGATTATGCTACATTGACCCATTGGATGTCTTTCTCTTTTGTATGGTTTTGCTTTGGACTGGCACACCTTTTTTTATTTGTTGGGGATTTTGTACTCTCAGAGGCTGGATGTAGTAGCATTTCCACAGATGAGCAACTAGAAGGAAGTAAGGTGTTAAGAGCCTCAGTTGCAGTGGTGGCTGACTGCAGCATAGATTTAACTGTTTCAAGCTTAAGATCAATTGTTGTTCCTCTGGGGGGAGAGTGGCAAACAGTTGAGTTAAATCTTCCTCATCTTCCAAAAAAATCATCTAAAATCTGTGTCTTTCCTTTAATTAGATCTGGAACATCTCTTTCTTTGTGTTTTTCCGGTTCTGACCTTGGCAATGAAGGCATTCTCCATTTTACAGATAGTGGATGGATGTGATTAGAGGCTCTACAGCTTGTACCATCCTCCCTTACTGGCTTGGCTTTCCTCCCAGAATTTAGCAAACGCTGGATACAGCTGTTGTAAAAAACACATATTGGCAGAATATGGAACTTTCTTAAATAGTTCTTAAGTTTGAAATGCATTGATGGAAGAGTAAGCTGCCTAAAAGTTAACATTATCCTTTTAAATCCATGCCTGCTAGGAAGCCAGGAGATTTCTGTAAGTTCATTAGAGTATACCCTGCATCAAGGAAGTTGAGAAAGGGAGTTTAATATTACCCATCTATTATGCCACCTGCCCTTATTCAAAGGCATATCAGCGGGTTGAAGCAAGATCCTGTGTCTCTGCAAGATTAGTTTCTCCCCAATATCTTCTTTAACTGGAAATTTTTGTACAGACTGTACTCTCCATGGGTTAGAGGTAAGTTTTGGAATGTATGAGTTGCTACTTGTTTCCTTAACTGATGTGGGGATATGCTTTTCTATTGAAGTCTTTAATTCATCTATTTTTTTGTGAGCATCCAGAAGCTGATCGAATATAGCAATGACTGTTTGAGCTGTTAAGAGGCAATTTTTAGCAGCCAGATCCAGGTCTCCATCTAAATTCTTCCTGATATGAACACCATCCTCCCCTCTATCTCCGAGTAGAGCCTCATTTTCAGAGTAAGGGCAATCATCCACTTCTCAGTCCAAAGAGGAGTAAGAATTGTTAATGGAGGTTACAAGGGGAGAAGGAAAAGGAAAAAGAGACTTACACGCTGTGTCCTTAAGCTGGTCCTTTATCTTTGGTTGCCTAAAAGTCATTGCAGCCTTGTCTTGTGTGGGATTTCCTCTCAACTGGATCTCCGGTTTGTGCCTCCTTTGAATCTTTTCAAATTCTTTTTTGTTCCTGCTTTATAATTTTGCATCCTTAATTACTGTTTGAAGTTAGGATAGCAAACTAATTACTAAAACTACTTGAATAAAACTAAAAAAAAGCACTAAAATGAGTAAAAGTTCAAGAGCTCTTTACAGAACTGTCACTCTATCGCCATCTTGGATCCACCTCCAAGTAGAGGTGACTTCCACCCTCCGACTGGAAAGCTGTGGCCCCTCCCATATGTCCTGCATGCCTGATGTGGAAATTGCTGGGTCATTTTCCCTGCCCCCTGCTTGTTCTCATTTGCCCCACAGTCCCCTCTACTCCATAGAAGAATACCTCTTGCACATTTTGGTCAGCCTCAAACTCCTGCTAATTGAGGATGGGACTTGCCAAGGTATCAGTCATGAAAGTGGTGCACCAATTGCAGAGCATGCACATCCATCGCTGCCTTGCACAACCTGACTCTGGGTAGCCCTTCCAGTACATCAGGTATTCTACCCTCTTCCCTCTGCATCTAGAATCTAGCACCACCTTGACCTCATACTCTTCCTCCCCATTTACCAGTATGGGTGTGTGTGCTGTCAGCTAACGCAGAGTGCAGGGGGGTGCCTCTTTCATTAGAAAAGGCTGATGGAATACTGGATAAACCTTCATCAATGCTGGCAATTGCAATTGGAATGCTATTGGGTTTATTTGTTTAATCACCAGGAAGGGACCAATAAATGTTGAGTCTAGTTTTCTGGAAGGCTGTGTGGAAGTCAAAAATTTTGTAGAAAGTCACACACAATTGCAGCCCTTCTGCAATTCTAGCCTCCTCCTCTCTGTGTGCATCTGCTGCTGTTCTGTATGCATCTTTTGCTAGCTCTAGCTGCTCCTTTAAAAGGCTTTGGGCCACTTGCCTCTCTTACAGGAAATCTGAGGCACAAGGGATGGTGCTTTCTTGCCTGGTTGTCAGCAAGACTCATGGGTGGAATCCATAAGTTGCCTGGAACAGGGACATATGATAGAGGAGTGTGTTGCACTGTTGTAGGCAAGTTCTGTAAGAGGTATGAGTTCACTCCAGTTGTCTTGCTGATAATGAAATATAGCATCTTAAATATTGCTGCAACAATCAGTTAACCTTCTCAGCTTCTCTGATGCCGGACGATGAGAGGAAGACAAATGAATTTTAATATTTAATAAGCACAAGAGGGCCTTCCAAATTCTGGCAATAAACTGACTTCCTCTGTCTGTAATCACATGATTTACCAATGCTCTGTATCTAAAAAATGTTCCAAAAAGAGCTAAGCTGTTTCCTGGACTGTTGGGAGGCCCTTTCAAAGAATAAAATGGACTAGTTAGGAAATAAATCAACTATTACTAAACCACAGGGGCTGGTGCTTGCATGGTTATCTGGGAAAAGGTTCATTCTGTTAATCCTGAGGAAGTGGACAGGGTTCTAGTAGCTGTCAGCTCAGCTATCTCTGTGTTAGATCCATGCCCCTCCTGTCTAATTAAGGCTGCCCGAGAGGGGATGTGCCATCGGGTTCAGGCACTGGTTAATTCCTCCTTGAGGGAGGGGATAGTCCCACCAGCTGTTAAGTAGGTGGTGATGCACCCCCTCCTCAAGGGGCCATTGCTTGACCCAACTAGTTCTTTTTAAGGAAGATTGTAAAGAAGGTGGTCCCACTGCAGCTTCAGAGGATTCTAGAAGTAGCTGAACCCCTTTCCAGTCAGGATTCAGGCCAGGGTATGGGACTGAGATGGCATTGATTGTGCTTTGGGATGATCTCTGGCAGGAGTGAGATGGGGGTAGTGCATCCATCCTTGCTCTTCTTGACCTCTCAGTGGCCTTTGATACCATCAATCATGGTATACTTCTGGATCAGCTGTGGGAGTTGGGGGTGGGCCACATTGTACTGTGCTCATTTTCCTCCTTCCTGTGGGGCTGGTTCCAGCTGGTGTTGATGGGGAGAGAGGTCCGGCCCATGGCCTCTACTATGTAGGATGCCAGAGGTCTCGGTTCTTTCTCCCCTTAACATGTACATGATGCCAATGGGTGAGGTCATCTGACAGTTTGGGGTGACGTATCACCCATACATTGATGACACTCAGCTTTATATCTTCATCCCAGGCCATCTGAGTGACATGGACATCCCAGGGCCTGCAGGGTGAGGGGGCCTAGATGGGGTGCGACAGGCTTCAGCTCAACCCAAGCAAGACTGAGTGGCATTGAGTGTGTGGACCTCCTGGTGCTGAGGATTTTCCATTTTTGGTTCTAAATAGGGTGGCAGTGCCTCAGACAGACATGGTGTGCCATCTGGGGGTCCTCCTGGACTTGCAGCTCCTGCTTGAAGACCAGGTGGCAGCCATACCTAGAAGGGTCTTTGAGCCCTCAGGTTGTGCACCAGTTGAGCTGTTCCTGGACTGGGAGGCCCTGCTCATAGTCACTTGTGCCCTTGTGACCTCCTATCTGCACTACTACAACACGCTGTACATGGGGCTACCTTTGAAGAGCAGCAGAAGCTTCAACAGATGCAGAATGCAACAGCATGGTTAACTAATAGAACATTATTTGGAGCATATAACACCACTACTTTGTGAGCTGCATTGGCTACCAGCATGCTTCTGGGTGCAATTCAGGTGCTGGCTGTCACCTTTAAAGTCCTTCATGATTTGGGGCTGGGTTAAGTAAGGGACCATCTTTCCCTGGTTGTTTGTAACTATCCTATCCAGTCTGACAGGATGGGCATGCTCTGGATCCTGTTGGCTAAGGGATGTAGACAGGCAGGGCCCAGAAGACAAGCCTTTTCTGCTATAATGCCCACCCTCTGCAACATTCTCCCTCTGGAGATTAGGTTGGCCCCAACCCTGCTGGCCTTTCATAAAAGCCCTAAATGTAAGAGTTGCCCCATTCAGTGCTAAATGAAACTCTCATGAAACATAGGTTCAGGGAAAGTAGTTTACTCAGGTGTAATGTGAGCAGATACAAACAAAGCCAGGGTTGGCTTGGCACAGATTACATATCATTTTATAGGCAACCCATTCCCGTGCTTTGCCAGCCCCGCCTTTCACCCCTGGCTCTCCCCCCCCCTCAGTTCGATGGCAGGTTCAGTCAGAGTCCTTTGTTTCCTGGGCATCTTACTCGCGAGGCAGGTCCTGTGCGGCTGACTCACAATTGCACTTGATGGGCGGCTGATTGTGGCTTTTGCTGTGGAGCTCTTTGTTGCTGTTGTCGGTGGCACACCTGCAGCAGCTGGGGAAGTCCCACTTGTTACAAGATAATTGAAACCTTCCTGTGGGCTAATCACTGCCACCTGCTGGCAGTTAACTTGCGGTGAGCGCTTCCTCTTTCGCTTGCCTGTGCCTGAGGCAAGGAAGCTGACCAGGCGCACTTGGAACTAGCTGGGCGGAATGGCGGCTACCTTGACTGATATGCGCTGAGCTGGGCTGAACCTGACACTAAAGACCTGGCTTTGTGCTTAGGCCTGGGACCCAAAATGTGTGAAGGAATCTGTCTATTGACTATATGGATTTGGTTTTCTCAGCTGCTGAATATTTTAATTTTTGTATATGTATTTGTTTCATTTTTATTGTTTGCCACCAAGAGTTGTTAAGATGGATGGTTATATAAATGGATTAAATAAATAAACTAATTATTAAAATGTATCGTGGTTTGTATTTGCTGTCTCAGAAATTGTTTTGTTTTTGTTTCCGAATTGATCAACAACTATAATACAGTTTACTCTACTCCAGGCCTGCACATCTGGCCCATGGCTACACGTGGCCTGCCAAGCAACCTCATGCCACCTGCCAGCATTTTTGAAAACTCAACGAATTCCCTGCTGCCAAATGCTGCAAGGAAGGATCCATTGCTGCCACCTAGTTTTTCACAACCACCTCCACTCTGAAAGACATATTGCTTAGCGCCTTCCATGCTTCCAGGCCTGACCAATGCTGCTGGCTCCATCACTGCCACTGAGCTGCTAGCTGCCAAACAGCTGATCTGTGTGCCAGGTATTTCTTTGTGGCCCACAATTATTGTTAATGTATCCCCTCTACGCTTCCTAGTTGTTTGCCACTTATGTACAACCTGTATTCATACACTCTATTTTGCCTGCCAGTTTTGGTACATTAATTTACAGATCCATACAAATGACCTCATATAAATTATCTAACATTCACTACAAATCATTCTGGTTCTCAGCCAACAAAACAACCACCCTGTGTACAAAAAAAACATGCCCAACCAAAAACCTCTAACATTACCACAAACTTTCCTTACACATTGATCCATAAATACATTACAAAACATTCTTATCTTACTCCCTGCTCATTGTTGAACCATTTCCTAAACATTCCTTTTATTGTTTGTTTAGAATGCCTTGCTTTGCTCCCATTATATAGTGCACATATTGCAGTCAGCAATCTTCTATATTTACATAAAATATTTCATAGAACTTGATCAAACACTTCTCTAAATATAAACATACAGTAATGTTTCTTACATTTATGCATTTTTCAATGATCTACAGAAGAGCAAAATCTGCTCAGCACAAAACCACACTGTTCTTCCCAAATGTTGCTCATCGTAACCTTTGCTATTCTTTCAGTCAGAGCTCTGCCATGTATTTTTCCTTAACAAACTGTCCCTCTTGGTTTTTGCATTCTCTTTGGTTTCTTTTCCCTTTGATTAGGGCAACAATAGCAGCATTCTTTTCCAATTCTCAGGTACATACATGGAAAACGAACTGCACTGTAAGCAAACTGCCTCCATATTTTAACAGTTCTTGAGTTACATTGTGTACTTCTGTGCTTTTACAGCATTTATGACTTCCTAGTCATGATTTTTTTCTTAGCCACTTACACTTATATATTAATTTCAATTCCGCTCAACATACCACTATCATTCCCATACAAATCTCTCAAATATTCACTGCAGCATTCCCTCACTAGCTTCATCCCAAGTGATTTCCTCATTTTTATTTTTAGCCCAGCAACTTTGCTTGAAACTCTTTTTAGCCCTTTTCAGACACTTCCAAAACATTTTTATTCCCATAAAAAAATACTCAGTATTCTCTCTGCCAATTCCTTGCTCTTTGAATATATTTTGCAACTATCTTTTTCTCTCTAAATGTATTATACAACATCTTTCTCTTCATTTTTTTTCCTGTACTCTGTAACACAATTCTTTCACCGAGCAGTACTCCGTTCTACATTATTTCCATTCATTCTGCTGGGAAATGAATCAATGTCCTCATATTTTTTGTTATAGTACTGATACTGTCTCTTCCTGAAGTCATTCTACTTTCACTCTCTTTTTCACTTCATTTATTTTCTTCAGTGTCTATTTTCCCCTAAGATCATTCTTGACATTACACTATAATGGCATGTCTCACATTTAGAAATCCTCATCAGCTTGTAACCTTCACACATTTTCTCAATCTTTCATCGTAATGAAACCAATTGTGCTTTTGGATTCATTCCTTTTGTATATACAGTACTGTGCAAAAGTTTTAGGCAGGTGTGAAAAAATGCTGTAAAATAAGAAAGCTTTCAAAAATATATATTGTAGCTGTTTATCAATTTACAAAATGCAAAGTGAGCGAACAGAAGAGAAATCAAAATCAAATCAATATTTGGTGTGACTACCCTTTGGCTTCAAACCAGCATCAATTCTTACACTTGCCCACTTCGAACACTTGCACAAAGTCAGGGATCTTGTAGGATTAGAGTTAGGTGTATGATGAACTAATTATACCAAGCAGGTGCTAATGATCATCAATTTCATATGTAGGTTAAAAACACAGTAATTAACTGAAACAGAAACAGCTGTGTAGGAGGCTTAAAACTGGGTGAGGAACAGCCAAACTCTGCTATTAAGGTGAGGTTGTGGAAGAGAGTTTCATGTCATAGGTCATATACCATGGCAAGACTGAGCACAGCAACAAGACATAAGGTAGTTCTCCCAGGAAGAAGGTCTCTCCCAGGCAAAAATTTCAAAGCAGACTGGGGTTTCAAGATCTGCTGTTCAAGCTCTTTTGAAGAAGAACAAGGAAACGGGCAACATTGAAGACCATAGACAGTGGTTGGCAAAGGAAACAATGCAGCAGATGGAAGACACATCATGGTTACTGCCCTCCAACATCGGAAGATGTCCAGCAGTGCCATCAGCACAGAACTGGTGGAAACCAGTGGGACCCAGGTGCACCCATCTATTGTCCAGAGAAGTCTGGCCGTAAGTGGTCTTCATGGAAGAATTATGGCCAAAAAGCCATCCCTCCGACGTTGAAACAAGGCTAAACGACTCAACTATGCATGAAAACAAAGGAACTGGGGTGCACAAAAATGGCAGCAGATGCTCTGGACTGATGAGTCAAAATTTGAAATATTTGGCTGTAGCAGGAGGCAGTTTGTTTGCTGAAGGGCTGGAGAGTGGTACAATAATGAGTGTCTGCAGGCAACAGTGAAGCATGGTGGAGGTTCCTTGTGTGAGGTTTGCCCTGTTCGACAGAGAAACTCTCGTGACACGTGTGGTTCACAAAGAAGGTTTACTCATGCGTAACGTAGTAGTCACAAGCAAAGCCAGGACTGGCTTGGTACAATTGCATCACTTGTTATATTCCCCCCTTCCCGCGCTTTTTCCCGCCCCGCGATCACGTTGCAGCTGCGGATTATTGGCCCCCAATAATCCCCCTTGATTGTTCATGATGGCAGGATCGGTCAGAGTCCATTGTCCTTGATCTCCAGTCCCCCTCCGGCTGGGTTGGTTCCTCCCCGCTACGTGCAAGCCCGCGGGTACTGTGCTGCGTTGCGATCTTGTTTCTTGCTAGCTCGCGCCGTTATCAGTTTATAGTTAAAAACTTCCGCTGCGGTTTTCCTGTTTGGCTGGGCGCAGGTGGCCCGTTAATTAGCGGCGCTTTCGGTTCCTCTTTTCCCCGCTAGCTACCGCCGGTGGATTCCGCGTGGTCTGGCTGCGAGCTTCCCTGCAGCCCCGTGCTTCCCTGAAGCCTCATGCTGACCGAACCTGACATGCCGCCCCCCTGAAGACAACTCCCCCCCCGGCTCTACTTCGGCTTCCCGGGGTATTTATTGTAAAAGTCCCGCACTAGGTCCGGCGCCCTTATGTGGGTTTTACTCACCCATTCGCTGTGGGACTTTCCATTGCACTAGGAGCTGGGTCTGCCCCTTGTGCCTCCGGGCGTCCAGTATCTGGTTGATCTCGAAGTGCTGCTCCCCCCCGACCATGATGGGTGGTGGCACTCCCTCTGCCTTGTGCCAGGCGTTCCCCGGCTGGTGCAGCTTTAGCAGGCTGCAATGGAACACCGGGTGGATCTTCCCGAGGCTTTTCGGGAGCGTCAGCCTGACGGTCACCGGATTGATGATCTCTGCAATGGGGAACGGCCCCACAAACCTCGGGCTGAGTTTTTTCGATGCCTGGTGCGTCTTTAGGTTTTTGGTTGACAGATACACCTGGTCCCCCACTTTCCATTTCTCCTCGGGGAGCCTCTTGCGGTCCGCGTGTTTCTTGTAGTCGGCTTTGGCTCTTTGCAATGCCGCGTGCGCCGCTCGCCGGGTCGCGTCGATTTGGGCGAACCAGGCGTCCAGGGAGTTGATCTGGGATTCCGGCTGAGGCAACTCCGGCATGGGGACGAAGTCTCTCCCGGTGGCTACTTTGAACGGAGAGAACCCGGTACTCTTGTGGACGGCGTTGTTGTATGCCACTTCCGCAAATGGTAGTAGCTCCGCCCAATCGTCCTGTTGGTGCCCCACATAGCAGAGCAGGTACTGTTCGAGCCCCCCGTTCAGGCGTTCCGTGGCTCCGTCCATCTGCGGATGCGCCGCGGAAGAAAGGGCTTGTTTCGTCCCCACCCGCTTCAGGAACTCCCTCCAGAACCGCGCGATGAAGTTGCTGCCCCGATCGCTGACGATCCATCGGGGCGCGCCGTGTAGTCGGTAAACATGTTGCACGAACAGTCTCGCCAACCCCTCGGCCGTGTGGACTCGCCGGCACGCTACAAAGTGCGCTTGTTTGGAGAATAAGTCCGTAACCACCCAAATGGCGGTCTTCCCCTTACTCTCCGGGAGCTCCACTATGAAGTCCATGGCGACCTTTTGCCATGGGCCGTCGGGTTCCGCTACCGACTGGAGTAGCCCTCTAGGTTTGCCTTTAGCCCCTTTCGCCGTCGTGCACACCGGGCAGCCCCCCGAGTACGCCTCCACGTCCTTCCGGAGCGTGGGCCACCAAAACTGCCGCCGGATTAAGTGGAGCGTCTTCACGAAGCCGTAATGCCCCGCGCTCCGACTGTCGTGGGCTCTTTCCATGACCTCCCGTCGGCAACCCTCGGGCACGTACAGCTTTCCTTCGTACCACCACAACCCCTCTTGGCTGGTTAGCGCCTCTCGGTTCTGCTTGAGCCAAGCGTCCCGCTCCGCCGCCTCCGCGAACCCTTGCCTTACTTCAGGCGCCGTGTCCCGTCGCTCCCCCTTGGTCTGGCTTCGGGTCACCGCCTTTGCAGCCAGTCTGCTGGCCGGGATGATGGAGTCCACGATCTCCTCCCGTAGGCTGGCGTGCTGGGGCATGCGAGACAGTCCATCTGCTAGGAAGTTGCGCTTCCCGGGGATGTGTTTTAGGGTGAACCTGAACCTCCCGAAGAATTGGGACCACCGCGCCTGTTTGGGGGATAGCTTACGTGGGGTCTTCAGGGCCTCGAGGTTCTTATGGTCCGTCCACACCTCGAACGGTTCAGCTGCCCCCTCCAGTAGATGCCTCCACGTGGCCAGTGCCCACTTGACCACGTACGCCTCTTTCTCCCACACCATCCACCTCCTCTCCGTCTCGGTGAATTTGCGGGAGGCGTAGGCGCATGGGTGGATGGGCCCCTCCGGGCTGGGCTGGAGCAGGACTGCCCCCGTTGCCACGTCTGATGCATCTACTTGGATTATAAACTGCCGGTCCGGGTCGGGATGGCGCAGGATCGGCTCCGCTGTGAACCGCCGTTTTAGCTCCTCAAACACCCCCTGGCATTCTGCAGTCCACGCAAGTGTCATGCTGGGCTTGGGGGGTTTCCCAGTGCCCTTGGTTTTTAGCAGGTCGGTTAGGGGAAGGGTGATTTGGGCGAAGTTCGGGATAAACTGTCTATAGAAGTTCGCAAACCCTAGGAAGCTTTGGAGTTGCCTCCGGGTCCGCGGCACTTCCCAGCCCAGGACATCCCTTACTTTCGCCGGGTCCATCTCGATTCCCCGGCTGGATATTTGGTAGCCGAGGTAGTCTAGTTGCTCTCGATGGAACTCGCATTTCGATAGCTTTGCGTACAGCTGTGCCTTCAGCAATCTCTGGAGCACCGTGCGCACCAGGCTCACGTGCTCCGCCAGGGTTTCGGTGTAGATGAGGATGTCGTCCAGGTAGACCAGGACGCCCCGGTAGAGTAGGTCGTGCAGCACCTCGTTTATTAGCTGCATGAATACTCCCGGGGCCCCTTTTAATCCGAACGGCATCACGGAAAACTGGTAGCTTCCGAGCGGCGTGTTGAACGCCGTCTTCCACTCATCTTTTGCGCGGATCCTGACTCTGAAGTAAGCTTCGCGCAAGTCCAGTTTTGTGAATACCCTCCCCTTAGATAGATGCGACATCAAGTCCTTCATCAGGGGGAGGGGGTATTTGTATTCCGTGCTGATTGCGTTCAGCCCCCGGTAGTCCACGCACATTCGGAGCGAGCCATCCTTCTTCTCCCGGAATAGCACCGGGGCCGCTAATGGTGACTTCGCGGGTTGGATGAATCCCCGCGCTAGGTTCTTGTCTATGAACTCCCGCAAGGCCCCCATTTCCCTCCTTGACAGGGAGTACATTTTCGGCTTAGGCAGGGTCGCTCCTGGCTCTAACTCGATGGCGCAATCACTGGGCCGGTGTGGTGGGAGCTGGTCGGACTCCTTCTCCCCGAACGCTGCCGCCAGGTCTCAATACTGCCTCGGGATTCCGCCGCCCGTCGTGGGTTCCCCGGGTCCGGCCTCTCGCTTTGCGGTCGTCTCGTCAGTCGCCGCCGCCTCCCCACGCCTTGGGATCGTGGCGGGTCTCCGGGGTCCCGGCGCTGCCGCTGCTGCCGTTGCCGCCCGGGTCTCAGGCTCCATCTGCTCTCGCCCCGTCTCCCGGTGTATCGGACCCTCCACTTGCCCGCCGGTGGTTGCGGCCACCTCCGTCTCCACGGCTCGGTCCCCTCTGCTCTCGCACCTCGCCGGTCTGTCGACCCCGAACCGCACTGCCTCCGCCGTCCAGTCGACTCGTGGGTTCCGCCGCCGCAGCCACGCCAAGCCGAGTACCACCGCGTAGTCGGCCACCGGGACCACCACAAATCTCAGTTCTTCCCGGTGGCTCCTGATCGTCATCTGGACCGGCTCGGTGTAATACTGAGCTGGCCCCCCCCCTGCCAGCGTGCCATCTAGCTGGCTGAATGAGATGGGGTCCCGGAGGCGCCTCAGCTGTAGTCCGAGCCCCGAGACCACCGCTGGGTGCATCAAGCAGTGAGTGCAGCCTGAATCCAGTAGCGCCCGCAGCTGTGCCTCCCCTCCGGATCTCACCCCCCGGATGTGTATTCTCACCCGGAACGGTGGGCAGTCCTCATCTCCTATTGGGTCCGCGCGTCTCGACTCCCCTGCTCGCACTGGGACGCCGTTCAGTGCGAGCGCGCCTCGTTTCCCGCCGGCTCCGAGTCTTCTCCGGAGGACGCCGTCTCCGGGGTCGACCACCCCCCGCGTCCTTTCTCGGTCACCGCCGCCACTGCCCCCTTCCGCGGTCGGTCGCCGGTCCTTTTCCCGGTCGCCCGCGGGGGCTTGACTTCGGGCCGTGGTGGGGCTCCTTCCCGCTCCGTCGGGCACTGCGCCGCTCGGTGGCCTCTGCCTCCGCACCGGAAGCACAGGTTTGGGGCTCTGGTCGCCTCTCGCCCCCCGGTGGACTGCCGCCGACTGCTCCGCCTCTCCTCGGGGGTTCTCTCCCTCGGCTGGTCCCTCGTCTGGTCCCGTCGTCTCGCGCTCTGTTGGATCTGCCGCCATGCCGATTCCGCTGTTCCGGCCAGCCAGATCCAATCCTTCACTGTGGGCGGGTCGTCCCGTCCCAGTGCCCGCTCCAGGATCTCTGGGTTGAGCCCCCTCTTAAAATACTTCACCTTCAGGGACTCCGGCCAGTCCGTGAGCTTCTCTGGACCGAACCTGACACCTTGCAAGTTTGGAGCTGCATTTCTGCAAATGCAATTGGAGATTGGGTCAGGATCAATGGTGTCCTCAATGCTGAGAAATACAGGCAGATACTTATCATCATGCCATACCATCAGGGAGGCATGTGATTGGCCCCAAATTTATTCTGCAGCAGGACAACAACCCCAAACATACAGCCAATGTCATTAAGAACTATCTTCAGCGTAAAGAAGAACAAGGAGTCCTGGAAGTGATGCTTTGGTCCCCACAGAGCCCTGATCTCAACATCATCAAGTCTGTCTGGGATTACATGATGAGACAGAAGGATCTAAGGCAGCCTATATCCACAGGAGACCTGTGGTTAGTTCTCCAAGATGTCTGGAACAACCTACCTGCCGAGTTCCTTCAAAAACTGTGTGGAAGTGTACCTAGAAGAATTGATGCTGTTTTGAAGGCAAAGGGTGGTCACACCAAATATTGATTTGGGTTTTTCTTCTGTTCACTCACTTTGCATTTTGTAAATTGATAAACATAAACAATTACAATATATATATTTGAAAGCATTCTTACTTTACAGCATTTTTTCACACCTGCCTAAAACTTTTGCACAGTACTGTATACAATAGACTTATGCTTAACCACAGATGTGAAACAGATTTTTTTAATAAGCACATGCTTACCATTCTCATTCATTCTTGGGCACCTTCCTGGCCCAATAACTTTTTCCGTACTCTCTCATCTTGTTCCCATCCATCCATCTCATAGCATGAATTTTCCAATGAATCAGTAATTCAGAATACTATAACATTTTCTCCAAAACTATTCCTAGTTCTTCCATACTCACACACAAAGCCACCAAAAGTTATGGAGTAGGAGGAGGGATTAAAAGCTCCAAAATGCCCAGCAACTGGGTGTCCTGACATAGGTGCAAGATCTTCTCCTGGAGTGGGGGAGGGGATATATTGTCAGGTCCAGCCTGGCTCAGCACACGCCATTCAAGCTAACCGCCATTCTGCCTAGCTAAGTTCAAACGCGCCTGGTCAGCTTCCTTGCTTCAGGTGCAGGTGATCGAAAGAGGAAGTGCTAACCGCAAGTAAACTGCTGACAGGTGGTGGCAATCAGCCCACGGCAGGATTCAATTACTTTGTAACAAGCGGGACTTCACCCAGCCACCGCAGGCAAGCAGCCGACAATAGAGACAAAGAGCTCTGCAGCTCAAGCCGTGCTCAACTGCCCATCAAGTGCAATCGTGAGTCAGCCTCACGGGACCTGCCTCGCAAGCAAGAAAGCCGAAAACAAAGGACCCTGGCTGAACTTGCCATCGGACCGAGGCGGGGAGAGCCGGGGTCGAGGGGCGAGGCAAGGATGGGCAAAGGTGGGCAGGGGCGGTCAACAGGCGGGACTTGCTAAGCACGGGAACGAGGAGACTATAAAATGCTATGTAACCTGTGCCAAGCCAACCCTGGCTTTGTTTGTAACCACCTGTATTACACCTAAGTAAATTGCTTTTGTACAAGCCTGCGTCTCACAGAGTCTTTATTCGGCACTGAATGCGGCAATTCTTACATATATAACCAGTCACTGTAACATAGCTCTCTCTGTTCCAAAGAAAATGGAACAGAAAGATGGCAGATGGGTTCCTAAGGAGGTTTTCTGTCCTGGCCTGCACAGAAATCTGAAGCTTTCTACATGTGAATCTGGATGACTAGAAAAAGGGCCTCCTATATAGTTCCAAGTGCCTCCTGGAAGGAGGAAACATCTATGAAGACCCCTCAAAGTTCTTTGGTTGCAAGATGATGATCATGGGGGATGTAATCCATAAGATATTCCAGTTGTGATGAATCCATTGTAAAATATATCCAGCAGCAATATAGCTTCCATCAGTAATTAAGTCCTCACTGAACTGATTACTGAACAGAAGCTGGATGCTAAACAATGGTTGGCTCTTTCTCTCTAGATTTGTAGTTGTAGGCCCATTGGGGTTTAAGTGCACTGGAAAAGCTTCTTTGTGCTTCTTTGAACAAAATAAAGTAGGGAATATGGGTTTATCATCTTCTTTTATTTTGCATGGATGTAGATTTCAGTGGGCCAACTGAAGGTTTGTTCACTTTCTGAGAGATGCAAAATAGGAATTGAGACATTCTGCCTTTTCATCATTCTCCTGCTTGCTATGCTTCCAAGTATTCTGTAATTATTTCCAGTAATCATTTGCTAGCACAATTTCAATAATAACGTCCCCTTTTGCCTATATTCCTTCTAGTCATTTTCTGCTGTCAGAACCTGCAGCAATCGAATGAATGGCCAAAAGAGGACTGATTTATTATGGATAGTAAACGCTACATCTGCTTGCTTTAATTCTCCCATTTGTAACAAGGGGGGGAGGAAATGAAAGAAGACAGAACTGGTGTCATCCCGAAGGCCAGGAAGAAAAGTTATCAGGGTGAGGAATTCACAAGGCCACAACTCGGTGAGAAAGGAATCTGGCACCAAAGAAGGTAAAAGTAGGAGGGAAAATTACACAGGCTTTAGTTTTAGCAATGCTTTGCTTAGAGCTGCATGTACCATCCAATAAAGGAGATTTTATCTGAACCAGGCCTGGTTTTATGAGAATTCTTCTGGATTGGGATTTGGACATTGTAGGCTTGACATCTGCATTGAGAGGCAGCAGTAGCCAAGTGGGCAGAGATGGCTCTGGTGAAGGCAGATACTGGGCAGAGTATACCAAAGCACAACAGGAAGGAAGCCAAATGAAAGCAAGGAAACAAAAGCAGACATGGCATCAGCAATAGTACAAGAATCGCTGTGGGCACTCAGTAAGAAGTTAAGAAGCTCTACTAAATCAGGATCCAAGAAGCTGCAACACTACTAGAATAAACACCCTCTTGTTGGGGATGCTGATGTGTGGGGAGAATAGCTGTTCTTAGGCAACCAATTTTACATTTAAATTTTCAGTATCATCATTCTGAGTGTTAAATAATTCCTGTATATAAGAATTATATAAAGATATAAAGAAATCATATAGAGTTGCAAGAAATGATGCAATTTTATTAGATGTAACACAAAATTGCTCTCAAATAATCTTAGCATACTACCAGTACTGAAGAAGATTGAAATTTCACAACAAATGTGAACCCTCTGCAAAACAGATCCATTTGCTGCTTAGACTGATTTACTTTCTTCAGTAGAGGTTGAAGATGTAATGTTCTTTAATACTACAAATATCTCAGAACCTACTGACAAGGTATTAGAAAGGAAGAACTGTGTCCCAGAGTGATTTGCCAGGTATATTCCGAAGTTAGTCTGAAAAAAAGACACAGCACATAAGCACATCACAGTAAACTTATATGATGAAATCAAGGCTATCAGATCTAGGCTGCAAAAATCTAATTAAATGGAAATTAAATGGAAACAAATAGTCCCAGATTATTGCAGTCCACTTATGGTAGCTATAATGAAACAGAGTATGCAATAACAACCTGGAGTTCCCCTGGATTGGATAAATAAAATTCCAGGAATTAAGAGGAATATACTAAGCAATAGAAAAAACATCCAAATTTTAAATGATATTTAGAACCATTCTCAATTTAAGTTCTCTAAATGTATTTTGAGTTTCTAAGTGAATACTGTTATATTTGCCAGAAGAGTGGTTCAGTACTGGAACCAATTACTAAAGGATGAATATGGGAGGCATATCTCATAGTATCTCACAGTAAGTGGCTGCCACTGATGCTTTGGTGAAAGTGGTTTGTGATTTTCCTGTTATCAGGGTAGTTTAGGAAGTAAAAGTTTATTCCTTCAGCCCCACATCTCCTGATGAAACTAAGTTGCCTGTTTGGGTTTGGAAAAGCCTTGGGCAGAAAGGATTCAAATGCTGGAGGTATCGTATGTATGTATGTATGTATGTATGTATGTATGTATGTATGTATGACATTTATATAGCTGCCCATCTCACACAAACATAAAGTTTCTAATGAAAACAAGGGAAGAATTAGAGAAAGATGGGCACCCTTGCCATTGGTTTATGTATACACAACTAAAGGAACAATTTAAATTAGATGTGAAAAGATATAGATTTACAAAAGAACCAACCTGGTGGGATAGTCAAATATGTTTTGAGATTGATCACATGATTGCCAAGATATATAAAATATTATTACAATTAAAATTGAAAGATGTACAAACTAAAGATTGTATGATCCAGTAGGTAAACAATTTTGGATATAATACTGAATATGACCAATGGGAAAGGATGTGGACTAGGGGACTTAAATTTACATTGAGTTACAACCTGAAAGAGAACTTTTACAAAATGATGTATAGATGGTACATAACCCCAGACAAACTATCAAAAATGTTTAACAATACATCAAATATAGTATCTGTTGGAAATATGGAAGGGAAATAGGTACATTCTATCATATGTGGTGGTCTTGCATGAAAGCTAAAAAAATTTGGACATTAATACACAATATTATCCAAAAAATGTTGGCAATAGATATAGTTAAAAAACCAGAATATCTACTGGGTTTAATGGACAAAGAACTCGAAAAGAAACATGGAAAGCTCTTGCTATATTTGATAACTGCAGCTCGGATTATTTATGCTTCATGGTGGAAGGAAGAAAATATCCCAACAATTGAAGAATGGACTATTAAGACAATGGACTAGCTCAGATGGCTAAACTTACGGGTCAGTTAAATGACAAGAATATGGATGATTATAAGAATGATTGGCGACCTTTTCTTAGATATATGGAATTATCACAAAAAATAACACTGTGTATATAAAATGTAGTTGTCAAATATCTAATTAGAGAGAAATATAGGAGATATTTATCGGCACTAGTAAAGATGTGAAAATAATATATTTGTAGATACATTCACCATTCAGACAGTTAGAAACCCCACTTTTAAAATGTTTTCTTTTCTTTTTCTCTTTTCCTTTCTCTGTATTTTTCCTTCTTACACGTTTGCATTTGTTATTTTTAATTATTTTTAATTATTTTTAATTATTAAAGTTTAAAAATATTTATTAAAAAAAAGTTTAAAATTTTTGAATTTTAAAATATACAAACCCCACGGACAGAATATTAATAAAAGTGGAGCCATCTAAGAATGTCTCTGGTTTCCAAAGACCCCCAGTCTTGATGATATAACCATGTCTTGAGGAGCCTCCTAAATGACAGCAGGGAAGGGGTGAGCCTCATTTCAGGAGGGAGAATGTTCCACGAGGAGGGAGCCACAGCACAGAAGGCCCGTCTCCTGGGACCCACTAAATGTAAGTTCCTGGCTGTTGGAACATGTAGCATACCTTTCCCGCTGGATCTATATGCTTAGAACTCTGACAACCAAAATTGTTTGCCCAGATTCTGAGCTTTGGCTTGATTTTAATATATAGTCTATGCCTATTAACACTGGATTTATTACTTTTATTATATTGAACACTGGACTTTGACCCTGCTTGTGGTGTTCTGAGGTAAGTGGCTCTTGTGCTTGCTTTTTTAGAATATCTGCTTTGTTGGTACCTCTACACCACTAGGCAAAGTGATATTTTTTAGAATTCTTCCATTTTTGTTACCAGACAACTTTGCTTGAAGTAGTCATTTGAAATATCATCTATATTAAGTGATGACAAAAAGCTGAAGATACCAATTTTACAGTAAGGAAAAAAAGCATTGAGGGATCAGAAGAATGGATCATTAAAACAGTGCTTGTACACTGACCTTTCTGTCTCTAATGGAAGATAACCTTTGCAGAAAGTCCTTGTTTCGCTGTCCAGTTTGTTGATTAATGCAGATAACCAGACATCTGTGACATGGTCCTATAACCTGAAATTTGCACAGAAAAATCTCTGAAATATTACTCAGACAGAATGCAGGACAAACCTTAGCAGGAAGCGTCTAGCAGCTATTCTTACTAGGTTTGTGCAAAGATCACCCAACCTCTTCTAGGGCTGAATCATCAGCTCAGAAAGTAGATGCTTTGATTCAAGCCAAGGGTTAGCTTATTCTAGCTCTATCTAATAATGAGGTGTTAAAACAAACTAGATCCATTAGCACAAAAACCTTCAGGCACTTAAGAAAATAGTCTGGCACCAGTTGGTGACAGCTGGCCTGGTCCCTTCTCCCAATCCAACTACTTCCACCACATGATCCTACAAGCTCTAACTCTTTAGAGCAGGAATAGGTGATGCAATGGATGCACATGTCTGGAGGCTGCCTGGATTAGGAGAAATAGGCTCCACTCAGGCAAGACAGAATCTGGTGATTCTTGGTTAGCAGATACTACTCTTCCATATAAAGTAGGGCTGCAAGTTGGGATTCTCTTGAATTCACTGCCCTGCTGGAAAAGCAAGTGGAAATGCCCCTGATTAGAGCTGGAGGCACTGAATGTCACTCATGCCCTTGTCATCTTACACTTGGATTATTGTAATTTGCTTTACGGGAGTTGTCCTTGAAGACCATTTGGAAATTTCAGTTGGTCCAAAATGCAGCAACCCATATACTTATGTGGCAGTCTCATTACTGCCATGGAATGGAATGGAATGGGAGCTGCACTGGCTGCCACTAAGTTTCTAAATGCTATTCAAAATGTTATCTATAAAGCTCTGTATCACTCACAGGGCCATTCCCAAATAGATTTTGCCCACTCAGCCCATGCAAATAGAGAGTGCATTCTCAAGTCTCCACCTATCCTGAGGTATGACAGGTGGTGTTATGGAAGTGGGCATTCTCTGTGGGAGTTCCCCTCCTTTAGAACAACTTGCCCCCAAAACAAGGATATCCCCCATTATTGTGGCCTTTCAAAGGCTTGTAAAGACCTAGCTGTTTCAGAAAGCCTTTGGAGACTGATTGGTAGTGCTGAATGTGGGTTGGTTTTATGTAACTGTTTATATTTAATGTACATTTTAAATTTCTATTTGCATTGTTACATTACTGTTGCTCTATGGTACACCACTTACAGCAATTAAGACGGAAGCATATAATCTTACAAAGAAATAAATAAGCTCCCAGAATTTCCCTTGGTGCTCTCCAGACTCCCTGCCTAATCTGACTGTAAAGATTAACTTAATTAAAAAATTAAATAGGAAGCTGGCACATTGTAATGCACCAGCATTTTGCATTATATTTGTTTGCTATAATGTACCTGGTTCTTACCAAGTTTTCTCTTGGATGTAGAGCACCTCCTAGAGTGGGAGGAACCAGCTTGCCTTCTGATAAGTAGATGTTTTGGGGCTACATGTGAACACCATGGCAGTCATTTGGTGAAGGTGACCCTGACCCCAAAACATTGCCTACTCCTGTGATAAAGGTGGAACAGGTTGTTTGTCTATGAAAGGATAGTGATATTCATCTCCTCTGAAGACTATCTTGGCTGCCCCTTTAGTGCAACCCTTACTCTATATTCAGTACAATAAAAGATACAGGAATCTCATTTTTATTTTCTGTGATTGTAAAACCATTTGCAGAACCAAATGTTCTGCAGCATTTTCAAAGCCTCTATCGTAATTCCCCATAGTTCAGTACAAACTGAATGAAAATCCTTGATTTCTCTGGTCACTTTCCTCTTTGCCCAATCAGTGGCTGATTATCTTTCTTGAAATAAGATGTTGCAACTTCACTCCTTTGTATAGTCACAGCCTGCAGCTTACTTCTGTTTCAATTTACATCAATGAAAGTAAGAATTATTCCTTGTGAAAAGTTACTCTTGGCTTAATACCAGAGGACAAAAGGGAGAAGTAGCCTTACAACTAGAAATTGCAAATCAAGGCTGTAAGATCTCCAGGCCCTGTAGTTTCTGAGGCTATCTATTGCACAGCTTAGAAGTGGTTTATGCTGGTTCTCTCTCTCTTCAAGTAGATTCTCCCAGGACTTTTTCCTCCACAGCATTACTGCCTGTTAATAATTCCCAATTTATTTATTTTTTATCCTAGTTTGTCATAAGTAAAGACCTTTTTTTTTCATTCTGCATAGGAACCTTTTTTCTCCCTAGCAGGCTCACAGTTCTCCAGAGTGGCATATCTCAAATTACAGCTTTGAAACTTTAAAGGAAACTTTTTTTAAAAAAAAATTGATACTTGGAGACTTATAGAAGTGGAGGAAAATCAGGACTTCTTGTCTTTTATTTTTTAAAAAATAATATGTAACATTTAATCTTCAAATCTTCTTACACAAGTATACAAATGAAACTTTTCCTGAATTGCATCTAACTATGGCAAAAACATGTCATGGCTACCGCTTTTTTCTTCTGTCTTGATGCTGCCTTCATCTAATTTCCAGCTCATATCTGAGAAAGGCTTAAGTTGTCATTAGCTATATTAGTGTTAAAATAGTGTTTCCCTTTATCCCAACACGTTTTATTATGGATACAAAGTGATGTGATTCACTAACCAGTTTTCAAGGCAGTGTCAAGTGATCTTAGGGGGCAGAATCAGCCCAGCATCTATTAGCCACTGTAGGAAGGTGTAGTTATACCTTGTCTCCTCCAATTTCTGGGCACTGTCTTTTGGGTCATTCTGATTTTGGCAGCAGGAGTGTCTGATTCTTTCAACAAGGTTCTCTCCCTGAAGTTACCAGTTCTCTGAAGAGATTCCCAGCTCAGAGATTTGGATCAGACTGAATAGCAGCTGATATAACAGAACTGAAAAGAGTGCTGACAGCAACAACCAAAATGGTAAGATGGTTCAAACACTTTTCTTACAAAGAAAGCTAGTGTTTGGGACACTTCAGCTTGGAAAAAAGTAACTGAGGGAAGAACCTGACTGAATGTTTAAAATCAAGCATGGCATTTCAGGAATTTTTTTCTCTGTCTCAAAACACTGAGATCAGGGGTCATCCAATGAAATTGACCGGAAGGAGAATTAGAACAGACAGAAGAAAGTACTTCACACAGTGCATGATTAACCTATGAATTCATTACCACAGGATGTGGTGACAGCTACTAAGTTAATTGGCTTTGAAGGAGGTTTGGATAACTTCATGGAAAACAAGGCTATTGATCTTGAAGATTCAGTGTTACCCTGAGCTGGGAATAGCATGCTGTCAAATACCAGTTACAGGAGGAAATGTTTGGGGATATGTCTGTAGTTTCTATTTGTGAGCACCACAGAGGTAACTGGTTAGTCACTACGTATAAGAAACAAAATGTTGGAGTTAAGATGGGCTTTGCTTGATCCAACAAGGCTAGCTCGGACTGCAGTTTATGCAAAAGATAAAGCAAGCTGCTATTTTGATCCTTGTAGCTAGCCAATATCATTCTGTAGTATCCCTTTTGGTTTCTTGCATTGATCTTTGTTTTGTCTTGTCTCAGTAAGCTTTGCAACTACAAATGAGAGCTGCAGCCATTCCATACCCTGAAATGTAGAGGACCAATGGCAATCTGATCCCACAAGTCTTCTTCAAATGGTTCATTTGTTCTGATAACAATGTTGGCCCGGAATCGATAAATTAATTCTTGAGGAAGAAATGATTCACCTAGGCTGTTTCAGAGAGACAAACAATAAAATAATAGTTAAGACTAATTCAAATGATACATTATAATTTTAGTTTAGTTAACTTAGTAGAATTATAGTCCATTATTTAAAATGTAATAGAGACAAAGATACAAAAACCTAATTATCAAAATGAAAAATAGTAATCTTGGACAACAGTTGCAATGCAGAGGTATAGTTACAATGAAAAAATCCACACGCAAATACAAAAAGAAAGTTTTAAATTGTCTAATTTAAATTAAATTGTCTGAATCCTCTAATGCAAATTCTATTATAGAATAATAATAATAATAATAATAATAATAATAATAATAATAATAATAATAATAATAGAATAACTTTATTGTCATTCTACTATGCACTATACACCAAGTGCATAATAAAATGAAATTCTGTTGCAGTTGGCTCACTATTACAATTACAATTCTACTCACAATATGAGTAGAAAGACAAATTTTACTATCAATTATAGTAGGAAAATTCCAAGCGGACAACTACTTAAACTCATTTTGTGTGTGTGTGTGTGTAGCAGCTGGATAGTGAGTGGTTGGAGCATCGCCCTTTGATGCAGGAGATCAGGATTTAAATCCTGGCTGGTACCTACCTTACCAGTAGAGGTCCCCGGGCAAAGACCTTGCCTACCTCAAATATGAGAGAGACATGAACTAAGAGAGTCATGCTGGCTTGGACATTGCCCAAATTAATAAGGTCTACCCCAGATGTTGGGGAACCAGGACAATCTGACGATGTGGGCTACTGGAGCGAACTATACATGGATGAGACAAGAGAACCTGGAATTGATGGGATGCTACAACAGTAAACCTAATGAGAGGGGGATATATGAAACATATGAGGGAATTATGGACGGACAGAAGAGTAACTAACTCAGAAACAGCTAGTTGCCCGACGCTTCAACATAGTGAAGAGGAAGTTGCTCTCATAAGTTGAGATAAATCAACTACACATTACTTCCTGGACTCAAGAAGACCCTGAAGCTTCCACCCCCTCCATTACAGAGCACAGCAGCTGATATGAGGCATAAGATCATGGATGAACTAGCTACAGTCAACCCACAAGACCAATTACCAAGGCTCAGTGGAGAAGTACAATCAGATAGTATGCTAGAAGATGCCAGTAGAGCTCTCACCTACTACCACCATATCTCAAACTAATGAACTGGTATCCCTACTACCACCATAACTCAAACTACTGAACTGGTATATGCTACAGCTGCTGCAATCCTGGAGAAGCTTGGCTACACAATCAAGAATAGCAGTACATACTCTCCCTGGAAAATGAGGCTGGAGGCTAAGATCAAGGCAACTCAGAGAGAAGTTAGTCAGCTGGTGGAACTACAGAAGGGTGTGGAGATTAAGGATAAGACTCAGCTACTGAAAAAATACAAGAGTTTGGCTCCATCTGAAGCCCTAGAGACTGCTAACTAAAGGCTCACAGCATTGGCTGCCAGGCTAAGGAGATACACTAGAGAAGCAGAGTCCAGGAAAATAAATGCCTTGTTCTCCAAAGAACCATCCAAGGTATGCTCCCAACTGCAGGGCAACAACACAGTAACAGCAGAGCCACCAGCAGCAGAAACTGAACAGTACTGGAAGAACCTATGGGAGAAAGAGAAAACATATAACACCAGTGCTGCAGGACCTGAAAGCAGACCACAGCAATCTCCCAGAACAGGAACCAGTCACCATCACAGTAACAGACATCCAACAATGAGATGAAGAGCTGGGACTTCTGGTGGAGGACAATATGGAAGAAGGTCCCTCTGGCTGAAGTTCCTCTGAAGCTGGAGTGTTAAACGTGGTTAATTAGGTGTCTCAGTAATTTTTTCCAAGACACAAAGCATTCTCTGGGCAAGGGGAAGCCATCGAATCGTGCCACGTGTCTTCCTGACAGCTATACCTTATCAAACGAATGCAGGTCGCGAACAAATGGTGAGCAATCAGCTGGGAAATGGGCGGAGTAGCTTGTCAGTGCTGCGTTTAAAGCCACTTCAAAGAGACATTACTTCCGGCCACCCCACCTCTAAAATCACTTTTGTTGTATGTTATTTACTGAATTTAAAGAGGCTATCTCCACTACAGAAATATTTCTTCTCTTGGTTGGTTTTTCATTTTTTGGGATTTCTAAAATGAGTTGTATTGGATTAGAAGGATTGAAATACAAGCATGAAGTCTGGAAGCTTTAATGTTTTGTAGGACGTTTTCTACATTTTCAGGAGACTATTTTTATCTATATTTTATTTTTGCTTTTAAAAAGGAAGAATCTATTTATTTATTTATTTATTTTGTGGAATTGAGAGAGATCTATTTTTAAATGCTGTGGGAAAGTTTTGGTTTGGCGATTTTCTCAAGTTATGATTGGCTGCAGATTCGACCCTCTTTTGTTTTGTTGCTAGTTTGCCAAAAATCTGCCAATTTTTCCAAGCTGTAATTGGCTGCTGATTTGGCCCCCCCTCATCTTGCAGTTTGTTGTGGCTATCCAGTTATTGAGAGATAAAGAACTTTGTTTAAGGTCCAGGGAAATTTCTGAGATTAAAGAAGAACATTTAATAAATATGATGGATGAAATAGAGAAATGCAAGAAAGCAAAATGGCTGTCTGATGAGGCATTACAAATAGCTGTGGAAAGAAGGAATGTGAAAAGCAAGGGTGAAAGGGAAAGATATAAGCAACTGAATGCAGATTTCCAGAGAATAGCAAGGAGAGATAAGAAGGCCTTCTTAAATGAACAGTGCAAAGAAATTGAGGAAAACAATAGAATGGGGAAGACTAGAGATCTCTTCAAGAAAATTGGAGATATCAAAGGAACGTTTAGTGCAAAGATGGGCATGATAAAGGACAAAAAAGGCAGGGACCTAACAGAAGCAGAAGAGATTAAGAAGAGGTGGCAAGAATACACAGAAGAACTATACAAGAAAGATCTTAATGTCCCTGATGTCCATGCTGGTGTGGTCACGGACCTTGAGCCAGACATCCTAGAGAGTGAAGTCAAGTGGGCCTTAGGAAGCATTGCTAACAACAAAGCTAGTGGAGATGACAGTATTCCAGCTGAGTTATTTAAAATACTAAAAGATGATGCTGTTAAAGTGCTGCACTCAATATGCCAGCAAGTTTGGAAAATGCAACAGTGGCCACGGGATTGGAAAAGGTCAGTTTACGTTCCAATTCCAAAGAAGGGCAATGCCAAAGAATGCTCAAACTATCGCACAATTGCACTCATTTCACATGCTAGCAAGGTTATGCTCAAAATCCTACAAGCTAGGCTTCAGCAGTACGTGAACCAAGAACTACCGGATGTACAAGCTGGGTTTTGAAGAGGCAGAGGAACTAGAGATCAAACTGCCAACATTCGCTGGATCATGGAGAAAGCACGAGAGTTCCAGAAAAACATCTACTTCTGCTTCATTGACTATGCAAAAGCTTTCGATTGTGTGGATCACAACAAACTCCGGCAAATTCTTAAAGAGATGGGGGTACCAGACCATCTTACCTGTCTCCTGAGAAATCTGTACGCGGGCCAAGAACCAACAGTTAGAACCGGTCACGGAACAACCAATTGGTTCAAAATAGGGAAAGGAGTACAACAAGGCTGTATACTGTCACCCTGCTTATTTAACCTATATGCAGAGTACATCATGAGAAATGCCAGGTTGGAAGAATCACAAGCTGGAATTAAGATTGCAGGGAGAATCATCAATAACCTCAGATATGCAGATGATACCACCCTAATGGCACAAAGTGAAGAAGAACTAAAGGGCCTCTTGATGAGGGTGAAGGAGGAGAGTGCGAAAGCTGGCTTGAAACTCAACATTAAAAAAACTAAGATCATGGCATCTGGACCCATCAATTCCTGGCAAATAGAAGGGGTGGAAATGGAAGCAGTAACAGAGTTCATTTATTTGGGCTCCAAGATCACCGCAGACGGAGACTGCAGCCATGAAATTAAAAGACGCTTGCTCCTTGGGAGGAAAGCTATGGCAAACCTAGATAGCATATTAAAAAGCAGAGATGTCACCTTGCTGACAAAGATCCACATAGTCAAAGCTATGGTTTTTCCAGTAGTAATGTATGGCTGTGAGAGCTGGACCATAAAGAAGGCTGAGCGCCAAAGAATTGATGCTTTTGAACTGTGGTGCTGGAGAAGACTCTTAAGAGTCCCCTGGACTGCTAGGAGGTCAAACCAGTCAATCTTAAAGGAAATCAACCCTGATTGCTCATTGGAAGGACTGATAATGAAGCTCAAGCTCAGATACTTTGGTCACCTAATGCGAAGAGAGATCTCTTTGGAGAAGACCCTGATGCTGGGAAAGATTGAAGGCAAAAGGAGAAGAGGACGGCAGAGGATGAGATGGTTAGATAGCATCACTGAAGCAATGAGCATGAAACTGAGCAAACTCAGGGAGGCAGTGAAGGACAGGAAGGCCTGGCGCAATATGGTTCATGGGGTCACGAAGAGTCGGACACGACTTAACGACTGAACAACAACAACAATGAAATAGAGAAAATTCTTTGTATAAATTCTAAGTATGCAATTGTATATGGTAAACCAAGAGATGGGTTGGTCTTTCAAGTACATTTTGATTTTAAACTTAACACTGAAAACGTGGATATAACTGTGCCTAAAGAAATATCAGTAAGAATTTCAAGGAAGGAAAAGGATTATGCTGCTTTGACAGATACTCTGAAAAAGAATAAATTTTTATTGGGAAAAATTAGAAAGGGATAGGGTGAATTAAATTTTAAAATAAAAGATTAGTTAGAGTTAGAAGGCTTTATATCTTATTGACCTACTTACGTGCAACTGTTTGAATGTTTTCAGTTGGATAAATTATAGATTTGTTAATGAAACAATTTGAGATGCAACTTTGTATAAATGATGAATATGTTACTGTTAAAATGTATAAGATGTTGTTATAGATGAATCTGGGAGATGAACAAGCCAAGGAAGATGGAAGGTCCCACAAATACCTACAGCACAAGAATGATTAAACTAACGGACTTGGCTTAAATGGTGAAATTAATAGTATTAATAAGAGATATCGTTTTTAAATTCATCTCCTTATGGCTGTCAGATTCAGCCAGCACGGCACAGCCAACGCCGCTGCTCAGTTTCACCGCCCCTAGTCAATTTCACTGCCCCAGGTGCAGGCAGCAGAAAAGGGGAAGTCAGGCGAACCACAAACTAATTGCCAATAGGTGGCGGCGATTAACTCAGGGCGGGAGCGGATACTCTGTATCACAGCCGGCTTCCCTCAAGGGCCCCAGGCAAAGCAAACCGCAGCGATCAGCGCACAATTAAGAACTCCCAGCTTAGCCTGCAGAAGAAAAGCCCAACGAACGCAACAACCCCATAGACAAAGGACAGCAATCAAGGGGGACAAAGAACTGGGCTGAATCTACCATTTGGGCGAGGGGGAGAATACCGCAGGCAATCAGTAACCAAGGCAACGGGGGGGGAAGCGCGGGAATGGGGAACCTATAAAACGCTATGTAATCTGTGCCAAGCCAACCCTGGCTTTGTTTGTATCTACCTGCATTACACCCGAGTAAACTTCTTTTGCTGAACCTGTGTTTTGCGAGAGTTTCATTCGGTGCTGAATGTGGTAACCCTTACAATGGCAACCCTTCTTAAATTACATGTGTGTGTGTGGGGAGGAAATGAAAGTGTTAATTGTGGGTTTTAATAATTAGGTGGTTTGTGTTGATAGAAATAATGTGAATTTGGATTAATTAGTGGTAAGAGATTAACTTTCTCTTAATTTGTATTTATATCTGTATGGGAGATAGTCGGAAGTCGCTTTCTGTTCTATTTTTCTATCTTCACTATTTTAGTTTTTGTCTTTTTTCTTTTACTTCTATTTTCTATCTTTACTGTATTCTCTTTTTTGTTTTTAATTGTATTTTTCAATATAATATAATATAAGTTCTTATTAAAAAAAAAAGAAGAGCTGGACAGCACCTGGCCCGGACATGATCCACACCTACTGGCTAAAGAAACTAACAGCAATGCATGAACACCTAGCAGCACAGATGAACCAGCTGCTAGCACCCAGACTGGCTAACACACGGAAGGACAGTGCTGATCATGAAAGACCCCCACAAGGGAATAGCACTGTCCAACTACCAGCCAATGACCTGGCACCCCACAACATAAAAAGTCCTATCAGGCATCATAGCCACGAAGCTACAGGACCATATGGGCCAGCACATGAGCACAGCTCAGAAGGATATTGGGAACAACACCAGAGGCTCAAAACTTCAGTTGCTCATAGACAGACCTTGAGTCTCAAGTGTCACCTTGAGTCTAGACAGACCAATCTGAGCACAGCCTGGATTGACTACAGAAAAGCCTACAACTCAATGCCACACACATGGATCTGTGAATGCCTGGTGCTATACAAGGTCAACAGGACACTAAAGACTTTCCTCAAGAACTCAATGGGACTGTGGAAGACAACACTGGAAGCCAACTCAAGACAGATTGCACAAGTGACCATAAAGTGTGGCATATACCAAAGTGATGCACTGTCCCTGCTGCTGTTCTACGTGGGCTTGAACCCCATCAATTTGCTTCCATTCCTGGAAGGGTGTCTTGATTGCTAGCAACTCGTTATTAAATATATCATAGTTTCTCTCTGTGGGTGACAGTATGCAAGAGAAAAAGGCACATGGGAGTAAATCTCCTCCCTTCATAGCCTGGAGCAGTACTGCTCTGACAGTGGTGTCCAAAGCATCAGTCTGGAGGATAAACTTCCAGGAGAGATCGGGGTGATGGAGGAGGGGCTGAGAAGCAAAGAGTTGTTTTAACTCTTGGAATGCTGATTGCTTGTGTGCAGTCCAAGCAAATTACCTTCCCTTATTTAAAAGTTGTGAAAGAGGCTTAACTCTGTCAGCAAAATTAGGAATGAACTTCCTGTAGAAGTTGGCAAATCCCAGGGAGCGCTGTATCTCTTTCACATTACAGGGAGGGTGCCATGACAACTTAGCTGGCGTCAGGATCTACGCACGGAACTATTGAAAGGCTATTAGAAAGTCATTAGAAAATTTACAATGTAGACAAATAGCTGCTTATTAGCTAGTAGGTCCAAATGTTAGTTTAGGCAAGAACCATAACTTGTATACCCGCTTGCTTGTTCCTGCCATAAAAGTCAAGAGGGAGGATGGACAATAAACAACAGAGGCCAGGTGCACCATTATCTCGCCGAGAGGCGCCAGCAAGGCCGAATGACTGTGGGACCAAAGAAGAGGCGCGAAGGATTCAAGCAGAAAATTAGAATAGAGGAGGGTTAAAAGGAGAGCTCTGGCTGGGGAGGGTCAGTCTCAGCAATCTATGGAATGCTGTATGCTACTTTTCAATAAAGAAATCTTCACTGGAAACAAAGCAGCTCCAGAGGATTTACTGGATTTGGGAACTGAGCGTGCAGACTCTGACAGCTGGGCCCATTTGCAGCCCCTTCGTGGAGATCCTGTACCCCAGATAGTGTAACTGAAGCAGATCAAATGTGCACTTCTCCAACTTGAGAAACAGCTTATTCTTTCTTAGCCTTTGCAAAATATTTCTTACTTGCATAGCATGAGATGCTGCATCCTCAGAATAGATTAAGATGTCATCCAAATAAATCATTACGTACGTATCAATTATGTCAGAAAAATCATGATTCATGAATCTGGAAAATACCACTCCACAATTAGCAAGTCCAAATGGCATTACAATATATTCAAACTTTCCATACCTGGTATTGAAGGCAGTCAGGTACTCATGACCCTCTTTTACCCAAATGAGATTGTATGCATTCCTCAGGTTTAGCTTAGTAAAGATGTGGGCCTTCTGCAGCCAGTGTAACAGATCTGATATCAGTGGAAACAGATAATGATCTCAGATCATGACCTTACTGAGATCCTTGTAATCATGGATGGTGCACATGGGAGCTCCCTCGCTCAATCTCTGGGCTGAAGGCATCTGTGGGTCTGGCTTCTTTGGAACGAAGAGTGTTGGAGCAGAGGCTCGGACTTTGATGGTCTGATAAATCCTTTCTTACGGTTTATATCCAAATATTCGTTCAGAATAGCTAACTCCTTGGCAGACATAGGATACTGTTGCTTGGCTGGGATTTTTGCCCCATGTTTCAGATCAATTGTGCAATCACAGTCCTGATGTGGAAGAAGTACAGTAGCTTCCTCCTCCCCAAAGACATCTGTGAAAACAGCATACTTGGTGGGCAACTCCATCCCCCCAGCCTGGATGCTTGCCTTGGGAGCCAAGGAGAGCATGGCTATTTGCCCCTGGTGGTGCTGGCAATCTTGAGAGGAGAAAGAGAGTGGCCCTGTTGCCCAATCTACTGTAGGGTTATGGAGCCATAGGCATGCTGTGCCTAGCACTACAGGCACTTACAAAGAGGCTGTTATGTAAAGGGGTAGGAACTCTGTGTGTTCATCGATGGTGAACTGCAATGGAGTCATGCACTGCACAATGGGACCTGCCTTCAAAGGTTGGCTGTCTATAGTCTACTGTCAGTCTGCAAACTCAGTTCCCAAATTCAGTAAACCCTCTGGAGTCTATTTGATTTCTTTATTGAGAAGCAGCATACAGCACACTATAGTTTGTTGAGTCTGATTTTCCCTAGTGTAAAGCTTTCCTTTTAACCCCTCCCCCCCCCCTTCTTTACTGTTCCCGCTTGAATTTCTTCGTGCCTGTTCCCGGGTCTCACGGCTGCTTGACCTTGTTGGCGCCTCCAACCAAGATAACGGTTACACCTGGCTCTTGTTGTTTTATTTCCCCCCTCCTCCTGACTTTTATGGCAGGAACCAGCAAGCGGTTATACAAATCATAGTGTTATCTTGAACTAACATTCAATCCTACTAACCATACATCACTATTCCACATTCTTAACACGCTTTCTACTGGCTTTGAAGAACAGCTTGCGCAGGTCCTGACATCTACTTCCATGGGTCTTGGCAGGTCCACAGTAGGTAACTGCCATCTCTGCACTGCCTGTACATCCATGAATTTTGTGATAGCTGCTGAATCAATAAGAGCTTCCAGTTCTACCTTACAACCAGATTCTAAGGTTATTGTAACGGGTAAGAAAAATCCTTGCCTGTTCTCTTCAGAATGAGTTCTCCTTATTTGCTGGATGGCTCCCCTTGTGAGCTCTCATGAGAGGGGTCAGTGAAGTTTCCCTGGTTTGCGGCTGTGGCAGAAATTGGGCGCTTGCTGGTAGCTTGTTCTAATGGTCTAGCCCGTCATTGGACATGCTCTGACCACATGCCCTGAGGTCAACAGTAAAAACAGAGACCCAAATCTCATCTCTGTCTCTCCTCTGCAGAGACTGATCTCTTGACAGCTCCAATTTGCATTGGTTCCCTTGCCCCTGGATGTCAGGCTACTGTAGGGAGAGGAGGGAGAGCTGTGAGGGGCAATCCGTAGCCACCTCTGCCTCTGACACCCTGCTTCTGCTTTAACTCCTGCAGTCAGGCATCAATTACTATGCAATACTGGTACAGTTCATCCAAAGTGGCTGGGGTCCCCTGCCTTACCAGTTCAACCCCTCCCTAAACTGGTCAATAAGGGCCACCTCATTCCATCCAACATCTCTGGTGAATAGTTTAAAATCTGCAATGTATAATCTTACTCTCCTGTTGCCCTGTTTGAGTTTCTGAATCTCCCAATTGGCCATGACCCTCTTGATGGGATCCCCAAAATGGCCTCTAAATCTCCTGAGGAAATTTTGATAGTTGTTCAGCATTGGGTCACTGCCTTCTATCATGGGTATAGCCCATTTCGCTGCTGACCCCTTCAACAAGCTAATATAAAGGTCACCTTGGTGCAGTCAGTTGGGAACTCTGCGGGTCTGTTGTCCATGAATATCTTGCACTGAGTAAGGAAGGTTCTTAATCGGTTTACATCCTCTCCGTATTTCTCTGGTAAGCTGCCATGAGAGCACAAAAGCACTAGTTGTGCCCCTGCCACCAGTCCGGCTGTGGGCTGCTGGACATTTTGACCAAACTGTTGCAACAGCTGCATCATTGTGGTTTGTAAATTATTGACCTATGGATCCACTTGCTGCTGGTGCTGCAGTAAGGCTGCAGGTGCTGCAGTAGTCTGCTGTGGAGTTATCGGTGCTCCTTGAGGATTTGTGGCCATGCTCAAATTTTCTTCCCCCTTCTTGGGAGTAAGGAGTCTGGCAAGATTGATGTCAGACCCAGCTCAAGAACAACAGGGAAACAGTCCATCTAAATTCAGTTCCTTTATTGCTTACACCACAGAGACTTCTTGCCAGACTAAATCTGTACTATAACTTAGTGGATATACCCTTGGAGATTCTAGGCAGTGGCTATCCTAAATCTCTTCCTCTTCCCACGTTCCTGCTCAGGACTGTGCTGTCTCTTGTCTTCCCCCCTTTCCTGGAATGGGCTCCCTCCTTCCTGAGAAGCTGCTGCTCCATTGCATTCCATCACAGTATCCCACAGTCACATGGGAACCAAGATGAAGAAGCAAGGAAGACAGCAACATCCAAGTACCACCAAAGGATAAGACAGGTCCTGAAGAGTCAGCTTGATGGGAAGAACAAGATCCATGCCATCAACATGTATGCCCTACCAGTCATCAGATACCCTGCCAGTACAGTGAGCTGGCCAAAGGAGGACATGGAGTCTGCTGATGTGAAGATCCAGAAGCTCCTCACAATGTACGGAGGTTTCCACCCCAAGTCCAGCACCCAGAGATTATACACCAGCTGGAAAGAAGCCACTGTCCTGTATGGAACCCAGAGCATCCATGAGTACATCAGTAAGATGGCACCCAAAGATGAGTTACTAAGAGAATGCCTGAGGCGGCAGCAAACATAGGAGGAAGTTCAAGCAGAAGAAGTGCCATGGCAAGACAAGACCTTGCATGGGATGTACCATCAACAGATAACTGACATTGGGAAATCCTACCAGTGGCTGGAAAAGGCAGGACTAAAAGACAACACTGAGGCACTGATCATAGTAGCACAAGAACAGGCACTAAGCACCAGATCCATAGAAGCAGGGGTCTACCGCATTAGGCTGGACCCAAGGTGCAGACCCTCCTCAGTTCAGATGGGAGATTCCACAGAAGGCTGTGGAAAATAATAGGGCTAAGATCCTATGGATAGGCAGGTACTGGGCTAAGGTAACAGGGACAGGCAGGTACTGGCCAATAAATAACAGGGCTAAGATCCACATGGACAGGCAGGTACTGGCCAATCAGTCAGACACTGTAGTAGTAGATAAGGACCAGAAGACAGCAGTGGTAATAGATGTATCAGTGCCAAGTGACAGCAACATCAGGAAGAAGGAGCATGAGAAGCTGGAGAAGTACCAGGGCCTGAAGGAAGAACTAGAGAGGATGTGGAAAGTAAAGGCCAAAGTGGTCCCAGTGGTGGTAGAAGCACTCAGGGCTGTGACTCCTAAGCTGAGAGAGTGGCTCCAACAGATCCCAGATCCCAACATCAGAGCTCTCTGTCCAGAAGAGTGCAGTGCTACAAACAGCTAAGATACTGCACAGAACCCTCAAACTCCCAGGCCTCTGGTAGAGGACCTGAGATTGAGGAAGACACATACCACCCACAGGGGTGAGAGGGGAAAATTTATATATATGTATGTTAAAAATTACAAAGGGTTAAAATTAAGTTAAAAACTATAATGCAAACTAAAAAGCAGAGAGAACATCCTCAGGCTACCAGTCACCCCCAGTGCTGTCAATCCCCATTGGGTGCAGGTTGGCAGAGCCAGGTCTTAACGCCCTTTCGGAAGGCCAGCAGAGTGGGGGCCAATCTCACCTCAGGGGGCAAGATATTCTAGAGGGTGGGAACAATGGCAGAAAAGGCTCTCCTCCTGGACCCCACCAGTTAGAACTCTCTAGGCAATGGGGTCTGTAACATACCCTTTGTGGCGAACCGGGTGAGATGGGTCGATGTAATGGAGACGAGACAGTTCCTCAGGTAACCTGGACCCATGCCATTAAGGGCTTTAAAGGTCATAACCAACACCTTGAATTGGACCTGGAAGGAGACCAACATGCAATGCAGCTCACGCAGCAGAGATGTTACTTGTGCAGTCCTAGAGGCGCCCATCACTGCCTGTATCACTGCGTTCTGCACCAACTGTAGCTTCAAAATACTCTTCAAGGGTAGCCCCATGTAGAGCATGTTGCGATAGTCCATACGGGAGGTGACCAGGGCATGAGAGAAGGGCCTCCCAATCCAGGAAAGGGTGCAATTGGCACACAACATGAAGTTAAGCAAAGGCCCTCCTAGCCACGGCTGCCACCTGCTCCTTGAGCACACCAGATTGTACACCAGATCTGTCTGGGGCAGTGCTACCCCATCCAAAACCAAAGATGGTACGGAAGAGCCCCGAACACACAACCACTCCATCTTGCCAGGATTCAGTTGAAGCCTGTTATTCCCCATCCAGACCCCTATAGCCTCCAGGCACTGTAAAAGAACATCCACAGCATCACTTAATTCACCTGGGATGGCGATGTACAATTAAGTATCATCAGCATACTGATGACACCTCATCCCCTGGTGACAGATGATCTCACCCAGCAGCTTCATGTAGATATTAAAAAGGAACGGAGAGAGCACCAAGCCCTGTGGTACCCCACAGAGCAGGGGCGGTGGGTTGGACCTCTTTTTCTTTTTCACTTCTTCCCTTTTTGTATGTGAGTTGAAGTGTGGCATGTGTGTATGAAAGGGGCATCATTGGGATGCAAGCTGCTTTTGTTATGTTGATGAAAATGTCAGATCCTGCAGACTCTCTTGTAAGGTCGAATTAAGTCTATTAGACTGAAATATGTTGGTTATAAAAAAAAAGATAAAAATGCATGATGCAAGGAAATTTGCTTTTTCAGAAAACAAAGCACTTACCTTGCAGTAATCTGATCTCTCAGTTGTAAAATACTTGTTTTATTTATCAGGAGATACTGTGCTTCATTTACTAAGGAGAGTGAGGCAATTACATCAGAGGTCTCTCCTGAAATACAGACAGTGTAAGGCGATAACAACAGAAATAGTGAACAAAAAATTAAAAATCCAGCATCTAGCCCATGTAAGGTTTACCTCGTTCAGCTCCAATGAAACTCTCGTGACACGCAGGTTCAGCAAAAGAAGTTTACTAGAGTGTAACATAGGTAGATACAGACAAAGCCTGTAGGGTTGGCTTGGCATAGCTCACATGGTGTTTTATAGATGCCCTGTTCCTACGCTTTCCCTCGTTGCCTAGTTACTGATACCACAGCAATCCCCCCTCACACAAATGGCAGATTCAGTCCGGTTCTTTTGTCCTCTTGATTGCTGTCTATTGTTTGTGTGATTGTTGTGTTTGTTAGGCTTTCCTTCTGCAGGTAAAGCCAGGAGTTCTTAATTGTGCGCTGATCGCTATGCTTCCCAGCTGCTGCGGTTCTCTTTGTCTGAGGTGCTTGAGGGAAGCCGGCAGTGATACAAAGTATCCGTTCTCTGCCGGAGTTAACCGCCGCCACCTGTAGGCAATTAACTCATGGTTTGGCTGACTTCCCCTTTTCCGCTGCTTGCGTCTGGGGCAGTGAAATTGACTAGGTGAAACTGAGCAGTGGCATTTGCTGTGCTGTGCTGGCTGAATCTGACAGCCCAAAGCCCCTAATAACTGAACAGATATAGTGAAAGATGGACACAGCTATTGCTTCTGCTTAAATATTCTCTATTTGAAGGTATCTATTTAAGGCATCTCTGCATCAGTTCCATTTGCACATAATACCAATATATCAGCAATTGAGTCACAATTTGCAAGCTGGACAGCCATTAAAACACTTAATTAATTGGAATAATTTTGCTCATGTACTATGGTGTACACTAACACTGGGACAACACATGCATCTAAGGGCATTTTAATTTAATGTTTTTAAAAACATCCTAAAAATAAGTTCCTATATTATTATGGTGACTGGTTTTTTTTTTATAACACATTATATAACCCTTACGTCTTTAATATTTACAACACTAGATTATTCATTCTCTAACAAAGATGCAAAATATTTACCTTTTTTATTCTTCTTAGAAGCATTTCTTCTGATGTCTGAACTTTGTCTAATCAGACGGCACTGCCGACTGAGAAACTCAGTAAACCAATCAGCTAGTCTCTGTCCACAATCATATGTCTGTACTCTTTAAGGAACAAAAGTGAAAGAAGTATGAGATTCAAAAGTCTATTTTGGTTAGAAAACTAATGTAGGTTGGTATGTAATTAATATCTATTTACTGCTATTCAGAATTTTGTTGTAGCTGTTATAGCTGTATTCTGTATTGTATTAACAGATGCAAAAAACTCATTCAGCAGATTTGTAGTCCTCTTCTCCTCTCTCTCTCTTTGTGTCTTTGAATCAGTGTTGACTCCTGGACTAGTTCCTGCAGTTTTCTTGGCAAGATTTCAGAAGTGGTTTGCCATTGCCTCCTTCCTAGGGCTGAAAGAGAGTGACTGGCCAAAAGTCACTCAGCTGACTTCATGCCAAGGTGGGACTAGAACTCACAGTCTCCTGCTTTCTAGCCTGGTATCCTAACCACTACACCAAACTGGCTCTCCAATGCTCACAATAATCCAACCTTAGATGATTTTGCCCTTCTGGTATATATCTTTTTTAAGAAAATTGATGGTCTTAATAGTTTTTAGAAGCTTGCTTCTCAAATTTTTGTCTTTTTGTCTTTGTCTCTATTATTCCCATCATTTCTAGGTAGATGTTAAAGGGAAGAATTTGGCACATCAGTTAGTAGACTTATTGTAGAGTCCAAAGAAAACCTCTCATTCACTAGCCCCTCAAATATTCTATTCTAAACCTTTCCTACAGGAAAGGGGGAAAGAAATTGAACATGTCACTTATTCTTTTCAAGGTATATGCCCCAAGTAGAGAAGAAAATAAGATGCTTCCCACAGCAAAGCCTGTAAGAACGACGTCTGGATTTTGCTATCTCAGATGTGACTTTTTTGGGTCAAATTGCTTTTTCTGAGAATGATTTTTTGATCTATACAGAAATAAAAATAGATTATAATCAAAGGGATCCTGCCTAGGAAGGGAAGAAAATTTAGAGTATAAAAATGATTCAGAGGTTAGGGTTGTTTTAGAAACTGAGAGGAAATTTTCATCAAAATGGTGCTATATTCCATGTATTTCCTGCAATTTTATTATCCTGATATCCCTAAGGAGACAGCTGTGACAGCCTCTGAGAAGTTATGCCTGCCCTTTTGAAAATGTGAGAGTATATAAAAATTATTAAAGCTATTATTAATATTGTAAGTACTGCATTCAATGTGGTTGAGAACAGAGAATCTCAGCTGGAAGTTTTCAGGAAATCTATTGAAACTTTTATAACTGATTTATTGACCTCTAATAAGATTCTTTAAAAATAAAAAACCCTTTCAAATCTTTTTGTTGCCAATCCAATTTTTGTGTGGTTGGAATTCCAGAACAATAAGAAAATGACCAGCCTATTTTCTTCATGTAAGTTTTATTATGCCCCCACAAATAGTCATGCAGCTTCTTTAAAGTGTAAAAACAGAAAAACACTTATTATTTAAATTTATTGTAGCCGCCCACTCTGCAAGGCTTACAAAATGCAAGCTTTTTTCTGGAATGCTGCAATGGGATTTTGTCTTTGATAACTTTTTACTTTGGATGTTGGCCTCACTGCTCCTGTTTGAATCAGAACTGCTTGGATAAATTTATAACAGAATCATATAATGGAAATATTGGAAAGGATCTTGGAGATCAGGTAATCCAATCCCTTACACAGGGAAGGAAAATACTACTGTAGCATTTCTGACAGATGTCTGTCCAGCCTCTTGCAAAGATGTCCATCACCTCTTACAGTCTGTTGAACAGCTCTTACCAATCAGGATTTTTTTCCTGACGTCCAATTGAAATCTGCATCCTTATATTTGTTTATCCTATGTTCTGGAATAACTTTCAATAGATCTGCCCTATCTGTTACACACCAGCCCCTCAGATACTTAAAAAGAAATCTTCTTAAGTTTTTTCTTCTATCATCTTGGTTTCTCTCCAGACTAGTCTAGTCTGACGAATGCAGAATAGAAAAGAATAATGACTTCCCTAGATGGTGACACTAAATTTGTGCTGGTGCTACCTAGGATTCCATTCCCCCCCTTTTTTTTGGCAGCTGCATCATACTGCTGGCTCATGTTCAGTTTATGATGTATCAGAACTATCAGATCTTTTTCACACGTAGAGCTCTATATTCTCTGATTATTTTTCCTACCCAAACTTAGGATTTTGCATTTCTCCCTGTTGAAATTAATCCTCTGGGTTTCTTATGGTTCCAGCTTGTCAAGATCCTCCAGAATCTTGATACTGGTCTCCAAGGTGGTTGCTTTGTGTCATCAGATTTTGTGAACATCAGATGCTCAACCAGCATCAGATGCAGCCCATAGGTTTGCAATCATTTCTGACCTGAGGTTTGTGCCACTATCTGGAGGAATCTCAATGGCCACTCTATTCTAATGAACATATCCATTAAGGCCTGGCTCAAGGCCACTGCTTCTGACCATTGGGTTGCATAATCTACCAATGTTAAAATATACTGCTTGTATCACAGTAATACCCAGAGTTACTGCTTGCATCATATCCATGTAACATGTTACATTAATCCCAGTAGAAGCTTTTGGTTAGTCTCTGGTTCCGCCCCTCTCCACATGATTATTGAGGTGGTTGCGAACTAGATTGCACTAGATTGCAGCTAGACTTGTGATACCCTCCTGTGCCTCCCAGAAGGTCTCCATCCCAACACTGTCCTGGCTCTCTCACTAGTCAGCTGCAGCTTCTGGAGCTAGTTCTAGGGAAGGGGATGGTTCTGACACAATTCCAGCGGAGTTGCTCTTCCCAGAGTTCTTTTCTCAAGGTCAGGGAGAAGTGTTGCTGGAAGGTCAGGAAGAATTTTTTTCACTCCCTGCTACTTCAGCTGCGGCTGGAGCTATTTCCAGATTCAGGCATGTATTTACTCTCAGCTTAGGCTTGGCTGTGTGAAGCTCTTCTGAAGGCTTTTGTGAAGTTGCACACCCACAAACCAGGCATTGTCTGAAATGTACTTCCCTCTGCAGGTTCTCCATCAACTCTTCCATCTCTGTGAGAGTCTTTAGTCTTGAGACCCTGATTCCTGCTCTTGAAGATGCTCAGGTAAAGACTGGAAGAACTGTTCAAGGAACATATTGGTGATCTCTAATTGTGTGTCTGTGCCCCCACACTTTGCAACCAAATCTCTTTGGCTTTCTTTATCTGATGGATAAATGTTGAGTAGATATTGCTGAATTTCTTACTGATGTTGTGAACTTCTGGGCATTTTCAGGGGTAAGCCCAAGCCTGGTCTTCTCTCTCTTTTTACTCAGGGAATTTGTGCTTCATTACTGGGCACTGGTCTTGGGAGGGGTCAGCAGTCAAGCAATCCGCTTCTCTGACTATGCCATTTCTGCCTGATATGTCATCTTTTTCTCTTCTAGGGCCAGCTTGAATTCAGCCTCTCAATCATTATTTTTTTCCTCTGCCCTATTAGCCTCACTAGGTAGATCAGACCAAGAAATAAACTCCACAGGAAGGCTAAAACTAGTTTTATTGAGATTGAATATAATAACAGAATCTTGCAAGTCCGATTATGTTGTTCCTCCTCCTTATAGTTCAATGAATTATGGAGGTGTCTATCTGAGCCGCTTCCAAATATTACCTGTCTACTTTGGACTTAAAATATTTTTTACCCTTTGTCTATTATCTGTCTGCTGTGGATTTAAATTTTTTTTTACCCCTCATCTTCCTTACTCTCTACAGCCTTACAAGTGGTGCAATTTTCCTTTAATTCTTGTTTTCTTAGTTCAATCTGCATCTTAGTATTCTGCATCTCATTTGCTAGTTTCCATGCCCTCAGGCAATTTCTGCTAGGCCTTTTTGGCACTTTTCCTCAGAGTCAACATACTAATATCCTTGTCTCTCTTGTAGGTGTTCTACATAATTTTGCCTCCTCTTAGCAGCATGCACCTTCTTTTCTGTCTTAGCTTTACCATAACTGTCCATTGTTTGAAAGTTAGAGATAATGAAATAAAAAAACTGATTAAAGATCTGTTGGTGTTCTTTTGTCCCCCCCCTTTTTTTGAGAGTAAAAGAGGAAAAGATCCTTACAGTTCTGACTTTGAAGCAATGAATATCTGATACAAATAAACCTAAAAAACATACCTAAACCTAATAAACCTGCCTAAAAATTAACCTACCTAAAAATCTACAAATTAATTGGTTCAAAGGACTTCCCAAGTGAAAAGAAAACCCTTACTACTCATTCATTCAGGCTTCACTTTTGTGTTCAAATTGCTGTTCTCCATAACAAAATACTCTATCCCACTATTGCCACTGTTTGCACATGTTTGCATACATATACAGGGATGTATATGTATGAAGAATGTATGAACCTACAGCTCATACATGTAGCTGAGATTAGTGTGAAATTATAGTGAAATAATTGCACTAGTGTTGCATCCAAAGGTATTCACTGGTCTCCTTTCCATTATACAATGTTTTTTTACTATATAAGCTTTCATTTCATATACCTATTCTACCCACCTGTGAGAACATACTTTGCTTTGACAGATTTCAGTTAAAGTTCCACTGTTTTCTTCTAAGGATACAGAGATAGAATTCATCCCTATGAAAAGAACAGATAAAAAATCATTACCAAATAAAGATAACTGAACTACTAGCTTGCATATTATTTGGAAGCGTGATTCTTAGACCAACATTTGTAATATATTTATGGTACTCCTTCATGGAATTAGATTACAGGTTGACTTCAACACTTGTTCATATAAAACCATTAATAACCCATTGGGGAGTGATGTTTTCATTTTCAATTAATGCATCTGGCAAATCCTTGTACGTATGCCCTAATTCTACTCATAATTCATACTAATTAATTTTTTTATAATTATGGTTTTTAAAAAGGTCCAGTTTTAATCTTGATGAATGACTATGAAAAAGAGAAAAAAATCATTAGAGATGAAGAATGAGATAGAGAAAAAATAGCTCCTGATTCCATAGCATAAGCAAATATGAAGAACCAAGAGGAACTGGTAAAAGGTGTTCAACAGGAAAGACAAGGAAGAGAGGAAAGCAACATGAGAAACTATATGTTTTAAGAGACTATGTACTCAGCTGTGAATGGAGCTCCTGAAAAGATACTAATTGCTACAGGTTATCTTCAGAGTTGCTGATCCCCCATGTGTGAGTGACTGCTCCCTGCTAACTAAGCAGCGTGTATAGGAGGAACATAACAGCCATCTTCTAGAGAGTGAGCTCCCTCAATGTATGAACTGGGAGAACAAACAGGAAGCCTTTGACAATACATCCAACAGGAAGGCTGTCAATAGAGTTTGGTGGGGGTTCCTGGAAATTCTCCCTCTAAACAGTGTGTTCTGAGCTAGACTGAGAAAAGAACAAGAAAGTAGTGATGGTACCTTAAGAAACAAAAGTGAACAGAGTTCTTACCTAAGTACATATTTTTGTAGCATGTGCAAGTATATAAATATGCTTGAAAAAAAATCAGAAGATTGGAACAGAAATACTTCCAAAAGCAGTTACAAACTTATCTAGAAAAGAAGCTGAAAAACTGGGGAACCCAGTTAGTCTTCTCATCCATACTCTGGAAGAAAACTAGAGAGGAAAAAAGTCTTCCAAATGAATGACTTACTATGGAAATAGTGTCAGTGGGAAAAATGGTTTCTGAGACCATAGTCTCAGTTACCTAAGTGATACACTGCTGGCGTAAGTTGGGCTGTACCTTAAGTAGAAAAGTAATGTGCTTGACTGAAGCATGTTCAGCTTGATCAGAAAGGCTTTAAACTGAATCCAACTTAGGTTGGAGAAAAAAACCTGAAATAATGACATTAGATAACAACAGTGCAATTTGAAAGGAAATGGGAGAAGGAAATTGGGCCTTCAGTGAAAAACTGGAAAGAACATTTTTTACACAAAGTCTTCATTGTCTATATGGTAATGCTTAATAGGAATTTTTTTTTTTAGTGTGGAAGGGCAAATATGATTTAACAGGTATAAACAGGTTGAAGATAGAGTTATAATAGTGGATTCCTATTCCTATTCCTAGTGGACGGGGCTAGTTTATCTCCAATCTTTACATGCTGGGTTGAGTCCCATTACTGGAGCATAGCAATTGAAGGATATAATTTGTCAAAAATGAACAGAAACAATAGAAAGGTGGAGGAGAAAGGCTATATATATTATATTTTTATCCAGATGTATTCATAAATGCAAATAAATGAACTTGGTGATATCTGGCTTAAAATAATTGGAGGAACTGTCACGACTGTAACAAGCTCAGGTAGTGGGGTGACAAGTCCCAGGACTTGGGCATTTTATTGGCACATTGGCTCCAGGTTGGTAGTATAATTCCCTCCCTAAGCTGCCCAAGGTCTAGATCTATGCTGTCTTTCCCTACTTCTCTGGTTGCTGTACTCCCCCACTGAATCACTAGGGTTTTCCTGTGAGTTGGCTAAAAGCCTAATGAAGCTAACAGAACTTACAGGCCTTGTGGGCTTTACTTTGGGATTTCTTTTCATTAGGGCTTACTACTTCACATCCACCTTCTCCCAGGAAGTCACCCCAGCCAATCTCAGTTTGTTCAGCAGATGGAAGCCACTGCCTGTTGTTGGACCTCATGGCGGGAGGGTGTCAACTACCACTGTCAAGTCTTCAGTATGATTCTCCTGCAGGGGCCTCTTGGCAGGCCATACAGGTCTGCCACAGAGCCTTTTCAGTGTCCTTACCCACTGCACTAAGTACAGCTTTAGGACTTCTTCCTAGACCTTGCCTGCTGGCCTCCCATACCAAGTTCATGACAAGCCTCTTCAAAAGGCAGCTGCTGTTCCTTCATTCCCCACTAAGTGTAAGATTTGCCCCGTTCGACAGAGAAACTCTCGTGACACGTGTGGTTCACAAAGAAGGTTTACTCATGCGTAACGTAGTAGTCACAAGCAAAGCCAGGACTGGCTTGGTACAATTGCATCACTTGTTATATTCCCCCCTTCCCGCGCTTTTTCCCGCCTCGTGATCGCGTTGCGGCTGTGGGCTATTAGGCCCCCCAATGTCCCCCCTGATCGTTCATGATGGCAGGATCGGTCAGAGTCCATTGTCCTTGATTGCCAGTCCCCCTCCGGCTGGGTTGGTCCCTCCCTGCTACGTGCAGACCCGCGGGTTCTGTGCTGCGTTGCGATCTTGTTTCGCTGCCCTGCGGCCCCGTTCCTTGCATGCTCGCGCCGTTATCAGTTCCTAGTTAAAAGCTTCCGCTGTGGTTTTCCTGTTTAGCTGGCCGCAGGTGGCTCGTTAATTAGCGGCGCTTTCGGTTCCTCTTTTCCCCGCTAGCTACCGCCGGTGGATTCCGCGTGGTCTGGTTGCGAGCTTCCCTGCAGCCCCGTGCTTCCCTGAAGCCTCGTGCTGACCGAACCTGACACTAAGGACCCTTCCTGGTCTTGACACTGCCTTATCTCTGCCTATTTCAGGAATGCTTAGTCAGCTGCCATTTACCTTCTGGCTCAGTGCTTTATAGCTCAGTGCTATCTGGACCATCTGTGACCTTGTGCTTTTTCTAATTTGGGCAGGATTCTATCCTTACACAAGTATCAGATTCACTCACGGGATCTAGAGTAATGTTTCTCAATCTTGCAAATTTAAGATATGTGGACTTCAATTCAATTCTCGAAGAAGGGAACCAGGGGAGGGAGAAAAGGGAAGATGTTGGAAAGATCAGGGACTAGTGGGATATGCCCCACTGGAAGCTACTGAGACCATCCCAGTATTTTAAAAAGTGCACAGGCCAATATATCAGTGGTCACAGCAGCAACTGAAGGGAGGAATGGAAAGGAAGGTGCAGAGACAAATGAAGGGTGGACTGGGCTGGTGAGATATGTTGCACTGGGAACAGCTGAGACTAATCACAGAAAGGAATAGGTACACAACCCATATACAGGAAGGGAGAAAGAGGCTATGCCTTGCCCTACTCGTTCCATTTTAGAGAGCCATGGAGGTGACCTTGAGAGAAATATTCAGAAGCTGTTACAAAAGCAAAAAGGGCAGAAGCATTCTTTGAGTCCTGGGAAAGGAAGTAGCATTAAGAAGAGACTCAGGCTGGCTCCTCCCTGACTCAGTGGGGTATAAGATGGAGGCGAGGAAAAATACAATCAGACTTGCAAGATTCTGTTAATATAGCCTATCTCAATAAAATTTAGTCTTCTTGTGGAGTTTGTTTCCTGATCTGGACAACCTCGAAGGGCTGACGCCCATATAATTACTCTAAGATCTCTCTGGGTTTTATTTCAGCTGACACCCAGAAGATTCAAAAGAGTCTGTGTTTGGTTCTGTCAAACCAGAGCTGATCTGGGCTGCTAAACTGAGTGTCCTCCTCGAGGGAACCTTCCTACGGTTTAATATACAGAATAATTAACTGCCTCAATAAGGACAAATTCACAAAAACTGATATATCTTTAACTGAATGTTTAGATGAGTGATGTGAATACAGCCTCTTAATCCTGTTTGTTTTTGCCTTGATTCCTGGCAACTACATGGACAAGTCTGTACAGTTTTCTGGGCACCATTTTCTGAAGTGGTTTGCCACTGACTTCTTCCTAGAGCCAAGAGACAGCCACTGGCTCAAAGTCACCCATCTGGGTTCTGTGCCTAAGGCAAGACTAGAACTCACATCTCCCCAGTCCTAGTTCAGTGCCTTAATCACTTAGCCCATGGCTTGAATAACTATTTACATATACTTTTTGAATGGTTTAATGCCTTTTAAAAAGTTAAAGCATCAAAATGCACATACTGTATATGCAAACAGCAACAAGCTTTAAGATAAAAATTCCTTTCTTCCATTCCATAGAACAATGTTTCCTCAACTCTGACCCTCTGAAACCCGTCCTTTTCTTGAGGCTCACTGATGACATTTTCATTATCTGGACCTGTGATTTCTCATCAAATTTCATCATGATTTCAACAACTTCTGTGCTACCATCAATTTCAGCCTTGACTTACTTACAAAACAAGTCAATTTTCTTGTTGTCATGGTAAAGCTGCAGAACGGACACATAAAGACCACACTATACAGGAAATGTACAGACTGCCATGCTTCTAGCTTCTATCCCGAACACACCACCAAATCTATCATCTATAGCCGAACTCTATGCTACAATCACATTTGTTCTGACCCCTTTCATAGAGATGCTCAACTGATGGAATTAAACCAGGCATTTAGGAGATTAAACTGTCCACCCAAGATAAATAGGCAAATAATAGAGCTGAAACAATTCCCAGGAAGGAGCTATTAAAAGACAGACCACAAAAACAGTATACTGGAACAACTGTGGTTGTCATCTATAGCTGACAGCACCAGTCTGAGCTGGCTGTGAAGTGAGGCAACAGGTAGAATGCAAGTGAAGGACAACTGGTGCTGAATGTGATCAAATGCAACTTAAAGACCATTACTGGGCCTACTTGAGAGTAGTGAGGGCAGCAAAGAAACTGTGTGAAGGAAATCAAATTCTCCCCCCATGTCAGCAGGAAATCATTTGTCTCACCCTACCATTGTTTATCGTAAATCAAGGCATATGATTAAATTATAGAAAGAATGGACTCACCTAAAAAGATTAAAAATGTAGCAGGAAGAATCAAGAGTCCTTCACCCCAGCCCAAAATTAACTAAAGACCTAGCAGGAAAAATTAACTAAAGACCTAGCAGGAAGGGCCAACATTCCTTCAAGCTGCAATTGAATCATAAAAAAGATTTCTTCCCAGAAGGGATCTACATTCCAATTAGACAATACCAGATAAGGCAAACACAGGAAATCCTAGCTCAGTAGGGTGCCTGACCTTAGAAAACTCCCTTCTAAAGATCTAGTCAATTTCCTTCTAAAGATCTAATCAATTTCATCAGAAAGCACTGATGAATCCTGGCTAATTATCTTTTCTAAGAATTCCTAGAGGGCCCACAGCTGATCACCTTGTGTATCAGGCTCTCAGAAATAAAGTCTTCTCACTCCTTCAAGCAACTGTCTGCATGTTTTATTCCCAGCTCAGAGGCAAACTTCATAAGCTTTCTTTCTAACAAAGCTTTTCTTCTCCATCTCCTTGCCTAACAGAGCTTTTCCCAGTGGTAAGCAGCCTGTTGCAATCTGGTTGAAAGAAAGTGACTGTTGTATGCTGTGAGAAAGTCATGATAAAGTTGCTTGCATTTGCCATAACTTAGTCCCTGTAGGTAATGCAACTACAGAAGTGGAAGAGTCCAAAGCAATGTCTTGTCCTGTCTTACTGGATGAGTTTCAGTTTTTAAGGGTTGAGGAAGGGGACAAGGTACTTGGATGTGTTTTGTCTACCACTTGTATGCTTGATCCTTGTCTTTTGGCTTATAAAAACTAGTAGGAAGGGGCTTCTGGTTGGATCTAGCAGATCATAAATGCCTCATTGAGAGAGAGAGAGAGAGAGAGAGACCAGTTCCAGCTTCTTTAAAAGAGACAGTGATCAGGCTGCTTCTGAAGAAATCAGATCTGAATCCAGAGGATGAAAACTGTAGGCCAGGGGCCAATATTCCCTTCCTAGGCAAGGTGCTTGAGCAGGTGGTGACTAATTCACTCCGGGCTTTCTTAGATGAAATTTATTTTCTAGATTTATTTCAGTCTGGTTTCAGGCCTCAGTATGGGACAAAAATTGCCTTGGCTGTGCCAAGAAAAAGACACAGGAAGTGCAACCCTGTTGGTCCTCCTGGACCTCTCAGCAGCTTTCAATACCATCAGTTAGTATCCTCCTAGACAGACTGTCAGAATTGGGCTGTGGGGGCACTGTACATTGTTTGTGGGCATACTGTATCCACTGTATATTGTTTGTGCTTTTTAACATCTACGTGAAACAGCTGGGAGAGGTCATCCAGTGATGTGAGCTCATCAATATGCCGATGATGTCCAGCTCTACCTCTCTTTTTCATCTAATACAGGTGAAATGGTTGGTGTCCTGAACCAGTGCTTGGGCAGGATAATGGACTACACTGAAACTCAGTCCAGACAAGACAAATATATTGTTGTGGATTTTTTGCCAAAGACAGTGGCACAATGCTAAGGAGAAGAACCATGTTTATTGCAATGATCATTGGGTGCCTGCTTTCCAAGAAAGAGGGACCCCGAACAATAGAAAGGCAGAGATTCTTATACACTTTGGGGTTGAGAGGCAGGAAATCCTTGGGATTTGATTGGTGGGCAAGTTTTGGTTAGGTTTTAAACAGGGGGCAAATGTTTTTCTATAGTGAAACAAAAACCGCACTTTTGTAACAAGGCAACCAAGTCAAGGAATCCATTGTCAAGGAGAATGGAAGGTTAAAAAAAGCAGGCGCTCAAGCTTAATAAGAATGGAATTAATTAATTAATTAATTAATTTATACATTCGATTTATTCCCTGCCCATCTCCCCCCAATGGGGAACTCTGGGCAGCTCACAAAGTATATATATAAACCTAACAGTGAGAAATCTTACAATTAGTGCTATTATGCTATGTGACCACCGGGGGTCGCTAGGGGGGCATCGGGGCTTTTTTCCTCCTCTGTAGATCTTTCTCGCCGCTTGCATCAATCGTTGCTCGTGCCAGCTGCATTCGGAGTTCGGCCAGCACCGGTATTTTTGCTCCCCCACGCAGCACCGCCGGTTCCTCCCATCTAAATGGGAGTCCCCATTTATCTACTTGCAGATGGAATAGCTTTTGAACTGCTGGGTGGGCAGAAGCTAGGACAAGGGACAGGAGCTCACCCTGTCCCGCAGAGCTGGGCCCGAACCGCTGGAGTGCCGACCATTTCTGACCAGCAAACTCCAGCGTCATTAAGCCCTTGTGCCACCGCGTCCCCCTATTCCTGCTGTTTCTCACCTGGGCAACAAAGGCTTCCTCACAGAGGCTGCCCCTTGGACAAATCCTTAGGTAGACAGGTGATGGCCCTCTCATTGTTTTACTGCGATAATGTTAAGAGGGCTATTTCAGCAGCAGAAGCACGGACATCCTTGGGTCATGCCATAGTCTGGGGCTGGTCCTGTTTTACATGTGCAAGTGGGGAGGGGGCAAGAAACAGCAGAGGAAAATGGAGGAAGGAGTTTGCTGCAGAAGAGGCAAGGGGAAGGGGGGAGAGTTTCTAGCTTTATTTTATTATTTTTCCATCACAATATTGTTTGTGGGTGGTGCATATGTCCAGCTGAGTGGTGCCCTGTCTGTCCAGAGAGGTCTGCACTCACACTAAAGAAGCAGGTTTGCAGTTTGGGAGTGCTCCTAGATCCATCCTTGTCACTAGAAACCCAAGTGACTCAGAGCCACAAGGTGGCTTTCATCAGCTTCAGCTGATATACCAACTGTAATCTTACCTTACAAGGTAGACCAAACCAAGAAACAGACACCGGACTGGCTACAGTAACAGAATCTAGTAAGTCTAAATGTGCTTCTCCTCCTCTTTTTCTTCATGTGAATGTCTGTTTGAGATGCTTTCAGACCCCTCCTTCTCCGGGTGCCTACAATGTTTATCTGCTGGTTGCCTAGGTAAGATCTTCCCTCTCTCCATCAAGGTCATCCTCTTTACTCTCTGCACTTGGACAGCTTTGCAACAATTATTATTGTTCTGATAATTATCTGATCAGATTATTGCAATGCACTGTATGTGGGGCAACCTTTGAAAATGGTCTGGAAACTTCAGTTAATTCAAAAAAGAGTGTCTAGACTGCTCATTGGGACTGACAGATATCAATATATTATGCCAGTACTTTGCTATCTACATTGGCTGCCAGTTGGTTTCTGGACCCAATTCAAAATGCTAGTTTTGACCTTTAAGATCCTAAATATCTTAGGACCAGATTACCTGAAAGAGCACCTTCCTCCATATGTACCTACCCAGACCTTAAGATTGTTGAGGCCCTCTTCCAACAAAGGAGATGAAGTGGGTCTCTACAATGGAGAGATCATTTTCTGTAACAGTATCCCATTTGTGGAATTCCTTCCCCAGAGAGGCTCAACTGGCATCTGAATTGGCATCATTTTGGAACAAGGTGAAGATTTATTGTCCCAGACTTTTTAACTGGCTTATAATCGTATTTTAATCCATATTGTTTTAGATTTTGAAGGACTGCCTTGCTATTACCAATTTTGCATTTTATTTGATTTTATTGTGTATGTTTACTATGTTTTATTGTAAACTACCATAGGGCTTTGGTTATTGGGCAGTATAAAAAATTAAATAAATAAATAACAAAACATGCTCAAATGCATCATTAATAAGCTACAGCCCATAGTAGACAATGATGCTGTACTTTCTCAGGCACTCAGTGGCAGACCCATACTTGCATGCAAGACAACCACCCAACCTGAAGCAGTTTCTCACAAACAACAAGAAACAAATAGACAATAATGCCAATAAGAGAACCAGACCCAGCAACAAACTCAGTTTTTGCCCCCATGTCATCACAGCTACACTAACACCACCATCACAGGCCCCAACAAGTACATATACAAGATCAGAGGCACTTTGACATATTCTTCCTGTCATGCGGTATATGCCCATACATAGGACAAATGGGACAAACTTTGTGCAAAAGATTCAATGCACCCAAGCTTGACATCAGAACTCTAAAGAAGGACAAAGTAATTTTCTAGAGTGGCATTTCAATCTCTTATGACACTTATGCATGTCACAGCGAGGCTCATGCAAAAAGTGTATCAGTGTCCTCAAAGATATATTGGAAGAGAAAGCAAGTGTTGCTTTTTAACCTGACATTGCTAAGATGGAATGAGAAGTAGGGAAATTGGAAGACCCAGTAACCGTGGCTCAGATAGAACATCAGGCCATCACCATAGCCTTAGCCAAAAGAGAGTAAGGAGTTGGAATCCAGAAAGGGATGTCTTAAAGATGGCTTTATTTCCAGCCACTTTATGCACTGGAGTCATAGTGGCCTGGAAAAAAGCCCTATGGCAACTAAGAAGTCTTCAGACTTTTAAGGCAGGGAGACATACAACTATGAAAAAGTATGATTATATATAGGCATATGTGGTCATCACATTTTCTGAGACCTAGTAACTCTTGTAAGTTTATTTGGAAGACTTCTTTTTATAATAATAACTGCAATAGCAAGTACATTTTTAGTATCTTTCCCATAAGACAACTGAACATCTGAGACAAAGTTAAGGGAATAAAAACATTTAAAGTATTGAAAGACTGGATTTATTTGCATTCAATTGCTCAAAAGAACACAATAACAAATATTGTTATGTTATTATTTTACACAGACTTAATAAAAACGGAAGGCCACAAGTTTAAGCTGAATAAAGTTCATCTATTGATATAAATTACTACTGAACATATAAAAAGTATGGGCTAGTTGTTTTAATTAAACCAATTTAATCAAGATTCCTTTCTGTATCTCTAAATTATAAGATAGACAAAATTACACCTAAGATTCTGCAGAGTTGAAGATTCTTAGAAAGCATGATCAAAGATTTTGGAATAGCGGCATAGCCATATTGTACAGTATTTAGAACAGAAGTCTGGGAGCTGTAGTTTGAATTTAGTACTAAGAATTGATAGAAGCCCCTAGTCCTTCTTGTCAAATTTAATATTTCAACAAATCTAACATTTCTCAAAAATATCTGGAGAGGATGATAGTTGATTTTTATTTGCTATGCCTCAATATTTTTTCAAGAAGTGTTAAATACACTTTCAGAACCACTATTTCCTGACCTATAATCTATCTAAGATGATAATCTTAAAGGATGCACATTTTTGATTACCATCTCACAGTAGTAGAAGAAATAATTTTTGCGTACCAACCTTCTGCCCTGATGATCATCACATTTTGCTCCAGGTCAATTAAGGGTTGTATAAGACACAATCTTGGTTCCTGCTTCTGAGTAATACAAACTCCATTCTGATTTGTAACCATCCAGTTACGGTCATATAGCAAGCCTTGATTTCCAATAGGCCACTGCATAACCTGAAGAGGATAAAAGAAAATGGAACTTAGTCGACAGACACTAGCATTAAAAAAAAAAAAAAACTGACATATATATGTATTTGTTTTCAGTTCAATACAAGAACAATAATGTATGCATATTGATTTATGTACATGGTACACATTTAAGCAATTTAACCTCTTTCTACAGCTCCAGGCTTCTTTCTGGCTGCATAGCCAAATTTCAGCTTCTTGCCATTTAGGGGCAGGAAACATGTGAAAACTGTACAGCAAACGTAAAAGAAGATTAATACAATTTTTTTTTAAAAAGCCCCCCTACTCCAAACCAAATCGTTGACCTGTCTACTTATTAATGCAACTTCATGTCATTATCCCACACTCTGCAGTCTTCAACTCCTGAAGATACCATTAAGCTTGGTTGCTGGCCAACAAAAGTTGCACACTAGTGCTTTAATGATCCAAAACAACTTCTGGTCTCATTTCAAAGTAGCTATTCCTTTCCTTATTGGAATTTGTAAAAAGTCAAATGAAATTCCTATTTGTTTTCCCCTCACAGAGAAAAGCAACATAATCCTATGTTGAATATTAAATGTTAAGTAAAGCAAAAGTAACAACGTGGGGCATTTCAGGTATGTGTACCTTAGTTTTCATAAATCCTGGCAGCAAGGTTAGTAGCAAAAGACTGTGGGAGTTGAACATGGAAAGCTGCCTGTCCTTAAGGCCCATCCTTAAACTATTTGTTTCACTTCTTTCTGCTGGTCCTCTGCTTACTGTAATGCATTCCTAAGGGTTTCATATTTTAAAATAAGGTTGAATAAAGAAGTCATACAGCTATTCATAGTGTTTAGTACATTCCAGGGGGAGAAGAAAGCAAGTTTTCTAATAATATAATTTCAAAGTCAATAGTGAGGCATGGGTAAAACCCCAATGTGATAAACACAAATTGGATAGGGATATTTTGAGCTCTCTTTGGAACAATAAATGTCTTAGTATAATTTTAATTTATTTGAATTATTTACTTAATTATATGCCTTAATATAATTTTGGCCAAGGCAAGCAACTTAATTTCTCTTGGCTTGGTTTAAGTAATTCATGCAAATTGCAGAAATTGCATTTTTAAACAAAAGCTTACATAGTTTGTGACCTTCTACATCACTTTTATATAACAAGACTATGGCTGGAATCTGTACTTAATTAGAAAAATGATTCTGGCAAAATTATTATTGCCAAAAGAAGGTAATAATAAACCATTTCTATATGGAATGTGTTATTTTAATCAGCAGCAGAAAGCTTAGTTTCAGGCCATCTTTACATTTACTTATGGCTGTAATCCAATAAATATTTGAGTGTAAATACCTTTACTTAACTGGCTATCTCAGGAAACTTTTATACCACTGAGTTAGTATTATCATTAGTAGTTGCCCTGATATGGAATAATTTATTGATGTTTAAAACTTTATTTTCTCTGTTTGTATTTCTGAATTACCAAAGAATAATTGCTCAAAATTCTGAATCATCAATGGCTTTAACATCAACTTTTATTAACTTTTAAATTAGGTTGATGCAAATATATCATCTGAAGTGTAAAAAGCCTGGATAAAATAACAACATCTTCTGCCTGGTAACATGAGTTGTTTGTCTTAGTTCTGACTGAGAGAAGTCTGATATTAGGTTAGACAAGGTTAGAGTAATGATTTAGAGAAGCAAGGAGTTCTTGTTTCTTGACCTAGTCATAATAACATAGCATAGCGACTGAGTGATAAGGAAAAAAGTGACAGCATGAGTAAATATCATTGTATCATTAAAGGAGCTTTGAACCAAAACTGGATACCAGGGATAACTGGTAGCCCAGAAGGGAGGATTGGTGGCAATCAATCCGGTTATTGTAAACAACAATCTACTGTGGAGAGCAATGTATGACCATCTGCGGGGGACTATAAGGATGCTCCAGGTGTGATTACTCATGACTTAGGATGGACTTTGGGGATACTTTTCTCTAAAAGAATACAAAATGGTCAGAGGCTCATGTGGGAAGATCTAATCTATAAATAACATTAAAATATTTGTAGATATATTTCAATAATGACCTTTATTTGGGATAAAAATCACCATACTCTGAATTATAATGTTTCAATGAATTTTTCTTCCATTGTTCTATACCCATTACTTGCCTGCTTCCCACTGTTATATCAGAACAGACTAGTTTGCTAATTACTAAGTTAATACTGTATATTTTAACATTCAATGCATGATTTTAAAAGAGAACATATGATGGAAAAAAGTGTGGGGAGTGGCATCAGAAATATTGATTTATAACCAGTGGTTGATTACTTGCACCTTGAGGTAGAGGGACTGCCACTAGCCATTCCACATGCCAACACTCAATTCTTCATTGAGTCCCCAGAGTATAGGGGGTGAGCTGATCTTATGGAAAGTAGTCATGAGGGGGACTTCTAGAGGAAGAAATGGTGGACTCAAGACAGCTCCATGAAAAGCAGAGCCGATGACTGTGGCAAAGAATGAAGAGCCGATGAGTAGACCAGCTCTTCAAATCTCTCTGGACAAAGAAGGAATGGGAAATTGCCCACAAGTGCTCCAGACAGTTGCTTCTCGTAAGGAGACCACAAAACAGCAGTCTCCGGTGGGTTTTGAACACTGGGAGATGAGGGAATAGCCATCTTGCTCAAACTGCAGCTGGCGCCTTTAAAAGGACACTAAGTTCGCATACTTCCTACATTTGGAAATTGCCAAGTACTTTTCAGCTATTAGAAACCTTTGCATTGACAAGTCGGAAAACACCAGGTGAGTCTGCCTTCAATCCTTAATGAAAGAAAAATTTAACTACAAGCTTATGAACTTTAAAAAATTGACATAAACAGCAAAAAGCCAATTGTGACTTTGATTTTAGAAAGTTATAAATGGATTAAGGGTCCAAATACATTTGAAATAGTTTTGGAATTAATTATAAAGAATCCTTCCTGTGGGAAAGTCAACTTGTTTTGAATTTTTTCTAACGCATAAAAGAGATAAACAATTAAAAAAATTGGGCACTAAAAGGAACTAAAGATTTTAATTAAAGGAGAAGAATACATAAACCTAATTAACAGCTACAGAATGATGCAAAATGTTAAAACATTGGAAATACTGAAGGATACTTTTGAAAAATGGAGTCAGAAGTTTATATCAACAATGTTGATAGCGATGTTTGCTTCTATGGATAGACTATGTCCAAAAGATGTTTTGGAAGAAATGGCAGAAGAGGAACAAGTTTTATCTGACAAGACAGAGATGGCATCCAAAGTGGATCTACAAATGACAGGCTAGAAGAATGATGTGGAAAAAAAATGTTTCATTGGACATAAAAAAGAAACCAGTTGATGCTTTAAAAACCAAAAGAGTAGCCTGGATAATTCTTTTATATTGGATTTACAAAAGAGGTTTGTTAAAGCTTGGGTGAATCTTGTGAGAAACGGTAAAAAAAGAAACAAAATCAAGTTCTACAACATTACTTGAATGGACTAAAGATTCAGATTGTCAGAAGTAAAAGAAAGGAATATAATGTTGGTTTATTTGATCAAGGTTAAAATAAATGTTTTTATTTCTGCAATCCTTAATGGACTTTTGCTGACACCAGGACTGAAATGATGATACTTTATGGATTTGTTTATAGATAAGAGATGGGACATGGGATGAAGAGATCATTGATTATAAATTGAGAGGAGATGAAAATTGTTAATAGTTGTGATGAAGGTTGGAAGACACTTTATATATTTTTTCTTTATTATCTTCCTTCCTTCCTCCCTCCTGCCCTTTCTTTCCTGTTTTTCCTTTTCCTTTGCACTTTTTACCCTTTCTTTCTACTTTCTTTCTTTTAGTTTGTGTTCGTTTTTACTATTGCAATTAAAATTTTTAATAAAATTATTTTAAAAAAAGAATAAGAAAAAGAAAGAAAAAGGTAAGTTGAATCCAATGGTGTGAAATCATCAAGGAGAAAAGTATCTGAGAAGGATGAAACATTCTACTAAATGAGATACTGAAAGAGCAATCATCAACAATCTCTGTAAGAAGGAAAAATGAAAGAAATCTAAAGAGGCCAATGTGAATGAATGGAGAGCTCTCTAAACAGCTGAAAAGAAAAAGAGACAAGTATAGGAATTGGAAAGAGGGGGACATAATTAAAGAAGAATACAAGGTCGTTTTCAGAAACTGTAAGAACTCTCAGAAACACTAAGGTTCAGAATGAGCCAAGACTTGAGAAAGAGATAAAAAATGACAAAAAAAGAGAGAGGGTTTTTATCACTGCCTTGTCATGGCGAAGGGGCTTGCATAACTCAGTGAAGCTATGAGCTATACCGTGCAGGGCCACCTAAGACAGACAGATCATGACAGAGAGTTCTGACAAAATGTGGTCCACTGGAGAAGGAAATGGCAATCCACTCCAGTATCCTTGCCAAGAAAACCCCATGGACAACGTCAAAAGGCTAAAAGATATGATGCCAGAAGATGAGCCCCTCAGGTCGGAAGGTGTCCAATATGCTATTGGGGAAGAGCAGAGGGCAATTCCAAATAGCTCCAGAAAGAGTGAAGCAGCTGGGCCAAAGCCAAAAGGACGTTCAGCTGTGGATATATCTGGAAGCGAAAAGAAGGTCCGATGCTGTAAAGAACAATATTGTATAGGAACCTGGAATGTAAGATCTATGAACCAAGGCAAGCTGGATGTGGTCAAACCTGAGATGACAAGGTTGAACATCGACATCTTGGGAATCAGCAAATTAAAATGGACGGGAATGGGTGAGTTTAATTCAGGTGACCATTATATCTACTACTGTGGGCAAGAAACCCTTAGAAGAAATGGACTTGCCCTCATAGTCAATAAGAGAGTGGGAAAGGCAGTAATGGGGTACAACCTCAAAAACAACAGAATGATCTCAGTGCAAATCCAAGGCAAACCATTCAACGCCACAGTAATCCAAGTCTATGCCCCAACCACTGATGCTGAAGAAGCTGAAGTTGACTGGTTCTATGAAGACCTACAACACCTTCTAGAACTAGCACCAAAAAAAGATGTCCTTTTCATCATAGGGGATTGGAATGCTAAAGTAGGAAGTCAAGGAATAATCGGAATAACAGGCAAGTTTGGCCTTGGAGTACAAAATGAACCAGGGCAAAGGCTAATAGAGTTCTATCAAGAGAACAAGCTGGTCATAGCAAACACTCTTTTCCAACAACACAAGAGACGACTCTACACATGGACATCACCAGATGGTCAATACCGAAACCAGACTGATTATATACTTTGCAGCCAAAGATGGAGAAGCTCTATACAGACAGCAAAAACAAGACCAGGAGCTGACTGTGGCTCAGATCATGAGCTTCTTACTGCAAAATTTAGGCTTAAATTGAAGAATGTAGGGAAAACCACTAGACCACTCAGGTATGACTTAGATCATATTCCTTGTGAGTACACAGTGAAGGTGATGAATAGATTTAGGGGATTAGATTTGGTAGACAGAGTGCCTGAAGAATTATGGGTGGAGGTCCGTAACATTGTACAGGAGGCAGCAACTAAAACCATCCCAAAGAAAAAGAAATGCAAGAAAGCAAAATGGCTGTCTGATGAGGCTTTACAAATAGCTGTGGAAAGAAGGAATGAGAAAAGCAAGGGTGAAAGGGAAAGATGTAACCAACTGAATGCAGATTTCCAGAGAATAGCAAGGAGAGATAAGAAGGCCTTCTTAAATGAACAAAGCAAAGAAATCGAGGAAAACAATAGAATGGGGAAGACCAGAGATCTCTTCAAGAAAATTGGAGATATCAAAGGAACGTTTAGTGCAAAGATGGGCATGATAAAGGACAAAAAAGGCAGGGACCTAACAGAAGCAGAAGAAATTAAGAAGAGGTGGCAAGAATACACAGAAGAACTATACAAGAAAGATCTTAATGTCCCTGATGTCCATGCTGCTGTGGTCACTGGCCTTGAGCCAGACATCCTAGAGAGCGAAGTCAAGTGGGCCTTAGGAAGCATTACTAACAACAAAGCTAGTGGAGATGACAGTATTCCAGCTGAGTTATTTAAAATACTAAAAGATGATGCTGTTAAAGTGCTGCACTCAATATGCCAGCAAGTTTGGAAATTGCAACAGTGGCCATGGGATTGGAAAAGGTCAGTTTACGTTCCAATTCCAAAGAAGGGCACTGCCAAAGAATGCTCAAACTATCGCACAATTGCGCTCATTTCACATGCTAACAAGGTTATGCTCAAAATCCTGCAAGCCAGGCTTCAGCAGCATGTGAACCGAGAACTACCGGATGTACAAGGTGGGTTTCGAAGAGGCAGAGAAACTAGAGATCAAACTGCCAACATTCGCTGGATCATGGAGAAAGCACGAGAGTTCCAGAAAAACATCTACTTCTGCTTCATTGACTATGCAAAAGCCTTCGATTGTGTGGATCACAACAAATTGTGGCAAATTCTTAAAGAGATGGGGGTACGAGACCACCTTACCTGTCTCTTGAGAAATCTGTATGCGGGCCAAGAAGCAACAGTTAGAACCGGTCATGGAACAACCGATTGGTTCAAAATAGGAAAGGAGTACGACAAGGCTGTATACTGTCACCCTGCTCATTTAACTTATATGCAGAGTACATCATGAGAAATGCCAGGCTGGAAGAATCACAAGCTGGAATTAAGATTGCAGGGAGAAACATCAACAACCTCAGATATGCAGACGATACCACCCTAACGGCAGAAAGTAAAGAAGGACTAAAGAGCCTCTTGATGAGGGTGAAAAAAGGAAAGTGCTATGGCAAACGTAGACAGCATATTAAAAAGCAGGGACATCATCTTGCCGACAAAGATCCACATAATCAAAGCTATGGTTTTTCCAGTAGTAATGTATGGCTGTGAGAGCTGGACCATAAAGAAGGCTAAGCGCCGAAGAATTGATGCCTTTGAACTGTGGTGCTGGAGAAGACTCTTAAGAGTCCCCTGGACTGCTAGGAGGTCAAACCAGTCAATCCTAAAGGAAATCAACCCTGACTGCTCATTGGAAGGATTGATAATGAAGCTCAAGTTCAGATACTAATGCGAAGAGAGGAGTCTTTGGAAAAGACCCTGACGCTGGGAAAGATTGAAGGCAAAAGGAGAAGGGGACGGCAGAGGGTGAGATGGTTAGATAACATCACTGAAGCAATGAGCATGAAACTGAGCAAACTCAGGAAGGCAGTGAAGGACAGGAAGGCCTGGCACAATATGGTTCATGGGATCATGAAGAGTCAGACACGACTTAACGACTGAACAACAAAAAAATAAAAAGGGAAGCGAAAGAGAGTATAGATTCACTGCAAGGAGAAAGTGGTGAATCATTAAGGGGTAATGGTTGAGAAGACAGAATTTCTTCACTCCTATTTTGTATCAGCCTTCTGTCAGAAGGGAAACAGCATCCTACCTGGTCATGATTATGTCACTGGGGTAAGGAAAAGACTTAGAATAGGCAAGGACAGGGTAACATAGAATATAGCTAGGGGCAGATCTACACTTCCAACTTATCCCAGCATGACCACGCCCCCCCCCCCCATTTTTGGAGAGCAAGAATACATGACATTATCCTCAACCACCCCCAAGCCTATTGTAACATCTGCCTGTGATTTCTGGCTCTATGTCATGAGTATTTTCCCTCTTGTTCCTATAGTTCAAACTGTGTTGCCTAGATTGCATGCTGCACTTCTATTCCCTATAAACAAATCTCTTTATTCCAGTTGACTACTGTGCCTAGTGTGGTATAACCTCTTCCTTCTGGTTGCTGGTCTCTGGCTTCCACTGCCTTCTTTTTTTTTTACAAGCTTGCCAGCGGAATGGTGGAAAAGCTGGACTTTTCATTTGTGGAAGTGACATGATGGACCTGCTTGCATTTTATTGATCCAACAGTGGAAGGATAGAGCTGTTTTTATTTTTACAGTGAAATTGACAAGAATTCTGACACTTTCTCCTTCTACCCCAAGTGACAGGAATAATGATAAAAATAAACTGCATGTTTTTTTCCTGGTTCAAGAAGGATAAAAAGCAGATGAATGTAAAGAGTACTGATCAGAGTTTTGTTGTACATCCTACAGGTAGATCCAAACTGTACCACAGATAAATCTTTTACAGAAAAAGATTCCAGAGTTTCCCTAGACTGAAATATTTTCCAAACTGATTCCTACATATACTTCTCTTCCTAACACGGTAAAACATGAGTTAGATAGAGTACTCATTAATGACCCCACTCTAGCTTGGAGGAAAGTATTGGGTGGACTGCCACAGGGCTCTGTCCTGGCTTTGTGGTTTCCAAGTCATTTTTATCAATGACTTGGACGAGGGATTTGAGGGGATACTTACAAAGTTTGCAGATGAAATAAAATTGGGAAGGATGGTTAATACTTTAGATAAAAGAGAGAAGGTTAAAAAAGACCAGGGTTTAGTACTGGGCTGAAATGAATGGAATGGAATTTAACAGGGATAAATGTAAACAACTATATCTGGGTATGGGATGGGGCAAACCTGGTTTTCCACTAGTACCTCTTAAAGAGATTGGGGTGTCCTTGTAATTACAAATTAAATGGGAGCCAGCAGTGCAATATAGCTGCTAAACAGGCAAATCAGGTTGACAAATTGGAACAAATTCAGAGGAATGTGATTTCTGGTTATTGACTATCATAAAGTACTACTACTACTAGTACTACTCAGAGGAGTGTTCTCAAGATGGTGAAGGATCTGGAAAAATCAAGTCCTATGAGGAATGGTTAAAGGTTCTGGATATATTTAGCCTATGAAAAATATGATTAAGATGATTAAGTCTTCAATTACCTGAAGGACTGTCACATAGAAGAGGAAACTGATTATTCGGTTGCCCCAGTCTTCTTCCTTTGCTGCTCTTTGAACCTTTTGTTCTTCTTTTATTGAACTGAATTTTCCTTTATCTCATTGAACTGAATAATGTATCAAATTGTCAAAATTATTATCTTTGATTTGATTGCTTTCTATGCTAGTTTCAAATATTCTTAGTGCTTACTGGACCAAGTGAATACTATGAATGTAGTATAGTTAGACTTTAGTAAAGCATTTGATAAAGTAGACTATACCTTCTTTCTCAGTAAATTGGAACAATGTGGGATGGATGATCCTATTACCAGATGGATTCACAGTTGGCTGAACAATTGTACCCAACATGTGGTCCTTAATGGGTCTAAGTCCACATGGAGGAGAATATGTGATGGGTACCTTAAGGTTCTGTCCTGGCTTTTAAAGATCTTCATAAATAACTTAGATGAGATTGCTAAACCTCCCACAAAGCTGAGGGAGATTGCTAAAACCCTAGAAGACAGGCTGAAAATTCAAAAGGAGCTTAATAGACTTGGACATTGGGCCCTATCCAACAAAATGCAGTTCAACAGAGGGAAATGTAAGATTCTGCACTTGGGCAGGAAAAACCAGATGCACAGGTGCAAGATAGGTGGTTTAGCAGTAGTGCCTGTGAGAAGTATCTCCAAGTTTGGTAGACCACAGATTAAGCATGAGCTAGCAATGTGCTGCAGCTAGTAAAAGACCCAATGCAAATTTCTTCTGCATCAATAGTGCAGAGTGTAAGGGAGATGGCCTTGACTGAGATAGGCAAGAATTGTTACCTACGCAAAGAGGAGTGAAACGTTCTTTAAGTCCTGGGAATCAAGATAATATTCAGAAGCAGATCAGGCAAATGCCTCCCTGATTCATCGAGATATAAAGGAGAGGAGGTAAAGAACAATCAGACTTGCAAGATTCTATTATTGTAGCCTATCTCAATAAAGTATCTAATCTTCCTGTGGAGTTGATTTTCTGATCTGGTCTACCTAGTGGGATTAACAAACAGGAAGTGATACTACCATTTTATGCTGCATTGGTCAAACCATACCTGGAATATTGTTTCCAATTCTTGCTGCCACAATACAAAAAGAATGGTGAGGAACTGGAAAGATGGTAGAGAAGAGCAACAAGGATGGGAAGGGATTTGGAGGCTAAATCCTATGAAGACTGGTTAAAGGAATTTGGTATGTTTAGTCTACATAAGAAAAGACTAAGGAGAGACATGATAGTATCTTCCAATAGATGAAGGGATGTCATAAGGCAGAAGGTGTGGATGTATTCTTCATAGCATCCAAGGGTAAGACAAGAACCAGCGAGTGGAAAGTTAACAGAGAGAGATCTAAACTTTGGATCTAAGGAGGAATTTCTTGATTGTGAGAGCTATTAAGCAATGTAACAGCTTGCCTCCTGAAGTCATGGGTGCTCCATCACTGGAGGTTTTCAAGAAAAGATTGGACAGCCATTTGTCAGGGATGATATGAAGATTCCTGCACTGAACTAGATGATCTCCAAGATACTTTCCAACCCTATGATTCTATGATCCCATCCTAGTCTAAATCAACAGCAGCAGGTAGATCACTACTGCAGTACTGGCTAGGCTAGGTTAGAAAACACTTGAAAAAAGCAATCCAAAAATGACAGTCCAACTGGAACAGTCTGACACTACAAATCATGCCTTTTTTAAAAGCTAAGTTTTTAACTCTCAAAATATATTTTTTACATAATATTTGCAGCTCTCAAAACAAACATTTTGGGAGTGGAATTACTTTGCATGTTCCACAGTGGCTTTGCTGATGGAATATTCCTCTATACAAAACAAAAACAAAACACTTCCATAAGGAAACTGCATTCCTAAAGATGTCTCTCTTCCAACTCACCTATAACCTGATGCCTGCCAGAGAGGATAACCATCTCAGTAAGGCCTTAATAAGCAATTTTACCTGTTGATCACTACCGCATAATTTGGAATATTTGGGATACTTGTAAACTACAATAAATTTACTTTCAGGAAAAAGAGATTAAGATGATTCACCCATTTGATTAGAAGATTATTCAATAAATTTGATGAAAATATTTGCTTCTCCACAGTAATTCATTGCATTTATATACTACTTTCCTCATAGAGCTTAAGATGGCATAACAGGAACTTCCTGTTTTACTCACTAACAACTCTGTGAAGTAAGTTGGGATGAGAGAGAATGATTGGCCCAAAGTTATCCAGTGAACTCCATAGGTGATTGCTGACTTGAACCTGAGTTCTAGACTAATATTTTCACCATCAAAACAACAGTGGCATACAAATGGTATGTTCTCTTTAAAAGCCATTTCCAAATACCTACATGCCACTTTTATTCTTTTCATGGCTGAGCTTAAACCAGGAGATAGATATATGCAATATTTGTTTAGTATTATTTCAAAAGACATCTGGCTTCTAACAATTACTTTCTTGATCAAAACAGAAAAGGCTGCATATGTTTTGTTGCATGGGAAGAAAATTGAAACAATGCTCCCAGCACTGTGGTATTAAAGAAATTAGCCAAAAATCAAGTTTTTAATGTCCTTCAATGGTATCTACAAAATCAAAAGTTCTTTCTACTTAACATATTTAGTTTTGACTAGAATTGACTAGAAACAGCAAAAAATGAAATATACATAGCATCAACAGGTCTGACAAAAGAATATTAATCTTTTAGAATGGGTACACAATATTTTGAGGGCTGAAAACCACACCCAGTCTTTGACTGATATGCTGGGATGTATATAAAAAAAAAAGGTGGAAATAAAAATAAACTTAATTTACCATAAAATAATAAATTATTCTCCATATACAGTGGTACCTTTAGTTACGAACCCCCCTCCTTACGAATTTTTCAAGATACGACCAGCTCCGGCCCCAAAAATTTACCTCTACTTGCGAACTCTGCCTCTACTTACGAACCGGATCCGCGGCCATTTTCCCTGCTGCCACGTGGTCGCGGCTTCCTGTGGGCAAGATCACAGTAGCAAGGAGACGTTCGGTGAGGCTTGTGGTGTGTTTTGTGGGGTTTGGAAGGTTTTTGTGGCGTTTGGAAGGTTTTTGAGGTTTAAAAATAAAATGCATATGTTTCAGAACTGTTTAGCCATATTTACATTGAACCTTATGGGGGAAATTTACCTCGGGGTGCAACCAAATTCGGAGGGCAGATTAGCCATATTTACATTGAACCTTATGGGGAAATTTGCCTTGTGGTGCGACCAAATTCGGAGGGCGGAACGGATTAACCGTATTTACATTGAACTTATGGGAAACTTTACCTCGACTTGAGACCAGCTCGAGTTGCAACCAGAGTCACGGAACGGATTAAGTTCGTAACTAGAGGTACCACTGTATTTGATTAATTTGCCCCTTTCTCATATTCCAAATTATAATTTGATTCTTACTTTGGAATTTACTTGCAGAGGATCCACACCAAGGTTTTCAGGAGTGACATGCAGTTTTATTTATTTATTTACTTATTTGTTATATTATCATATTTCTGAAGAACTCTTGGGGTCTCATGTTACACATTACTGTAAAATGTTACTGAAAACATTTACCTCAAATGCAGCACATGATTTGATTGGGTACAGGTAAATATTGGTGACTGTAATTTTCTTTCTACCATTTGGCACTTCTTCTACTGAATTACCAAGAACTTCAGGCATGCTAATTTCTGGATAACTCTTAGTCAGCTGCAGATTTTCTTCTGGTTTTTTCACTGATGTGAAGTGGTGACTTAGCTGTAAATTCTTGATTATCCTTTTCAGAGGCTGTTCATTTGCATTCTTCACATCATGAGTGTTGCTATCCTGTCTGGGAAATGATGTGATCTTTGGAACAATCTGTCTCTGTGATGAACACTTTACCAAGTTGCAGGCAGATAATCTAATACTTATAATGAATTTCAGAAAGGCTTGGGCATCTTCAAATGTAGACATATAGCCAAATGAAATTCTCACAGACCCAGTGGGATGTCCTTTGATCACATCTACGTCATCTCCGCACACATGACCAGCCTAGTTAAGAACAAAATACAAATATATTTTGTAAACTTTATTAAAATATGACATACTTTACTAAAATTACACCAGAAAGATTATCTATAAACATAGTCTGAATGTTTTAAAGGCATAGTTGATTTGGTGATTCCTCCTTCAGAATAAGAACCATCCTTACTTTATATAATTTCCTATAAAGTTGCATTCCTGAATATTCATGACCTGAAAAATAACCTCCAGAGAGACCTGCTTTGATAAACTGTTATGGAGGTTTGGACAACTGTGAATATTTATGTGTTCTTAAATGATAGAGGAAGGCAGAAGAGGACCAGCTATCTTTAACTGTACAGATCAATAGGGAAAACTTATTTGAGGAAGTAGCAGGAACTTTGAAATTAACTGACCATGAAATACTGGTGTACTTGATCTTAATAAAAACTGAAGCTGAATCTAGACAAATGCATATCTAAAGATTTCAAAAAAAGAGATTTTAATGACCTCAGAACAATGATGATAAGGATTATATTGTAATAATATGTAATAGTGATAATATAGAATGCGTATAGGATTCCATGTCAGGAGAAATTAGTGAGAAACATAGCTGGGTCAAAAAATAATTCTCACTGAGTGTTCACCAATGGTTCTACATCAACTGCAGCTGTTGTTTTATTGTAAACCTTGCTTATCACAAGGATCAGTCCTGGTACCTGTATTCCTCAATATTTCTATTAATCATTTGGATGAGGAGGTGCAGATGATACAAACATTAGGGGAGGTAGTTAATATCTTAGAAGTAACATTATGCAAACTTGACAAATTAAAGAGAAATGGGGTAAAAATAATTTGGGAAGCAAAAAGCTTAAGATTAACTTGCTTCAGAAGTTTAAATGTATGTATGTTTGTTTAGAATATATATTTAGCATTTAAATGCTGAGAAAGTAAACAATAGTTTTTTTATGGCTAATTTAAACCATGATTTTTTGTTATATTAAACCATGGTTTAAATAGAATGAACTTATAAAGAGTCTTGCATTACACATAAATTAGCAAATGGCATTTCCTTTTATGTTAATGATTTTTTATACTGTGGGACCTTATTGGGAATACTTGCTTGGAAACAGTGGGAAAATTAATTGAACATATGCAACGAGATCTCTATTTACTTTAGCTGGTAACACTGATATATTAACACATACAGACCTGGAGGTTCTTTTTGATGTCATCATGGCTAATCCCCAAGTGCTGCTGACAAGCTCCAATATTACAGAAACAACCTGTGCGCATATGGATGTTGTAGAGCCCAGCCAGTTTGTCCACCTTGTTTCAGAAAATTCCCCCCGCCCCCCAAAAAGAAAGATTCTTAACACAGGAACAAATAAATAAGGATTTTTTCTCTATCAGTTAAACAACTTTAATAATGTTCATGCAATATGAAGAAAATGCAATAATCCCAAATATTTCATTATCTGGCTAGGTAACATCTTCAGTGCTAACCTGGGATGAGGTTTGCTCTCTATTTATCTGCTGTGGCCTGCCTTGCCAGTGCTGGTGGAGGTGGGGGTTCTATTTTGCTCTTTTGGTAGTTCATTGTTCATATGTTGACTGCTTGATTGTGTGCCTGGTGGTGACCTTTGCTTATCTGGGTGATGATTGCTGGAGATGATTGCTGGTGACTGAATGCTGGTGAGGCAATCTTCTGGTCTTTTGTCTCTTTTGAATAATATGTAGATGCCTATCTCTATGTGTCTGTTAATTGCTGCCTTGTCTGAATACCAAGCTTCCAAGAATTCTCTTGCATGTTTGGATTTGGCTTGGTCTAAAATGCTGACAGTTTCCCAGTTAAAACTGGTTGAGTCTGTCCATATGTTGTACAATTAAGGAATTTTCATCATGTCTTCTGACTGCTAGTTGGTGCTCATGGATGCGTTCTGCTAGTCTTCTGCCTGTTTGTCCTACGTAGTGTTTGTTACAGTCCTTACACTGTATGTTGCAGATGACTCCTGTTTTTTCTTCTTGGGCAACTGGGTCTTTTGGTTTACTTAGGATATTTTGGAATGATTTTGGAATGATTTTGTTGGTTTATGTGCTACAGAGATGCCATATGGTTGTAATAATCTGTCCACCAGCAAGACCCAGTTGCCCAAAACAGAACCCCCACCCCCACCAGCACTGGCCAAGCAGGCCACAGTATATAAACAGAGAGCAAACCCCATCCCATTTTAGCACTGAAGATGTTACCTAGCCAGGTAATGAAACGTTTGCAAGAAAAGAACCAAGCTCAGAGAACCCCAAGGACTCCACAGTTCAACCCTGAGCTACACATATTTGCCTCCACTGCAATCCCAAATAGATTTTATAACTACTGTAGAGGGCATCATTGTAAAGTGCTTTTCCTTTAACATTACAGTACCTATGTGGCATAATGGCTGATAGGGTTTAAATACTGAGAAAGAAAACAAATGTTCAATAATAAATAGAGATGAGATTTAAAAAAATTTTTAATAGTGAAATATACCACCACTACTACCACCACCCACAAAAAAAGAAAAAAAAAGATAAATAGTGCTTAAACAGTGAATAAAAAGAAAAAAAACTAGATACATTATGGTGGTTAAAATAAACTAATATGACAAAAAAGAGAGAAAAGGCTAATTAATAGGTAATAAAAAACAAAAGATCCATATAATATCCATGGGTATTGATATAAAATTAATTAAATTCTTTAGCTAGACCATATAAAAATATATTCTTCTTATTTTTAGAACAGAAAGACTTTTCAAAACTAGGCAACAGATTCATATCCTGAATTAGGAGAGTAAACTTCTTTGCATTTAACTAAAATTATCCTCTTTGCTGTGCCCCAGGCTCAAGAGAGCCAGAACATTTCATGGGATAATTAATTCCATGTTTTAGGAATATAGTTCAACATCATGTTAAGGTTTTTAACCATTTATTTCCAAAACTGCATTGACATATGTAATGATTTGAAACCAAAATGAAGCTATAGCTGGACTACTCATAGATCATGTTAAACAGCCTTCAAATTTCTTATAATGCCAGCACAAAAAAAATCTATTATCCAATCCTTTTTAAACGTTCTTTGAAAGATCCAATAAATATGAAATGTTATTTTTGGATTTAACATTTCATTCTTAAAATCATAAGTAGTATATTTAATGTTTCTTAACACCCGGACACACTGATTCTCCAAATAGGATATGCCAGTTCTTCACTCCACAATTCAGATATTTCATTTTACTTTTACATTTGTTATAAAATTGGACTGTTTCTGTTCAAGCACTGCATCTCTTAAGAAACCTATAATTCAGGTGCCCTGAAGGCTGTAAAGCATCCAGAGCACACAATTTAGTTAGTACATGTTTCAGTTGTATATACTGCCAAGTGAATTTTGTAGGTATTCAAAATAAAATAAACATGGAGTTTAAACGTTTAACATGGAATATAAATGGGGCAAATGCTCCCCAGAAAAGGAAGAAGAAATTTCATTTGAAGAAATTAAAGCTGGGTGTAATTTGTCTACAAGAAACACATATAAGAAACAAAGATTAAAAATATCTGATTTATAAGAGAGAAATTGTTTGGGAGTTATACCAATTTTTGGTACAAGCAAGAAAAATGGAGTTGTTTTGTATATAAATCTACAAACGCAACCAAAAATGAACTGATCTGATGACCAAGGCAAATATGTGGAGGTCAAGATTAACTTGAATGGCACTCAAATAGATTTTACTATTGGGGGTCTATGCCCCCAATAGTAAGCTACACTTTTTAATGGACTTACGGGTAAATTAATGGACTTGTCATACAAAAATTGGTCTCTAATGGGATATTGGAATTGAGTGGTTTGCCCATAACAAGATAAACTATCTGTAAAAGGGACTAAGATAATGCAAGGTAAACTACCAACATCTTTTTTTGAAGTGATGGACAATCCTGAACTGATTGATATTTGGAGGCATAAAAATGGTGACTCTAAGGAATACATTCTAATACAATATCTTCCCTACTATTTTCAAATCTGGGTTATTCCACAACATCAATTTCTCATGTGATTCAAAATGAAAACGTAACCACTTACCTATTAATTGCCAAATGTACCTGGGAGCTTTCAAGATTTGAAAATAGAGAACCCTGGACTCTAAAACCTCCTAAGATTTCAGATATGTTGCATACATCTCAAAGAGCCAAAGAGGAGAATATTTAACAAATATCTCATTCCAAAAGAATATAGATGTTAAAATAAAAGCCCAATGATACAGTAGAAAATCTGGTAAATTAAAGCCAAATTCATAGTAAAGTAATCTCAGTTTGGCCAACAATTTTCCAGGGGCTTTAGCCTGCCATGGTTTTGTTTTTCTCATTAATTTATTGGTGTAACTTTTAGGGATTAATTCCTCTTAAAATATGCATTAATATTTATTTTAATAACATTAATCTTGTCCTGGAGACTTAATGGAAGTTTAAATCATTACTGAAAGTACAACTATACATTTAGATGTATAAATATTTAACATATTGTGATATATTCTGAGAAAGATATAAACCCAAGTATTTTATAGGGCCTGTAAAAATTGTAAATCGTAATCTCTTGCCGTGTTCTATATACATAGTAGATCCCAAAGGCATCAAATTAGACTTTTTCCCAACTAATAGTATAACTAGAGTATAAACCATATTGTTTTACAACTTCAATAAGCTTTGGCAATAACACTGTATAATTCTCCAGAATAACCATTAATTAGCATTGTTGTGGCCAAAATCTGGCTCACCTAAAGCAACAAAATCATTTTGAAGATATGATCAGTGAATATAAACAATCTGATTTATTGGGCCACTGGTCCCTGTCTGACTCCTCCCCTTGCCACCACTCAGGGCCAATTTAGCTTGCTGTGAATGTTTTCTTACAAGGGGACTTTAAGCAGTTCACATGTGTGGGGGAGGGGCATCTCATAGGTTTGGCAGTGAACGCAGCTCACATGTATGGGGGGGGGGGTATCTTTTACCACCACAGGATATAAGAACAAATTATATGCCACCATGCCCTTAATAGCTTGAGATTGTCTAATAAAAGAAGTCAGCAGTTCAAGAACCAAACTGAAGATTAAAGAAGACAAAGCGTGTCTTTGATGAGTACCATGAGATAACTCAATAGGATGAGAACAAATCTATTTGTAATAACTCTAATAACTCTAGGGTTATCAAATTGTAATGGAGAAATGATGGTGGAAACCCATATCTTCTTAGAATGTACTTCATACATTCAATCTGAATCATCCTGAAGGCTTTTCAGCATTCAACAAAATTAGAACTCCTGATTCCAATTTATGTGTTACAATGTCCAAAATATCAATCACCAGGTAAATGATGTCAGATCCTTCTCTGTTCTGTATAAATTCAGAGTGAGATGGGTGGATTATAGATTTATATTCTGTAACCTCCTAAATAGAGATGATAGTTTTAGGATTGTGCAAAATGGTTTGACCATGAATATGTTGCTGCATGTTTTGTTCAGGTGCAGATCAAGGCATGAATGTTTCAAGTAGAAAATGTTTCTCTTTTAGATAGGCTGGAAATTGTCTTACTTCTTGCAGCTGAGGTATCTTTCCCCACTGGGTGACTTAGACTGGATAGAGGGTAATCTGGGTGGAGTTTTAGAATAAAGCAGCAGGTTTAGAATTATTGAACACATGGCCCAACTATTCCCAACAGGTAATGGTCCAACAAGGTTTAAAAACCTCCCGTGAAGGAGATTCCACTACTATACATGGTAGTCTGTTCCAATGATCATTAACATTCTGTCTGAAAATTCCTCCTAATATTTGTCCTGAATCTTCTTTCTATTAATTTCTGTTCATCACTTTTTATCTTGCTCTTAATTTCAACACAGAATAAGTCCACTCCTTCTAATTTTTCCTCACAATGTTTTCTTTCCAGGCCCCTTATCAGCTGGATTGCTCTCCTCAGGACACACTCCAGTTTCTCAAAGATCTCCCTAAAATGCAGTGTCCAGAACTTATAACAATATTCTATAGGTATAAACTGCAAAATGCAGAACAGTAATGTTTTCTCTTGATCTTGACACTGTATGTTTCTTGAGGTGGCCTAGGAATGTATTTCCTTTTTTTGCAGTTGTATCACATTCTGTTCAGCTTGTGATGCATCAAGGTAACTCAAGTACTTTCCACATGTGCTGTACTCAAAAATGGTTCTCACCATCCTATACCCATGCCTCAATTTTTCCTATCTAAATGTGGGACTTTCAATTTATTCCTATTAAAATTCATCTTGCTGGTTTCTAACCATTATTTCTGCTTGTCAAAATTCTCATTATCTTTGTGCCATTTGCAAATTTGTTAATCGTAATTTTTAACTTCTTACCCAAATCTATCTATCTATCTATCTATCTATCTATCTATCTATCTATCTATCTATCTATCTATCTATCTATCTATCTATCTATCTGTTTAGGACCTAGAATGGAGTCTTGAAGTACAGCACTCAATACTTTTTTCCAGCCTGATGTAGAGCCACTACTGTATACTTGCTTGGTATGATTTTTCAACCAGCTCTGTATCCATAATATCACACTATTTTCTGTGCAGTCTTCTCCCACCCCAAATGGATTTAAACTTTCCAGATCAGAATTGTAAGGTACCCTGTTTGCAACAGGGAATAAATGAAAAAAAAAGAATTGTGTTACAAAATGATTATGCATGATTATACTACCTTCAGCTTTAAAAAACACAGATGTGTCTTCTGATGTGTTTTCTATGCTTATTTCACCACTATGGCATTTTGCTGAAATTACTCCCAATTCTTGGGAAAATGTGACAGATAGAGGCAAGCTATCTATTTATTATAAATCATCTGAAGAGGGAAATTTAGAAAACATGTTCTTAAGAATAAGGAAGAAACTTACAACAGGCTGAAATTTATACAGAAAGGAGGTCAAACAATCAGAAAGATGCATAGCAGCAAAAAAAGATGCACAAGAACAACAAATAAAAAATAAAATGTACCTGTGAATACCCAATTATATCTCCATTTTCATCTAACACATTAAAATTAATTATGGGACCTTGGATATCCGAGCTGCTGAAGTCAGTATCACTATAAATGTGCACAAGAGGTGCACCGTTATCATATTTTAATGTAGAAAGAACTGTATAGGTGTGGTGAGCCAAAGCAAACGTATGCTGTTTTATGTTTTCCATTCCACCTAAGAAAGACAAAGCAACCACCACCAATGGTCAACTTCTTATTTAGTTAAGAATAAGTTTCACTAGATAAAACAGTAATTTCATATAATCAAATGATGTAATAAATATAAGAAAAAGATCATTTTTCAGAAAAAAAGTAACACTCATCTAACGTATTACCTGGGCAAAAATGGAAACTCCAGATCATTTGAGACTCTCCATAAACATACGGAGTGAACCTTCACTGATCTAACACTAGAGACAAACTATATTATTTTATATAATCTCAATAACAATTCCATTCAGTAATTAGTTGATCTATTTAGGTTCAATACATGAACTGCTGAATTATTACAACAAACAACAAAATATTACAATAGATCTTTCAACACTAAAGTATCTTGTTCCTCTATAAAAAATTTTAAAAAATGATTTGACAACATTAAGTAGCTGCCTAGAGTCACATAAGTGGTCAGAATAAAAATATGGGCAAGCAAATAAAGCAAAACCAGTGGGAAAATAACTGAAATATCCAAGACCTCAGATTGGCCATCCTTGTACAAAAACCAAACAAACCCCAAATACTTCTTAGCCAGATAATTTGAGGAAATTTGATATATTTGATGATTTTGAAAAATGTTCTAGTCACTCAAGTAATGTCTAAACTGGATTGAATACGAGCAATTTTATCTGCAAAATGCCTGGCAAATGCGTCATAGCAGCTTGCAGGAAAATCACCCCCCATAGGAAAATCATCCCCCATAGGAAATAAAAAGGATCTAAGAATAACTTTTCTAAACTAAGATTGTGCATTAAACGGAGATCAAAAATTAAAGTAAGGTGAAAGGCAAAAGGCAACAGAGACAAAGGAAGATGTATCCAGCCAAACACTGACTTCCATAGAAGAGCAAGAACAGACAAGGAGTTATAGCAAAGATTTAGACCCTCCTTGTCAAACTGTACGTTTCAACTAATCTCTAAGTTTCTGTTCACTTAGAGGCTCATTGAAGGGGCACCAAGGGAGATAAGATGTTGGCTGGAGGATAAGTCGTCCTAAAAGACAGAAAAACAAAGATATTATGAACTGGGAATCTTACTATAAATCATTAAACAGGCTTATGTGTTCCAGAAATTAAAAAATGAAACTATAATTAATAAAGAATGTATTAACTAATATTTGAGATTAATGGTACAATGGCAAATACATAAGAAGCAGTTGACAATTCATGGGGAACATAGCACAAAAATACTTAAAGCTAACATGCAAAACAATTGAATTAGAAGCAGTAATAATATATGAGAATTTAGCACATTGTTTAATGACAGAAAGGCAAGGAGTTCAGAGAGTAGCATTTAGCATAAAAGCTCAGCAATTAGTCATACAAATGGAAAAATTTGAGGGCGATGTTTGCACAATCTTAGTTTAGAAAAGTTATTCTTAGATCCTTTTTAATATCATTTTTATTTCCTATAGGGGATGATTTTCCTGCAAGCTGCTGTGACACATTTGCTAGGCATTTTGCAGATAAAATTGCTCATATTCAATCCAGTTTAGACATTACTTGAGTGAGTGGAACATTTTGCAAAATCATCTAGATTTGTTTAGAGTCTGAGAAGTGGACATGATCATCTGCACTATGATTCTTGCCACTTGAGGGCAGGAATTCATGCCTCACTTGGCTCCTGCAGGCAGCCACAGGGGTTGTGTGTTGTTGGATTCAAGAAAAATTTAATGCTTTTTGGGGATAGGGATTGGTGCCAGCTGTCTTGAAGAAGGTAGATGCCTGCCCCTGAAGAAGCCATCTCTCAATCCAATGTATTAGACAACTTGCATCTGATCCTCAATCTTCACTTTTAAGGAAGACTTTGGAGAACATGGTAGGGCACTAGTTGAAGAGATTCCTAGATGAAGCAGATTATCTGGATCCCTTTCAATTGAGCTTGGATAGAAACTGCATTGGTTGCTCTGTGGATGATGTGCAGCCCTCCAGGTCCTATTAGAACTCCCAGTGGCATTCAATATAACTGACCATGGAATCCTTCTAGACCAGTGTTTCTCAATCTTGGCAACTTTTAAAATGCATGGACTTCAACCCACAGAACTCCCCAGTCAGCATGGAGTTTTATTCTGGCAGTAGGTGGTTCTAGACAATGATTAGAAAAGAGCAGCCAAAGCCTATTCCTTTGTGGGATTCCTTAGTGCTCAATTCTCTCTTCTGCGCTATTTAACATCTATATGAAACTGCTGGGAGAAGTCATCTGTCAGATAGGGGTGATGTAGCATCAGTATGCTGATAATACCCAGTTATACTCTCCTTTTTAAACATTTCTTAATTTTTCATGTTATTTATTCCATAAGAATCTTATGGAATGCTATTCTAGAGCTTTATGAGGATTGATCGTGCTGTTTTTAGTATGTTTTTATGGATTCTGAACTGCCCAGAGCCTTGTGAATGAAGTCTTGTTGCTGGCAACATAATTTCTAGATTAGAGATCCTATCTTGTATTGTGTGAACATGGTTAGGGTAAAATTGGGCTTTGGTTATACTTGTGGCCTACTGGCCAATATGTGCCAAAACTGACAGGTGCAAAGTTTACCATTAGCAAGAAATGCTGCATGTCATGATTAAGGTTGGTACCTTAGCCTATACATTTCTGTTTTACTAAAAAATACTAATCAACTCCATGATGGGCTGTAAAGGTTATTATTTATGGACCCATCTAGTAATAGATGAGTAAATGGCAAAGAATATAAATTAATGAAGTAAATGAAATAAAGACAAAATAGATATATATAAGAGGAAGGGGAGGAAGTAAGTAATAGATCTGAATTAATGTGATCTGATCTTTGTGGAGTGGACAAACAGAGGGAAGTAAAGGTGCAAGTGTAATTATTAATGGAATAATTAAATGTATGTCAGAAAGTATGAATTGCGGTCAGCTAGGTTGTTGCAGCTGGATATGAAAGTATAGCCTGTTGACAATTGTATGCTATACAGTGAAAAATGATAATAGAGAAATCCAGAATGAGTTGTAGGTCAGATAGTGCAACATACTGGATAAGTGTGATCCAAGGAAAAGTTATTCTACTAAGAAAGTATGGATGGGAACAAATAAAACATACAGAAAAAGTGACTGGGCCATTTGGAGATCCAAGCAAGAATGAGAATGGTGACTGATCTCAGAAAAAGGCATGTTTCAAATATGCAGTTTAAGTATCTTAATACATACATATGGCAAAGGAATGAATACAGTATATATCTAAAAGCATGACTGATATGCTTATGATGAAAAAGGGAGAATTAGTAAAGGATGTAAATGTGATGAGAGATACCAAATGTGGGATGGACCATTTTTTTGGTAGTCTCAAGAGTGAATTTTGTAAAAAAAAAAAAAATGGACATGGAAGAAAATAAATGAAGTGGAAGAAAACAGAGAGAAAAGTAAACTCCTGTACTGGTTAAGAAGCTGTACTAGATTATCAATATGTCTTCCAACCCTTTCATTCTATGATTCTAGAATAACTACAGGAAAAATGAAAGTGAGCCCTATATGAAAAACTATCAGAAGATAATTTTTCAAAAGAATGAATAGAAAACAGATGTAAGGAAAGAAGATAGGAAGCTATTTAGAACACAGTGAAAAGAACAATGTTACAGTGTTACAGAAGTGTGGGGAGTTGACTGATTGATCGTGTGCCAACAAGTTATTGACTCTTAGTGACCACATTTATTTATTTACAGTCCAAGGCCAAGTCACACAATTAAAAAATACAACACACTATTAATACATGCATAAGTAACATTACATACATATCTAAAATGAAGAAATCCTATAAAGTTAACATTTCATTGAAGGCGCCAAACAGTTTCTGTAAGGTAGAGCTAAAAATAAAAACATTGCTACTGCCTGGGTATTGGTCACTTAGTAAGAATACAAGTAGTCCTAGTTTAGCAACCACAACTAGGACTGGCAGCTCAGACAGACTAGCAGCTCTGTTGTTAAGCAAAGCAGTTACTAAGTGGGAAATCACATGACAACTGTGCTTTCCTTTTCTCCACTCCTCCATCCTTTGGAATGCTCACCCCAGCACTGAGATAATTAGCAAGAAGGGAATTAAAGTCTGGATTTACATTCATTGGGGTAGACGGGTTTATAAGAGAGTAAGCAGGCACACAAAGGGGAAAACACACCAAAAGGAATGCATGGCACCAGCAGCCCTGAGTGGGCTATTGTCAGAACCTCCAGCAATCAATCTATCAGCTCAGTAGTTGCTTGCTTCGTTTCTGCTATTTGTTTAGTAGGGGGGAGGGGGAAGCAAGGAAGATGAGACTGTTGACCCAGATGCATTGTTATCAAGAACCAGGAATGTACAAGGTCACACCAACATGAGAGCCCAGGGAGGGAAAGGAGAGGGAAAGGAGGGGCAACGAGGGGGTAAAAGTAGAGTGGGAAAGCGTGGGCTTTTAGTTTCAGCAATGCTTTGAAGCTGCATGTACATCTCAATAAATGAACTTCTTTTTGAACTTATTACGAGTTTCAAGAGATTTTTCTTTGTTGGGATTTGAACATCGCTGACCTGACAGCTATGCAAACAGCCTGGTGTATTCCTCACTGCATACCTGCTTATTCTCTTGTAATCCCTTTCTCTCCAATCTCTCTCCTCTGCGAGAGGGGGAATAAAAAAACTAGTTAGGCGCAAGAAAGATTGCCTACAGAGATTGCCTGTCTTTTTTCTCTCTTCCCACCACCCCAATGGGAGAGATTGCTTAAACAAGCAAGGAGATTGAGCAACAGTATTATTATAATGTTATTTTATGCAATAACAATAGAGTTTGATTGCCACTTTACTAGCTTAGCCTGAAAATTCTCTAATCTGATTACAGATCATATTGCAATTTTCACATAATCTGCAAGTTGACTGAATTAAGACTTATGATTGTTTATAAAGCAAATATAGTCCCTTCAAAATGGTTTACCATCCTGTTTCTTCAACATAAGACTTCTGTGGCATGGAAGCCTAAGTAGGTGACTTGTTTGTACCTTCTTTCTCTTTTGTTTAATTTGCTGAATCATATTGAATAGCAGATGACTTGGCTTTCTGCATTATTTTAAACTCATTATAGGTGCTGGCCTACAAACCAGGAGATTGTGAGTTCTAGGCCTCCCTCTGGTATGAAAGCTGGCTGGGTAACTTTGGGCTTGTCACTCTGTCTCAGCCCAACCCACCTCACAGGGTTGTTGTTGTGGGGAAAATAGGAGGCACGAATATTAGTATGTTTGCCACCTTGAATTATAATTATAATAATATGTAACAGTGGGATACAAATATAATTAATAATAACAGGTAATTCGATCTTGAACATTTTTAAAGAGAAGAAATGCAGCTTTAATTATGTCTTGTAAATGTAAAATAAAGTCTTATCTTCTCTGTGGATGAAGATATTCCTAGCCCCTCTTCTATAGAAGAATTAGTGCTGATGGTGAAATCTCAAGATGAAGCTGTCTCTGCAGTTGACATTCTTCATATTCAGCTGGAAAAGTCTGGTTTGACTCCTGATACAATACAAGCTGGTGGTGTGACCTCTTCCAAGGAAGAACCTATTCTCCTGCTTATGATCAAATTATAATCTACATGAAATCTTACAGAATTATGAAATCTAATTATGGCATGTTATGTTCTGGAATCAAATCATGGCAAAATAAGTACACAGATTGATTCTATTATGGCAATTATTAATAAAAAAAATATTCACAGACTGGATAAGAATATTACTATTTTGGATAACAGCATAAATTCCTTGTGTGATGAAATGAAAACTATGCAGGGACAATGTATCAAAGAGCTGGACAATCTAAAACCATAACTGCATGTTCAGAAAAACCAAGAGTTGAAGGCAGCTGAATCCACAATTCATATGCATGTAAAGGACAATGTACCCAGCAATTACTCTTAAGACTGTCTGCCAATATAAAAATAGATTTAACAGAGGCTACAGAAGAGGAACAGATTTTACTGGACAAAATAGAGACTGAGGCTGATCTGAATGTGGATTTGAAAATGGATTTTAAAAGGCCAGACTACAAGAGTGATATGAAAAAAGATGCTACATTGGATTTACAAATGAAAATGGCTAATGTCTTAACACATCAGGCAACATAGAAATAATAAATCAGAAGAGTGACTTGGATAGCTTTCTTATCCTGGATTTACAAAAGAGATGTGCTAAACTAGTGAAGGAGTTTCTGACAGGGGACAAAGAGAAAATGATGAGAAATCAACTTGGGGACATTATTTGAAGAGAATAAAGATCAAGCTTTTTAAAAGTAAACGGAAGGAATATAAAGTGGATTTATTCGATCAGGGTTAAAATATATATGTTGGGGTTTCTGGTAGCTCTTAATGGAACTTTTTTGACCAGGACTGAATGATGAGGCTTTAAAGATTTATTTATAGATAAAAGATAAGATATGGTGAGAGATTTCTTTTACTTTATTTTTAAGAGTAAGTTGTAAATTGGATTATAAAACGGATTTATTTAAGGTTAATATATATTTCTGGTAGCTCTTAATGGGCTTTTGGTGACTTGGACTGAATGACGAGTTTTTATAATTTGTTTATTGATAAGAGATGAGAGATGGGAAGAGAGATTTTTTAATTGAAATATTAGAGAAGGTGTTAAGTTACTGAAGTTGTTTATAATTGTCTGAGGGGGAGGCATTTATATACACACACACACACACACATATTCCTTTTTAATTATTTTTTTCTTTTTCTCTGCACCTTTTTTTTTCTTTTCTTTTTTATATTCTTCTTAGTTTGTATTAGTTTTTTATCTTTGCATTTGTAAATTTTAATAAAATTATAATTATTTTCATTATCTTCTGATTTTTAACTTGCCAATTGAAGATGATTATTAACTCTGTACTAAATACATAACCCAAGAAGTGCAGTCCCTATTATTATAAAGTTTGCCAGAATTGCAATTCATTACATGATTTTAAGAAAAACCTGTGAGCTTTCTACTTTGAATTTGAAAGAGCATCATCTTCAAATCTTTCCAGATATCCCTCCTTCGGTGACCTCATTGATAAAGCAGTTTGCTAAGTGGTAAACTCGTGTTAAATTTACACTGTGTCATAATTTAAGAGAATTTTTTTACAAAATGTGGTATCAGTGGTATATGACACCAGTCAAGCTGTCAAAACCATATAAAGGAATATCAAACCAGTGTTGGAAGAGTGAAAAGGAAGAGGGTTTTACTGTATTGAAAATTTTGGGGCACAAATCCATACAATGATGCAAAAGACATTGCAGACTAATATTATGATGAAACTAGAATTGTTTTTATTTGGTTTTATGGACACTGAACTAGAAAAGAAATATGGGAAATACTGTATATGGTAACTGCTGCAAGATTACTCTATGCACAGATGAAAAAATAATTAAATGTCTACAGTGGAAGATTGGATTATAAAATTGATAGAACTTGCAGAAATGGCACAGCTGATTAATTTGGTCAGGGGAAAAAATGATAAAGACCATTTTGAAAGACTGAAAACCTTATACGAACTTTTTGTTAAAAGGAAAAAAAGACTGAATTGATGATTTATGGATTTGGGGACTAAAAAGGGTTGAAAGGGAAGGGGAAAGGAATTATAAAGGAAGGAAAAAAAGATGGAGGGAAAACAGTAAGATGGTAACTAAAGGCAGAAGTCATAATTCTGTATTTTCTTTTTCCTATCTTTTCTTTGATTCTTTGCTCTTTATAATTGCATTGTATTTCAAAATTCTAATAAATAAATCGGTTTGCTCTTGCACAATAAATCGGTTTGCTCTTGCTCTCTGGCAAGAGAAAAATATATGTTTTTTCCTGTTTCCAGACATTTTTTGCCTCTTGATCTCTAATCAGATTAAGTGATTCCCTGTTGCTGATAAAGATTTGGAATTTCCTACTTATATTCAACATTTTTATATGACCTATTATGGTCTTTTTGCTTTGTTTCATGGCTTGTGCTGCCCTCTGCTGCAGTTTAACTTTTTTTTTCTTTTTTCTTTGCTTTTTAACCTATTTTTCTTATAATCTGGGTTGGATAGTGAATTTGCTCTCCTCAGAAGTCACTGTTCTTGGTTTTTTTAAATAAAAAAATATTGTATGTTTTGTTTTATTGTTTTAATTTTGGGGATTTTATTTTTAATTATTGGTTGGGTTATTCATCTAAATACATTACATTTAAACATGTCTACTTGAATGTATATACTATATTTTCACATATTTATAGTTTTACCATTTATTTATTTAGTATGTTATACATTTATAACATCATATGTTAAAGTTTAGGATACAAAAGTTATGCAGAATGGTATTAAGCACAGATTATTATTTAAAGTAATAAGTAGATATAATGTCAATGCTTACAAGAAACTGATTCTTTACAACATGAAAAATCCTTTCTGTCTGAAATTAGTAGTAATAATTCTAAGGCAGCTAACATTACAATTTGAATTAATAAAGTTATTAATATGGAAATGATTCAAGAATATCTGGATACTGCAGGGCATTTGGTATAGTGAGATGGGCAGCATATATAAATTTGAAAAATAAATAAAAAATTTATTATTCGTAGATTAAGAGTATTTAATTCTTATTTGGAATTAATGGAATAGGCACCCAGAGATAATTATATCATATCATTATATCATTATATATTAGGAATTATATATTCCTAATCTTGCTCCAGTTAAAAGTCTTCACTCAAGAGACACATACTTAGGACTGCTACAAACCTTTTATAATACCATCACGAACAACTTACTGCCAAGTCAAGTGGGCCCTTCAGCTAAGTCAAATTATAATTGAGCTACTGGCCTCAGATTGCCTTCAGTGCCTTCAGTCTGCCCTGACATCAGCTGAGTCACCTGATGCATTCTTAGAGAACGGCAATATCCTTATCAAGAACTCCAACATCATTTAACTGGTAATAACAATGCACCCTTGAGGCAACAATTTCATCACTCCAAGCCATGGTTTGACAAGGACTGTGTTAATGCCAAAAAAGTTTTTTCTACCACTTACCAGGCTTAGGTATCCAGTACTGAACCAACAGCAGCACTGAACCTCCTCCAGAAGAAGAGATACTATAAACAGCTGCTGGCATGCAAGAAAAGAGAAGCCATGAAAAAGAACTGGATATGACTCATTCAGGCAGTCAAATCCAATGACTCAGCCTCATTCTGGTATATCACAATGAGCTCCCAAAGCATTGATGCATCCGTGGTGAACTGTCACATCCCCCAGGAACCTGGGAGACATATCTTCGTAAACTCTACATGGACACACCTGTTGAAAGTGGATGCCCTACCCAAGCTACAGAAAACCTGCCAACATGGACACCAGTGACAATGTCAGAGATCTAGAACCTTATTGCCCAACTAACACAGGAGAAGACCTAATCCTTCCAGGGACCCTTAAAAACAACTTGGACTTTGGGCCCCAACTCTGGCCTCACTCTTTACCTGCATGGGCACCTATGGGCTAAGACCCCAAAGATTGGGGGCTTGTGATTATTGTCCCTATATATGGAAAAAGGATGATCCTGCTAATTGTAGACCAATTACTCTTCTTAACACAATCAGCAAGCTCTATGCAAGACACCTACAATAGAAATTCCAGGATTGGCTGGAACAAGAAAACATACTTGTAGGAAGTAAGCTGACTTTAGGGAAGGCTGATCCGCTATAGATCAGTGCCTTGTACTCCAGCATCTGATTGAAAAATATTCCTCCCAACACAACCTCCTTCTGTGCTACTTTCATAGGCTTCAAAGCCATATTTGATTCCATATCCCAAGTTAAATTTTGGGAGAAGCTAGAGGCCTCCTCAACTGACTGATGTCTACTTCACCAAATGCATATGCTACATGAAGGTACATCACTAAAAAAAAAATGTAATCACCAGGGCCATCTCTCATCAGTGCTATTGAAACTGAGAAATGTGTCAGCCAAGGCTGCATATTGGCCCCATTCTTATTCAATTTCTATATTGACTCCATAGTGGGCCATCTCTACAACATGGACTTTACTCTCCAGAAGTTGCTGAAAGATGCATTTGTGTTCTACTTTCTGCAGATGATGTAACAATGCTTTTAAGAACACCTGTTAGCGTTAAAAGACCACTGAGGGCACTAACACAGTACTGCAAGGAAGACCAGCTAGAATTCTATTATCAGAAAACTAAAGTCATGGCATTTGCCAAAAGGTCCAAGAACCATTCCTGGAGCATAACATTGAGCACGTCTCCTGTTTAAAATACCTGGGGGTAGTCCTTCATTCTGCCAGCAATAGGAAAGCTCACAGGACTACGTTGCTGAAAACACAGAGACATGTTCATCTGGCATTCTTAAATACTATAAGACACTACATACCCACAGCTCTCAAATTATTGGAAGCCAAGCCATTAAACACAAATTCTCTATAGTGCCCAGCTGGGCCTCTTCTCCAATTTTGCACCACTAAACCTTGTACAATCCTGATTTCTAAGAGCAGCCCTTCAAGCCCCAATTGTGTTTCTAATGCACCTTACAACTGGAAACAGGCTTCATGAATGTTATCTTTTTCTTCCCTTGGCCTTGCCTTATTAATTATAAGTGATTCCTCCTCCCTCCCTCCCTCATATTTATATGGCTGCTCATCCCATAAGACGTGATTCTGGACTGTGTACAATTAAAAAAAACATAAAATGACAGTATTAAAAGCATTCCACAATTAAAAAACATTATTATTATTATTATTATTATTATTATTATTATTATTATTAGGCTAGGAGAGAGCATTAGATGTTACAAACAATGTAGCCACATTTTCAATCCACATGGAAACAGGCAGTGGCAACTAAAATCTCATCCTTGGGCTTCTCTCCAGGTCTTCTGCTCAGCATAGGATATCATCAGGCCAAAGCATTTATTAAACAGCATGTAACAGACATAGGTCACCAATGAGATCTAGCCAGGACCCAAACTTTACTGCCAGCGAATGCAACAGGCACTCTGCCTCCCCCATGGCATCATGGCATACCTAATTAAACTTGAAATGCCTAAACACAGAAGGGCCTTTACTCTGGCAATGTCATGCCTTCCCATCAGCTGTCTTTGAATGTCAAAACAGGAAGATTCCCTGCTTAGAGAGACAGTGCCTCTATGACTCTAGACATACAGAAATAACAGAGCACGTACTTCTCCAGTGCTTGCGCTGGAGACATTTGCACTTATCTTACCATTATTACATAAATACCCAGGGTGCACAGGACAACTTTACACCACCCTGTTGCTTTCAGATACTAATCCTGCTACAACATACAATGTTGCCAAGTTCTGAGGAGCACTGCTCAAAAGTTGTTGGATGATGACTTGTGTTTGGGATTCAACTTTACAAACTAGATCTAATGGAAACCCAGCAAGCCATATTAGAGTGCTTTGTAACCTAACAGATATAGACTTCCACATACTATGCTCCCCTACAGCCATTTAATGCTCCTACCCCATATCTAAGATTTGATTTTAGTGCCTCATGGCTCTGCAGGCAGACATTGTTGCAGCCTTTTCTGGGACCCAGTCAACCCAGGATTTGGAGAATTTATTACAATAATTCTGAGCAGGAGTGAAGCTGCACAGAACTGGTAATTGATTGAAAAATATTTATGGTTTCTTGGACACCACTTGGGGCACTCATGGCCATTTTCAAGTGAAGGTCTTTGGAGAAGTTGAAGAATTGAGTGGTAGCGCATGTTTGATCACATAGGTTGGAAGTACCTCTTAGATGAGAGTTCAGCCAGGCCTTGCTTAGGTCTACTGCTAATCTTCAGAATAAGATTGAAAGAACTTATTAAAGACAGTCACTATCTGGACTGGGGGTTACAGTGGAGAGAAAGACTATCTCATGTTAACAACAATCAAAGGTAGTAGTCGCTCTGCCATTCAAGAACTGAGTTCTCTGTCAGTGACTCCTGGAGTTGAGCCATTTTGTATTTACAGATAGTCTTCGCTTAATGACCATTCACTTAATGTCTGTTCAAAGTAACAACAGCACCCCCAAAATAGAGTTGTGACCTCTGTGAGGCCTCCACAATCACGTGATCAAGATTTGGCCACTTTGGAAGCAGGAGCCATTTTCAGCCCTTGCAATACCTCCATGGTCATGTGACTGACCTTTGGTATCCTGAAAGCCACCCACGCTTATGATCTTCTCTTTCCCGGGCTCATGTGAGCAAGCAACATCCAGGGATGCTTGCAGTGGGATGCTGTCAAAAGACATTTTCAAGGAGAAGCAGCAGGGAGGAGGAGAAACTTGCAAAGTATTTCCCTTTGAGCATCCTAATACTGGGGTGGGGCTAGGGAGAGGGGAAAGGAAAGAAGGAGCAGGGGAGGGGGCATTGCAAGCCCTCCACTGCAGAATCAACCCTAGGCTCCTCCTGGCTTAGCCTGTTCCCTTCTCACCCCCCACCCCCTGCAACCCTAGAATTCTGGATGGGATTTTTTTTCCTCATAAAGCAAACCCCAGGAGGAACAGAACTGGAGTTGGGTTTTTTTTTCTTTTTCTAAACATGCTTCCTGTGCCAAGATGGGAAACAGCTATAAAGTAGAGAAAAGAAAGAGGATGGAAGTGAAGGGAGACTGTGTTACCAGTCTCTCTCCCCTGCTCCCCAAAAAAACCAGTGAAAAATAAAGATGAAGTTTGAATTGCACAATGCCAATCCAATGCTGGCCTTTGGCTGTGGGGGTGGGACTTAAGGACAGCTGCCCCTGAACCCAAGCCACTACCAATCACGCAGTTCAAGCCGCTACCAATCCACATCTTAAAGGCTCCGGTGACCACTACAATCTTGGAAAGAGTGGGAATTGCTGATTTTTAAAACAAGAAGTGATTGGGGATGGAGGCCCCAACCAGTAGACCTGGTTAAACCTTTTCCAGCCTCCATGCCATCTCATCCCCAAAGATGCAACAAAGGCAGGTAATTGCAATGCTGCATTAGGATAAAGGGGGTGCAGATACACACCCACTCATGAACAGCCCCTTGTAGTTTCCAACATCTCAATCCAGTTACTCTCAAAAAAAGCAGAGAGAGCAGTTCCTTCACCAACAGTGTTAAGATGCATTAAAATTTTTGCAAAATAAAAATGCATCCACCTCCTGTCTGAAAGGCACCCAACAAGAGGGGGATTTATCACTGACTTGGATAACACATGATGCTAAATCACAATTTGCCAGGATTTTTTTTCTTAAGTTTTAAAATTATTTTCTGTGCAAAAAAAAATATTTTCCGGGCAAAAAAGAAAGGTCACTGACTGCAAGAAAGCAAAACAGAAAGAGGGATACATACAGACAGTAGGATACATACAGACAGATACATACAGCTCTTATATTCCGATCAAAACTAATCTTGTACAGTTGTTTATCAACTTAAGTTACACCACCACAAATTTCAATGTTGATGTTGAAAGAAATTGAAATGAAATTAAGATATGCTAAACAGAGACATTTTGAATTTGCTAATAAACCAGGAAGATGGTTAGTATATAAATTAAGGAAAGAGAGAGAAGAAAATGGTTTCTAAAATTCAAGAAGGAAATGTGGAATTACTGGTAAAGAAAAGATTTAAAAAGCATTTCATTTTTTTTTCTAATTTATATAAAAAGCAAGAAATCTCTTTGGAAGAGATTGATGAATATTTGAATAACCAAAATTTACCAAAACTTTCACACAGAAATTAATATTGAATAGTCCTATAACTACTTTTGAAATAGTTGAAGCCATAAAGAGAACTAAACTGGAAAAAGCACCAGGACTTGATGGGTTATCAGCAATATATTATAAATGTTTTGAAGATGAGATTCTTCTACCTTTTAAAAGACGGATGAACTCTATTTTGTTGGGTTTGGCAATGCCAGATTCATAGAAGGAAGCCAACACTGCACTTTTACCTAAAGGAGGACAAGATTTTTCTCTAATTAAGAACTATAAACCAATTTCATTGTTGAATAATGATTATAAAATATTTGCTTTAGTGTTGGCAGAAAGGTTGAAAAAAAAATTACAGGAATTTATTCATCATGACCAATGTGGATTTTTGCCTAAAAGACAATTAAAAGACAATGTAAGAGTCGTGTTGGATATTATAGAATACCTACAATATCATAATAAGTGTCAGGTGGCTCTTATTTTTTTGGATGCAGAGAAAGCCTTTGACAATTTGAACTGGATGTTTATGTTCAAAGTTTTGGAAAGTATGGACTTCGGATAACATTTTATACAGAGAATTAAGACAATTTATACACCTCAGAAGACTAGTATTATTGTGAATGAAGAATTAACTGAACCACGTCATATACAAAAAGGAACAAGGCAAGGATGCCCTTTGTCACCTTTGCTCTTCATTTTGGTATTGGAAGTTTTTAACAGAGGTATTAGAAGAGATGAACAAATAAAGGGCTTAAAGATTAAACAAGAGGTTTTTAAACTGAGGGCTTTTACTGATGACTTAGTTTTGATAATATAGGACCTTTTGGAATCTGCTGAGCATCTGATGAAGAAATTGAAGGGATTTGGGTCATTGGTGGGTCTTAAAATAAATAAACAAAAAAAATGTTGTTTAAAAATGTGACCCTGCCTAATCAAGATCTGTTGATGGGTAAGACAGGCTTCAGGACTGAAAAAAAGGTGAGATATTTGGGGGTGATTTTGTCAACTAAAAATAGCATGTTGTTCCAGAATAACTATGGCAAAATTTGGAATGAGGTGAAAAAAGATTTGGTAAGATGGGAAAAATTACAATTGTCACTCATGGGGAGAATTTGTGATTAAAATGAATGTTTTGCCTAGGATGCTGTTTCTTTTTCAGACTATACCAATTTTGTCTACAGATTTACCATTTAAACAGTGGCAGAGAGACATTTCAAAGTTTATTTGGCAAGATAAAAAAACCAGAATTAAATATAAATTGTTGCAAGATGCCAAGGAACGAGGAGGTCTGGGTTTGCCCAATTTAAAACTGTATTTTGATGCCCGTTGTTTGCTTTGGATGAAGGATTGGATAACTTTGGAGAATAAAAAATTATTACAACTCGAAGGTCATGAATTAAGATTCAGGTGGCATGCCTATTTGTGGTATGATAAAGTTAATCAGATTTTAAAAATCATTATATCAGGAATGCTATATTCCGGATCTGGAATAAATACAAGGCAAGATTTTCTCTTAATGTACCTTTGTGGTTATCACCTCAGGAAGCATTTGCTAAAAGAGGAAATATGGGAGAAATGAAGTAGTTAAAATATAAAGATTTGTTAAATTTTGAGGAGGGTGAACCAAATTTCAAAACAAGAGAACAGAGTTAGAAGGCTTTACATGTCATTGCTTTATTTATATGCAATTGTTTGAACGTTTTAAGTTGGACAAAAAGAATTTTAGATTTGCTAATGAAATATCTTACTTTGAGAATCAACTTTGTATAAATGATGAACATGTTATTGCTAAGTTGTATAAGATGTTGTTACAGATGAATCTGGAAGATGAACAAGTCAAGATGGGCTAAAAATTTTGGATACAATATTATGTTGGAACACTGGGAAATATGTGGATTAAAGGTTTGAAATTTACATTAAATTATAATTTAAAGGAAAACTTTTATAAAATGATGTATCATTGGTATTTAACTTCTGATAAGCTGTCAAAAATGTTTACTGGTGTAACAAATGTTTGTTGGAAATGTTTCCAAGGTGAAGGAGCCTTTTATCATCTTTTGTGGACTTGTGAAAAGGCTAAAAAATTTTGGGATCAGATATGTATTATTATTCAGAAGATTCTTAAAGTGAATATCCAAAAAAAACCCCCAGAACTGTTCCTATTAGGTTTGATGGAGAAAGAATTGGAGAAACAATATGGAACTCTGCTCTTGTATACGATCACACCTGCATGATTATTACATGCTCAAAGATGGAAAGATCCACAAATATCTACGGTGGAGGAATGGATTATTAACTTAATGGATTTGGCTCAAATGGCGAAGTTAACAGCTTTAATAAGAGATAACACTGTTTCTAAATTTGTCTCCTTATGGCAACCTTTTTTAGAGTACATGCTTGTGCGGGAAAAAAATGAGGTTTTGATTGTGGGTTTTAATGATTAGACAGATTGTGTTGATAGAAATAATGTGAACTTGGATTAATTAGCGGTAAGAAATTATTTTCTTTCAATTTGTATTTATATCTGTATTGAGATAGTTGGAAGTCACTTTGTTTCAATTTTCTATCTATTTTCACTATTATAGTTTTTGTTTTTTTTCTTTTAGTTCTATTTTCTATCTTTGCTGTACTCTTTGTTTTGCATTTTAACTGTACTTTGAAATATAATATAATAAAGTTCTCACTATAAAAAAAAAAACTAATCTTGTACAGTATGATAGTATCAGCCAGGACAGGATTTAGCTTACTGTACTGTATTCTTCAAAAAACAATAGCTTTGTACAGTATTTGGTCCTTGGTTGCTACTGGAAAACAGAGAAAGCAGATGGGTGTCAGATTCAGCCGGCATGGCACGGCACGACGAAGGCACCACTCAGCTTCGCCTAGTCAATTTCACCGCTCAGGCACTAGTAGAAAAAAAGGGGAAGTGAAACCACAAACTGATTACTGGCAGGTGGCGGGGCTTAACTCAAACCACAAGCAGATACTTTACATCAGCGCCGGCTTCCCTCAAGCGCTGTAGACAAAGGAACGCACAGAGACTCTGAAGCGAAGCAATCAACGAGCAATTGAGAACTCCCGGATTTGCGCGCAAACAGGGAAACCAACAAGGCAACAACAGCACAACCCATAGACGGCAATCAGAAAGACAAAAGCCCTGGACTGAATCTGCCATTTGGGCGAGGGGGGATTACTGCAGGTAATCTGTAAGCAATGGGGGAAAGCGCGGGAATGAGGGAACTATAAAATACCATGTAAGCTATGCCAAGCCAATCCTGGCTTTGTCTGTACTTACTTATGTTACGCTTGAGTAAACTTCTTTGGTGAACACATATGTCACGAGAATTTCTCTGAGACGAACGGGGTAAACCTTACATAAAGCCAGGATTCTCCTCTGAGCACTACCCGGTATCACCGTGGAGTGCTCGCAATTTCATCCGCAGGGCAGCTGAGTATTCCAAACCTATCGACTCTGACCGAGATGGCCAATGACGGAGAAGGTGCGAGCCAGCAGTGCAACGAGGAGCCCAGGCCCGAAGGCACGAAGGCAGGTCCGGCCCAGAGAAAGGGGCACGGGGACATAGCCGAGAGCACACCAGAGGATGCCAGGTGGTCGTTTGGCATCGGCATGGGGCCTGACAGGTCGGCAGGATGGGGAGTCACGACGAAACGTGGCTTGGGATCCAAAACCCAGGAATTGGAGGAACGCGTGATCCAGTCGGAGGCCAACTTCCAGCAGCAGTTGGGGGCCATCCAGGCGATGCTGCAGGCCATACTTCGAGGGATCAAGGCCCCCGCAGCAGAACCACAGGCGGAGGAGGAGTTTGGCAGGGCCAATGCCTGTCCTGTGCCCCAGCCGGCTCCAGGGACGCACCTAGGGGTCAGGGCATCAGGAGACCGAGGGGTGGCAGATGCACTGCGACTCCGAGGCCTAACCAGCAAGTTCTCGGAGAACCCCAAGCAACTGCTCTGTTTCCTTACACAAGTGAGGAACTTCATGAAAGGGAGTGGCCACCTTTTCTCCAAAGATGGAGAGCAAGTCACCTACGTGGCCGACTTGCTGGAGGGCCAGGTAGCCGGTTGGGTTGTCCGCCTATATGATGCAAATGCAGCAGAGCTACAGAATTTCCCAGAGTTCATGCAGGCACTCCGGGATAGATGTGAGGACACGCTGAGTGCCAGGCGGGCCAGAGACGACATCTGACGCCTGAGACAAAGGGAGAAATTGATGGCCAAGTATGCCCTAGAGTTCCAGGGCCTAGCAGAAAAATTCACCGATTGGCCAGAATCCCTGAAAGTAGACTATTTCCGAGATGGACTCAACTCAGAGATCCTAGAGTGGGCACTCGGTCGGGATGAGCCGACAACGCTAAAGGAGTGGATCTGGTTGACCGGGACGGCAGAGGCTGCGTGGCAGCAGATTAAGCGAAGGGTGAGGCATCAGAAGCCGAGCAAAGTTGAGCCAGGTGAGGCAGCCACGGAGAAGCGGAACAGCTGGCAGCAGACCGCAGGAGGGTGAGAGGCTCAGAAGAAAGCGGGCCTCTGTTACCAGTGCGGAGGATGAGGCCATCGGGTGGCGCAATGCCCATCAGAGCAGGACAGGGTTCCACCCCATGTAGATGCCGGGGCCCCGAAAACCCCTGGGCAGCATGCCCGACTGACCACAGAAAGGAGTGAGGGCAGCTGCGACAGAGCACAGTAGGACTGGCTGGTCCACCCCCGAGACGACACTGTTGGGGGAAGAGGCAGTGCTGGCGGGATACAAGTGAAGCCCCCACTGAACGACGTCCCAGTGCAGGCAAAGGGACCGAGACACGAAGACCCAATGGTGAGCGAGGACTGCCCACCCATGTGGGTGAGGGTCCACATCCAGGGAGCGAGGTCAGGGGCTGAGGCTAACCTGTAGGCGTTACTAGACTCCGAGTGCACCCACTGCTTGTGTCAGGATCTGCGCAACCTAGAAATCAAAGCTTAATTAAATGTAGACTAGTGATGCATAGTTGACAGGGTTAAATGTTAGAATGGTTAATTGGAGGCCCACTTGGTTGTTCCTGCCATCAAACTTAGGAGAGAAGGGGGAGGAAGATGCCCAAGCCAGGTGCTACCATTATCTCGGCAGAGGCGCCAACAAGGTCAAGCAACTGTGAGACCAGGAGAAAGGCGCGAGGAATTTCAAGCAGGAAAATAGAGTGGAAGGGGGGGGGGAAGGGGGTTAAAAGGAAAGTTTTTGTCTGGGAATGGTTAGACTCAAGAATCCATGGAAGCTGTATACTACTCTCAATAAAGAAATCTTTAATGGAACTAATTCGAGTCTAGAGGATTTACTGAACTTGGGAAATGAGTGTGCAGACTTTGACAGCTTGATACACCCTGCGCTGGTATCAGGGCTGGGCCTCTGGGTGCGGCAGCTCTGAGAGCCCATACCTTCAGCCAACTGGACGGCTCCCTTTGGGGGGGGGACCGGCTCAGTACTACACCGAGCCGGTCAAGATGACAATCAGGACCCATCATGAGGAGCTGTGGTTCGTGGTGGTCCCGATGGCTGACTATGCACTGGTACTCGGACTGGCTTGGCTGAGGCGGCAGAACCCCCTCGAGTGGGCGTAGGAGGCGGTGAGATTCCGAGATGAGGAAGAGCAGGCAAGAGAGAACCGGAGATGACAATGAGCAACGAGGAGGAAGGGGGCAACTCCGGAGCAGCAGTCGGTGGAGGAGCTGGCCATGCGGGGGAGCGAACGGACCACAGCAGGAGCCAGAATGGCGGCGGGGGCACCGAAGCCAAGGGGCCCCAGAGAAGCGGCAACCTAGACAGCAGTGGCGATGACCGGTGCGGCGCAGGAGCCAGCAGAGGAGCTGGGGGACATCAAGAGCGTCCCCTACCCTTACCGCAACCTGACGGAGGCATTTGGTGAAGCTAAGTTGGATCAACTCCTGCCCCACAGACCCAGTGATTGCGCCATAGAGCTAGAACCCGGGGCCAAGTTGCCCAAGCCTAAGATGTACTCCCTGTCGGGGAAGGAGATGGGCGCCGTTCAGGAGTTTGTGGACAAGAACCTGAAGCGGGGATTCATCCAACCCGCGGAGTCCCCCCTGGCGACTCCGGTGTTATTCTGAGAAAAAACAGCTCACTAAGACTGCGTGGACTACTGGTGGCTGAATGCCGTAAGTACTGAACACCACTACCCCCTTCCCCTGATGAAGGACCTACTGTCCCATCTGTCCAAGAGGAAGATATTCGCAAAACTGGACTTACGAGAGGTGTACTTCAGGGTCTGGATATGCACAGGGCATGAATGGAAAACTGCTTTCAATTGCCCGCTTGGCAGTTTCCAGTTCCACGTGATGCCGTTCAGGTTAAAAGAAGCTCCAAGGGTGTTCATGCAATTAATAAATGAGGTGCTGCATGATCTTCTCTACTGGGGTGTCCTTGTCTACTTGGACGACATCCTAATATACTCCAAGACCCTGACCGAGCACGTGAGACTAGTGCGCACAGTGCTCCAAAGACTGTTAAAAGCACAGCTATACACCAAGCTCTCGAAGTGCGAGTTCCATCGAGAACAACTGGACTACCTTGGGTATTGAATATCCAGCAGGGGTGTGGAGATGGACCCAGCAAAAGTAAAGGATGTACTGGGGTGGGAAGCGCTGTGGACCCGGAGGCAGCTCCAAAGCTTCTTGGGGTTCACTAAGTTCTACTGGCAGTTCATTCCAAACTTCGCTCAAGTCGCCCTATCATTAACGGACTTACTTAAGACTTGGGGCAGCGGCAAAACTCCCAAACCCAGCATGCCCCTCGCATGGACCCCAGAGTGTCAAGAGGCATTCGGGGACCTAAAATGAAGGTTAACTGCAGAGCTCATCCTGTGTCACCCCGATCTGGACTGGCGGTTCGTAATCCAGGTGGACACCTCCGACCTGGTGATGGGAGCAGTCCTTCTACAGCCCGGACCCGAGGAAGCCCTCCACCCATGTGCCTACGCCTCACGAAAGTTCACCGAGACAGAAAGGCGGTGGATGGTGTGGGAGAAGGAGTCATTCGCTATAAAATGGGCCCTGTCCACCTGAAGATACCTACTGGAGGGAGCGAGCCACCCGTTCAAGGTATGGACAGACCACAAGAACCTCGAGGCACTTAGGACCCCACGGAAGCTTTCGCCCAAGCAGGTGTGCTGGTCCCAATACTTCGGACAATTTAATTTTGACCTCAAACACATCCCAGGGAAAGAGAACTTCTTAGTGGATGGACTGTCCCGCATGCCCCAACACGCCAGCCAGCGGGAGGAGGTGGTGGACTCGGTTGTCCCTGCAACCCGGCTGGCTGCAAAAGCCATGACGCGCAGCCAAACGAGGAAGTGGGCAAGCGACACAAAGCCGGGACCCCAACGGACTTTCCGAGAAGCCGGTGAGCAAGACTCTTGGTTGGCGGCGAACAAAGACTCTTTAATGGGACATGGCGGACTGCAGTGGCACGAGGGCAAGCTGTACATACCTAGGGGTTGCCAAAGGGAGGTGATGGAAAGAGCCCATGATAATAAGAATGCGGGCCATTACGGGTTTGTGAAAACCCTCCATCTAATACGGAGGCAGTTTTGGTGGCTGAGCCTTCGAAAGGACGTGGGAGCGTACACAGCGAGCTGCCCGATTTGTGCAACAGCCAAATGGAGCAAGGGGAAGCCCTGGGGTCTCCTCCAGCCTGGATGGCCCTTGGCAAGAAATTGCCATGGACTTTATTGTGGACTTACCCGAGAGCAAGGGGAAGACAGCTATTTGGGTAGTGACGGATTTGTTTTCAAAACAAGCACACTTCATGGCTTGTCGGCGAGTCCCCACAGCGGAGAGGCCGGTGTCGATGTTTGTGCAGCATGTGTATTGACTGCACGGTGACCCCCGGCGAGTCGTGAGTGATCGGGGGGGAACCTCATCACACGGTTTCGGTGGGAGTTCCTGAAGCGAGTGGGGACTCAGCAAGCCTACTCCTTGGTGGTGCATCCACAGACGGACGGGGCCACGGAGCGTTTTAACGGGGGATTGGAACAGTACCTATGGTGCTATGTGGACTACCAGCAAGACGACTGGGCAGAACTGCTGCCATTTGCGGAGGTAGCATAAAACAATGTGGTCCACAAAAGCACCGGCTTCACCCCATTCAAGGTGGCAACTGGGCAAGACTTCGTAGCCATGCCCGAGCTGCCCCAACCGGCATCCTGGATCGGCTCATTGGACACTTGGTTCGCCCAGATAGACGCCATGAGGCAGGCGATCTGAACAGCACTGCAGGAAGCCAGAGCGGACTACAAAAAATACACTGACCGCGACTCCCTGAGTGGCAGTGGAAAGTAGGGGACCAGGTGTACCTGTCCACAAAGAACCTAAAGACGCATCAAGCGTCTAAAAAACTCAGCCTGAAATTCGTGGGTCCTTTCCCTATTGTCGAGATAATAAACCCGGTGACCATCAAGCTGAAGCTCCCAAAAGCACTCGAGAAGATCCATCCGGTCTTCCATTGCAGCCTGCTGAAGCCACACCGACTGTCCAGCGACTGGCACAAAGACGAGCCAGCCCCAGCACCGATCATGGTCGATGGGGAAAGACACTTTGAAGTAAAACAAATCCTGGATGCCAGGAAACACAAGGGCCAGATCCAGCTGCTAGTACAATGGAAACACTTCCCGAGAGCGTACAATGAGTGGGTAAACAAGCCCCACATTAGGGCGCCCGAACTGGTCAAGGACTTTTACAAGCAACAGCCCAAGAAACCAAGGTAAAGGGGGGGGGTTCTCTTCAGGGGAGCGGTATGTCAGATTCAGCTGGCATGGCACGGCACAGCAAAGGCACCACTCAGCTTTGCCTAGTCAATTTCACCGCCCAGGTGCTAGTAGGAAAAAAGGGGAAGTGAAACCACGAACTGATTACTGGCAGGTGGTGGCACTTAACTCAAACCGCAAGCGGATACTTTACATCAGCGCCAGCTTCCCTCGAGCGCTGTAGACAAAGGAATGCACAGAGACTCTGAAGCGAAGCAATCAACGAGCGATTGAGAACTCCCAGATTTGCGCACAAACAGGGAAACCAACAAAGACAACAACAGCACAACCCATAGACGGCAATCAGAAAGACAAAAGCCCTGGACTGAATCTGCCATTTGGGCGAGGGGGGATTACTGTGGGTAATCTGTAACTAAGCAACTGGGGAAAGCGCGGGAACGGGGGAACTATAAAATACCATGTAAGCTATGCCAAGCCAATCCTGGCTTTTTCTGTACTTACTTACGTTACGCTTGAGTAAACTTCTTTGGTGAACACATGTGTCACAAGAGTTTCTCTGAGACGAACAGGGTAAAACTTACAATTTAAATATTTAAATATTAGATATATTGAATATACTCCATCTTTGTTCTTAACTAGTCCCCTGCCCTGCTCTTCTTAGTCATTTTTTTCTTAGTGTACAGCATGTGCAAGACTCAGTCTGATTTTTGGCAATTGGAGAGTGTGAACTGTGACAGCCAGATTCTACATACAGCCCATTTGTGAGGAAAATCCAGGGTTCATAGGAAGAGATAAAAATCTCATAAAAATATCTTGCAAAGTTGAAAATCAGGAGTTTAGAGAAGAGATAGACAATACATATTGCTCCACCAGCATTTTATTCTCAGGTTGGGTCTCTGCCATCTGTATGACCCAGTCAGTTTCTGTCTCTCACAAAAATCATTGCCACACATGGAATGTGTGTAATACACAATGTGTGTAATTAAATAAAAATAAAATAATTTCTTTGATTTTAATTTCTTTTTCAATACTAATAGTAATGTGCAAAATTATTTTTTCCCTTGTGCCATTGCTCTGTTAAACACTACATGACTCGATATGTACTGGACAGTGGCTTCTCCCTTTGAAAAAGTTATTTTACTGTGTAGTATTATTGTTATTATCATTCCTTTTTCTGTTGTTATCCAAATGCACTGTTGATCTTGCTGTTCGTCACTGAAGACAAATTCCTTGTATATATTTTATACTTGGCTGTTAAAGTATTCTGTATTCTGTATTCTGTATTCTGTATTCTGTACAGGACTGTGATGGAATAGAATTATGAAGGCCAAACTCAGGGAGGAAAACATGCTCTTTCGTCTCCTGAGGGGCGAGGAAGAGATAAGAGGATGAGGCTGGCACCTCCCTGAGGAATTCACTCTGTTTTCACTGGCTGACTTTGGGAACAGAGGTTTCAGTCTGGGAAGATTCTTGCTAGAGGTTGTAGCTAATAAACATTGCTGAACTGAATCTACATGGTCTCCTGGAGTTCCTTGGGCTAGGCCTGACAAGGACAGAACTTTGCAATCGTCTTAGTTTGGTTGGCAATGTCTTCAAAGGGAAAAACACTGAGCTCCCCTTCAGCCAAGCAAAGAGGCAAGAAGCAAAGAAAATCCATAAATCTGAAGATGAAGACCATCAAAGCACAAGATGAGGGGAAGAAGGTGAACATTACTGCACTAGAAGAAGGGCTGGCCCATTCCACCTATTTTTCCTATCCTGAAGGATAAGGAAAAGATCAGAGAGGCGACTAAAAGAGCACAAGGAATGGATGCCATTATAACAAGACACTGAATAGGGCTCATCCACCAAACAGAAAAACTACATGTACTTTGGATTGCGGATCAAATCCAAAAGAGGATTCCAATTAGCCTTCTTCTCATTCAGGCTAAGGCATGTAGCATTTTCAAAATGCTGAAGGAAAGAGCAAGTGAGGAGTACACTGAGATATTCACTGGCTGGTTTATGTGGTTGTAGCAAAGATTTAATTATCACAACATACACATGTCAGGTGAAGTTGCAAGCACTGACAAAGAAGCTGCCCAATGTTTTCCTCAAGAACTTGATGACATCTTAGCAGAAGGCAACTATTTGCCTGAACAGTTATTCAACGTGAATAAAAGTAGGTTATTTTGGAAGAAAATGCCAGAGCTGACCTACACACACAAAGAGGCCACAGGAATGCCTGGACATAAAGCATTCAAGGATAGAATAACTTTGTTGTTGGGTGGAAATGCCTCTGGATTCAAGCTGAAGCCATTTCTGATCCACAAAACAGAGAACCCGTGTGTTCAAAAACATCAGCAAGCACACTCTTCCTATTTATTACCAATCCAACTGAAAGGCTTGGAGGATGCAAGTCCTCTTTGAGGAGTTGTTTTCTATCCCAAGTAAAGACATATTGCTTGGAAAACAGAATTCCTTTCAAGATTCTCTTGCTCCTTGACAATGCTCCTGGACATCCCTCGCATCTTAGCAATCTCCACCCAGATGTACAGGTAGCTTATCTCCCCCAAAACACCACCCCTCTCCTACAGCCTAGGGAGCTATTGCAACATTCAAGGCCTATTTGTGTGCAACATTTGCTAAAGCCATAGCTACAATGGAGAATGAGGGAGTGACATTGTGTGACTTTTGGAAAGGCTACAACATCCTCCATTGAATCACAAACGTTGCAACAGCATGGCAGAATGTCATTGCAAAATGCATGCAAGGCATTTAGAAAAACTGTTTAAAATGTTTTGCTGCTCCTGTAAATAATTTTGAAGGTTTGACCACAATGAAGATTTGCAAGAAATAAATCAGGACATTTTGTCATTCACAAAATCTCTTGATTGAGAGGTTGATGCTGAGGATGTGAAACATTTGATAGCCTACACTGAGGGAGAGTTTTCAAATGAAGATTTAATAAAGCTACAAGAAGAATCAGAAGGACGAGGGATTGTGGGGGTGGGGAGGAAGAGGAAGAGGAAATGGAAGGAGAAGAAAATGCAGCAGTTCAGCCCAAAAAGTTAACTCTGAAAGGATTGACTGATTTTTTTCCTGAGTATGAGCAAAGTTTTATTGCTTTTAGAAAGCGTGGATCCAAATGTGCAACATGTTCAAAAGGTACATAGGGAAAATGATGAGATTTTAAGGTGTTATTATGAAATATATGAAGAAAAATAGAAAAAACTGTGCAAACCACACTTGCTGAGTTCTTTAGGAAAGTTACTCCTTCCTGAACTATACTTCTGTCCCCATCCAGAGGAACAGAAAACCCAGATGATCCTCAGCCATCAAATAGCTATGCTAGCCTATCCAACATCACCTGTACTCAAGACCCAGGAAAACACTAATCTTACTGTATGTTTATACAGTAGGCACTACAAATCTGATTTTGCACTTTATTTTTGTACTGTAATGCAATATTGTGCCTATAATAATTATATTAAATATTGTTATTATGTGATGTATTATGTCACTAACTTACTATTATTGTTACAGTAATATAAATTGGACATTAACAGATCATGGATCCAGGTAGATTTATGTTTGACATACAGTACCAGCCTAACCTGGTATAGGGGATTCTGTGCAACAGAAGGCACCATATATCAATTACACCTTATTATCAAAATAATACTGTAATCAGAACTGCCAATGAAAAGCAATAGCTGGCAAGCTTGTATTGTTAGGGCCAATTCTTGCGTTTGGGAGATCTAGGTAAAATGCCCTGTGATGGCCTTTTCCAGCTAGCCTGACAGTAGTAACTATAATCTAAAAGTGGCTTATAGCTGCCACTTTAATTTCTCACCTTACATACCATACAGTACTGTAATCTTAGATACTGTACCGTTCTTTTAGACAATATTTTGCTGATGAAATATACTTTCCCTGCTCCCACTGTGAAGAAGAATGGCACCTCTACACCACCAAGAGAAAAAATTATTCTGTTAACTTGTATATGTCAGATTCAGCCTAGTACAGCCAGCGCCACTATTCAGTTTCACTACCGCTAGTCAATTTCACCGCCTCAGGCATAGGCAGTCAGGGAAGGGAAACAAGGCAAACCTGCCGAGAGTAAATAGGAACCAGCAACATTGTAGCGCAGGCCCCAGACGCCCCGGGCAATGCTGATTACAATACTTTGGGAACACAGCAATCCGGAGGCAATCAGCGACCAGTTGAAACCCGACTTAAGAAACCCCATTTTCATCCGCATGAGAAAAGCCCCACGAGTACACCGACAATGCAGACAAAAGACGACGATCATGAAGACAATGAAACCTGACTGAATCTGCCATTAAGGAGAGGGGAGGGAGATCACGACAAGCAGAGGAGTGACCCAGGACAAGGGCAGGGGCGGAACCCAGGGGAACTATGGGTCAAGGAAGGAACCCTATAAAACACTGTAAGAAACCACACCAAGCCAATCCTGGCTTTATCTGTAACCGCTAAACATTACACCTGAGTAAACTAACTTTCAGCCAAGCCTGTGACTCGCGAGGGTTTTTGTTCAGCACCGAATGCAGCAATCATAACAGTATACAGGTATAGTACAGTACAAGACATCCTAGTTTTAGGGATGGCTATCCTTTGTCAGTCCTCATATTTCTCCTAGTTGTGGTTTATTTACTTTAAAGGAAAAGAAAAAAAAATGTCTGGCTTCAAATAATAATGCAAGTTTTGTTTTTTTAAAAAACAACTTCAAATCAGTCTTGACTCCTGGTGTCTACAGTACCTCGGCAAGTTCATTTAGTTGTCTTGGCAACACTTTTTAGAAGTGGTTTGCCAGTGCCTTCTTCCTAGAGCTGATTGAGAGTGACTGGCCCAAGGTCACCTAAGTGGCTATGTGCCTAACGCAAGACTCAAACTCATGGTCTCCTGGTTTCTAGCCTGGTACCTTCAGCCACTACAGTGCATCAAATGGAAAGCAAGCCAATACACCATTTTAAATTAAATGCCTTCATGCTGAATCATCAAGAGCCATCAAAATCTGAACTTCTACTGTATAGTACTGTAAGTACAAATAATTTTCCTGGGCATGTTTGGCTATATGGCAGAGGTTCACAATCTGAGGCCCTTGAACAATATGCAGTCTTCCTCCACAACTTGCTGAATTGTGTCATTGTGTCAAAACTGTAAAATTAAATATACAAATAGTAATTAAATTTAATATTAATAACATCATACAGTATTGAATCAAATTTAGTTTTTGATCTGGCCATGTCTATTTCTTGGTTCTGGCCCTACCTACTGTTGGAAATTCCCCTGGCACACCACTCAAAGACCTAAAATGCAGGATGCTTCACTCTAAAATACAGTACAGTACTGTATATACTGTACAGTAAATACAGTAAAATAAATACTGTACTGTAAGTACTGTACTGTAAATACAGTAAAATAAAATAATTTACAGGACAGTAATTTAATGAAAGTTTCATTTTCTTACAAATTGCATAGATAATTTTGATTTTAAAATCATTTGTTTCCTATCTTACATTTTCATCCATATACTATACAGTACAGTAATCTCAGATGCCTTTCTGAGTTTTTCTTCTTATCTCATTATATTGCACATTACAGCACAATTCTAATATTCTCTTTAAAGAGCCAGACTAAACTGGAAATGCTGCTATGTATTATTTTCAGTTAATATTAGTGGTTGATTATTAAAATTTTTTAAGGTCTTCATTGGAAACTTTGTAAACAGTAGTAAGTTTAAAAGTACAGCTATTAACTGTTTTTTCTCCGGGTGTAGTAAACTAGCTTTTGCTACTGTATATAAATCTGATTTTTATTAAGGTACAGTATTAATTTATATTGGGGGGAAACATAAGACAATCACACTCCCCTCCCCATATTACTATACAGTATCTCACTTCACTTAACCACTGCACTGCTCACTTAACAACGGAAGGAAAACTGCAAGCCCAATCACGATTCACTTAATGACTGTGTTAGAAAATTGTCATAAAATCAGGTCAAATGATGATTTGCTTAACCACTGAATCGCTTAGCGACCTAAATTCCAGTTCCAATTGTGGTTGTTAAGCAAGGACTACCTGTATAGCTCAAATTTCACAACCAGTTGCAGCAATCTCCAGCCTCCAGTGTTGATATCTTTGTAGGAAAGGAGGGTGAATATTAAAATGCTGAAGTGGAGACTCATCCTTGAGCCCCATCCTATAATTTAAATCGCCATTTCTGAATTTGGGAACTGGACTATCAATTCAGACAACTTGTTGTCAAAGTGATCCCAAACACAATTGCTTTGAAAAATCTGTTTTTATGGGAGGATATATAAATTGATTAGGAGACTTATGGCCCCAATTTTTAAATCACAGCTAATCCTAAAGAGTCCTAGAAGGCAGGAAGAGAGATGCAAATGCAGAGGTAATTAAAATGCTAACCCCTATCAAGAGAACCCCTTCACGGATCATTGCCTTGTCAGGGTGAAGGGGCTTGCGTAACTCAGTGAAGCCATGAGCTATACTGTGCAGGGCCACCCAAGACAGACAGATCATGACAGAGAGTTGACAAAATTTGGTCCACTGGAGAAGGAAATGGCAACCCACTCCAGTATCCTTGCCAAGAAAAGCCCATGGACAATGTCAAAAGGCTAAAAGATATGACGCCAGAAGATGAGCCCCTCAGGTCGGAAGGTGGGGAAGAGCAGAGGGCAATTCCAAGTAGCTCCAGAAAGAGTGAAGCGGCTGGGCCAAAGCCAAAAGGACATTCGGCTGTGGATATATCTGGAAGCGAAAAGAAGGTCCGATGCTATAAAGAACAATATTGTATAGGAACCTGGAATGTAAGATCTATGAACCAAGGCAAGCTGGATATGGTCAAACATGAGATGACAAGGTTGAACATCGACATCTTGGGAATCAGTGAATTAAAATGGACGGGAATGAGTGAGTTTAATTCAGGTGACCATTATATCTACTACTGTGGGCAAGAAACCCTTAGAAGAAATGGACTTGCCCTCATAGTCAATAAGAGAGTGGGAAAGGCAGTAATGGGGTACAACCTCAAAAACGACAGAATGATCTCAGTGCGTATCCAAGGCAAACCATTCAATATCACAGTCATCCAAGTCTATGCCCCAACCACTGATGCCGAAGAAGCTGACGTTGACTGGTTCTATGAAGATCTACAACACCTTCTAGAACTAGCACCAAAAAAAGATGTCCTTTTCATCACAGGGGATTGGAATGCTAAAGTAGGAAGTCAAGGAATAATCGGAATAACAGGCAAGTTTGGCCTTGGAGTACAAAATGAACCAGGGCAAAGGCTAATAGAGTTCTGTCAAGAGAACAAGCTGGTCATAGCAAACACTCTTTTCCAACAACACAAGAGATGACTCTACACATGGACATCACCAGATGGTCAATACCGAAACCAGACTGATTATATACTTTGCAGCCAAAGATGGAGAAGCTCTATACAGACAGCAAAAACAAGACCAGGAGCTGACTGTGGCTCAGATCATGAGCTTCTTACTGCATAATTTAGGCTTAAATTGAAGAACGTAGGGAAAACCACTAGACCACTCAGGTATGACTTAGATCATATTCCTTGTGAGTACACAGTGAAGGTGATGAATAGATTTAGGGGATTAGATTTGGTAGACAGAGTGCCTGAAGAATTATGGGTGGAGGTCCGTAACATTGTACAGGAGGCAGCAACTAAAACCATCCCAAAGAAAAAGAAATGCAAGAAAGCAAAATGGCTGTCTGATGAGGCTTTACAAATAGCTGTGGAAAGAAGGAATGAGAAAAGCAAGGGTGAAAGGGAAAGATGTAACCAACTGAATGCAGATTTCCAGAGAATAGCAAGGAGAGATAAGAAGGCCTTCTTAAATGAACAAAGCAAAGAAATCGAGGAAAACAATAGAATGGGGAAGACCAGAGATCTCTTCAAGAAAATTGGAGATATCAAAGGAACGTTTAGTGCAAAGATGGGCATGATAAAGGACAAAAAAGGCAGGGACCTAACAGAAGCAGAAGAAATTAAGAAGAGGTGGCAAGAATACACAGAAGAACTATACAAGAAAGATCTTAATGTCCCTGATGTCCATGCTGCTGTGGTCACTGGCCTTGAGCCAGACATCCTAGAGAGCGAAGTCAAGTGGGCCCTAACAACAAAGCTAGCGGAGATGACAGTATTCCAGCTGAGTTATTTAAAATACTAAAAGATGATGCTGTTAAAGTGCTGCACTCAATATGCCAGCAAGTTAGGAAATCGCAACAGTGGCCATGGGATTGGAAAAGGTCAGTTTACGTTCCAATTCCAAAGAAGGGCACTGCCAAAGAATGCTCAAACTATCGCACAATTGCGCTCATTTCACATGCTAACAAGGTTATGCTCAAAATCCTGCAAGCCAGGCTTCAGCAGCATGTGAACCGAGAACTACCGGATGTACAAGGTGGGTTTCGAAGAGGCAGAGAAACTAGAGATCAAATTGCCAACATTCGCTGGATCATGGAGAAAGCACGAGAGTTCCAGAAAAACATCTACTTCTGCTTCATTGACTATGCAAAAGCCTTCGATTGTGTGGATCACAACAAATTGTGGCAAATTCTTAAAGAGATGGGGGTACGAGACCACCTTACCTGTCTCTTGAGAAATCTGTATGCGGGCCAAGAAGCAACAGTTAGAACCGGTCATGGAACAACCGATTGGTTCAAAATAGGAAAGGAGTATGACAAGGCTGTATACTGTCACCCTGCTCATTTAACTTATTTGCAGAGTACATCATGAGAAATGCCAGGCTGGAAGAATCACAAGCTGGAATTAAGATTGCAGGGAGAAACATCAACAACCTCAGATATGCAGACGATACCACCCTAACGGCAGAAAGTAAAGAAGGACTAAAGAGCCTCTTGATGAGGGTGAAAAAAGGAGAGTGCAAAAGCTGGCTTGAAACTCAACTTTAAAAAAACTAAGATCATGGCATCTGGACCCATCAATTCCTGGCAAATAGAAGGGATAGAAATGGAAGCAGTAACAGACTTCATTTATTTGGGCTCCAAGATCACCGCAGATAGAGACTGCAGCCATGAAATTAAAAGACGCTTGCTCCTTGGGAGGAAAGCTATGGCAAACGTAGACAGCATATTAAAAAGCAGAGACATCACCTTGCCGACAAAGATCCGCATAATCAAAGCTATGGTTTTTCCAGTAGTAATGTATGGCTGTGAGAGCTGGACCATAAAGAAGGCTGAGCGCCGAAGAATTGATGCCTTTGAACTGTGGTGCTGGAGAAGACTCTTAAGAGTCCCCTGGACTGCTAGGAGGTCAAACCAGTCAATCTTAAAGGAAATCAACCCTGATTGCTCATTGGAAGGACTGACAATGAAGCTCAAGCTCAGATACTTTGGTCACCTAATGCGAAGAGAGATCTCTTTGGAGAAGACCCTGATGCTGGGGAAGATTGAAGGCAAAAGGAGAAGAGGACGGCAGAGGATGAGATGGTTAGATAGCATCACTGAAGCAATGAGCATGAAACTGAGCAAACTCAGGGAGGCAGTGAAGAACAGGAAGGCCTGGCGCAATATGGTTCATGGAGTTACAAAGAGTCGGACACGACTTAATGACTGAACAATGACAACAACAATCAAGAGAATGTCTGGCTGGAAATTACAGTCAGAAAAAATGCAGAGTAGTCATTTAGTTCTAAAGGCTCTATATTCCAAGTCTCACATAAAGAAAGAATATCAAAGTGGTGCAGCAAAGGACAAAATCAGGGTCAGTTTTGCACACTAGCAGAATAATTGTAAGGTAGTAATCATATAGTAGAGTACCCAAGGTAATATTTAACTGGGGCTAGCACAGTCAGTCTAGATATTGCTAACTTCTGGCTGGCTGATGGTTTTACCACTGGAGGAGAATGACTTTTCAGATGCTGGCCCATGACTGGCATCTTCAGATATATGAGGGAGAATTTAGGCAACTTGTTGGAGGTGAAGGGTATCAGAATTTCTTACCTGAGTAGCATCTATTTATCTATGGCGTCTGAAGAGTAATACTTTAGTTGTGATTGCCTGGATTGTGATACAACTGATGTGATGGGAAGCTCCTCAGTGGAAGGAAAGTGGAAGGAGGGAGGTGTTGAAATAGGGACAGAATAGAGGAGTTTGTCCATTTGCTAGGGAGTGAATCAGGGCCTATATTTAAGGTTACAAAGTTATGTTGAATGTTTCACAGAATCATTAACAATGAAATTACTTGTTAGGCTAGATAGGATATGGAAGCATCTGAGAGAAAATAAGAAAAAAACTTATTTTAGGACTTCAGGCCTCTGGAGCATGATGGTTTGTACTTTTCTTGAGAGCTGTAAGAAAGCAGTTCAGTTACTTGGATTGTTCTGAAAGGATAAAGGGGGATGATAGGGTTAAGAAATCACAGACAGAGCTTCAACGTTTTTGTGAGAACCCTAACAAACTGCATTGATGCTTTTGTTTCAAATGTTTTAATTTTTTTAATGTTTTTGACTTTTTTTTCAAATTTTGAAAAATTATTTCAAATTTTTTTTACATTATTTGAGCTGATTGAAAAATATACTCAGAGGTGTCAAAAGAGAGCAGAAAGAAATGGAGGTGTTGACCCTTTGGCCATTAAAAGCAGGTCCATTTCTTCTGATGGTGATGTCTCATAAGCAGGTGCTGAAATATGTTTATAAAGGTGATTTAAAAACTAGAGTATCAAGCTCCCCATTAAAAGATCTTAAATTAGTGTCTGCTGTGAGAAGGCACTGATTGGATCAGAATGGAAAGGAACTACTGTTGAAGATTTATGCAGCTCTTTAGTGACAAAGCTGTTCAACTCCCAATTTGAAAACAAAGTCTCAACATGAGATGGAGTGGGGGGACTTGTATCCTAGTCTGCTTGTTCAGGACTTGCATCCTAGCTGCTTGTTCAGTCTCCCTTTCTAATAATAGTAATACGTTTGCAAAATGCATTTCACAAGTTCAGCCTTCCTACATACAATCTCCCTTTATGTGCAATTTAAAATAAAAAATAAAAATAAAAATGCCAGTTCAGAAATGAATGGTAGGAGGCATTTAACTATTTGTGGTAGCTACAAAGTTGTTCAAGGGTAGCATTGGTCCTACTTTGAGAAACAATGTAGTAGGTCAAGAATAATGGCATAAGCTTTAGCAATTCTCTTCTAGTATGGAAAGCCTTATGAAGGAATTATGCAGGTTACCACACAGAAAACAAATTTACCTTAGCATAGATTCCTTGCTAGAACATACTGCATACTCTACTGAAATAGAGTTCTATTGAAGCAAAGGTCCTCTGTTTCCTTTTACTTGGACTTCTCTTTCTCTACTTGAAAGACCAGGTTAGGGATAGATCATCATGGAGAAAATCTACCTATGTGGTCACTAGGAGTAAAAAATGACTTGATGGCATATAATCAATTAAATAAAAAAATCTCTTTCTCTGGAAATTCCAAACTTCAGTCTGAAGCTGATGGGGAATAGTATTAGCTCTGTGCTTTTCCCAGCCTTAGTTCAAAGCTTCTGGAGTTCTACCCAAGATTTAAAATAATCAAGGTTTTTCAGTATCCAGCAGAGAGAAGGGCTGGGGACTTTCTAGGCATGTAACAAAGAGCATCTCTCCCTTGTAGGAATAGAGACTGGGAAGATCTGAAGTCCATATGAAGGGATGTGTATTCTGCCTGAATTTTGCTGGCTAGCTAGAGAACTACATTCCAAACAGCAAGCAGCAGGTTTTTTTGCCAATCTAAGTCAAAAAAGTCAGTACAAACCAGTACATATTTCTGAATGCTATATAAAATCATTGAACGTTATATTAATAAAGCTACATAAAATATGAATGTTATTTTTAAACAAACATAAAATTATACAGGCGATATATTAAATGTAAAAATATGTATCACACTTTTCAGTGATGTTTTATTTCTTTTCAATACTTTCTGAAAAATTAGATAAAAAGTATTGTATGAATGCAGGTGAACTTGATACTATAGACTATATTTATACTGAGAAGCACAATCCTACCTGTTAGTTTTTCCAAAGCATCAAATCCGTGCTTCAACGCAATGATATCAAGAAATGAAACTGTCCCATCCTCAAACCTATATAAAGTATTAACAAGGAAAACATTACACTACAAACAACCTCTTTCCAGCTGTTGTATTTATTAGGGGATCAAGTCTAAAAACTAGATAAATATTAAATGAAACTGTCTCCTATTCATTCTGCTCACCCCACCAGATCTGACAAGAGTATAGTACTTTGCATGCTCCGGGTCCTTTTTATCAAGCAATGTGATCTGATGAGACTCAGGAGATGTGCCTTCTCTGTCGTGCCTACTGTGTGGAAAAGCTTAACCTCCAAAATTCAGACAGCTCTGACTCTGTTAGCCTTTCAAAGGCACTGAAGACCTGGCAGGTGTTAGGCTAGGGCTCTGAGGGAGTACAACTCTGAGATGTGTTTAAGAGGTGGAGTTGAGTGTTTGACCTCAGTTGCTAGCTGTTTGGAGGTTTCATGTTTTATCTGGTTTTCAATCTGTTGTAAGCTGCCCAGAGTTCTTTTGAATTGGTCAACCCTATAAATTGAAAAAATAAACTAACTGGTAGAATTAAGGTGGTAATCACATCATAAAAAATAAAGAAAAAACGTATTAAAACACTATTACACATATAAACAGACATATGTAATTTACCAATCCATCTTGTTAAAAATGGAAGACTTCATATAACCACTGCAAGACTTGCAGAACAGATGATTGCCAAGGTCATTTCCAACCTTGCATTCTATAATTCTAAAATTTAAGAAATAGGGAGGTGAGGACTGTTGCATTTTTTGTTCTACGGACTATGGCTTAGATCAGATTTGGTATCTAAATTGACCCAGTGTTTGACACTGGGAGCCTGAGTAACATATAGCTTTACCTTTCAGCCACTGATTGTCTCGGTGAATAAAAATCCTCTTCTGCCAAATAGGCAGCAGCAGTTCCTCCTCCAAAATAGGTTTTCCTCAAGCAAGAAGCAATTTCATTTTTTACTAGCAATGCACCTAGGCCAGTGGGGAATCCAAATATCTTATAGAATGATAAAGAAATAAAGTCTGCTTGATGAATGCTTAAGTCTAAGGGAGAGGTGCAAACGTAAGATGCTGCATCCAAGAGCACAAACCACTTCCCTTGGACCTGAATGGGGCAGCGCTTTCCACACTGTATCTCTTCTATCCATGCAAGTGGATATTTGGTTCCTGAAAAATTGCTCTGAGCAGGATAACAGAAGAGATGTGGTGTTGTGCAATTATTGTTTTTAGCCTCCACAACATTTGCTGATAACATATCCTTTGGTTTTACTGGAACAAATAAGACATTTTTTGCAGTAGTGATCACTCTCATGCCCACCACAGATGTATGGTTATCAGTAAGATAGCAAAATCGGCTGCCAGGTTCCTCCAAGGTTTCAGGCATCCAAGGGAAAGCTTCTGCAATGAGTTTGAATGAAGCTGTGCTTCCTGAAGTAAAAATGACAGTATAGTCTTCAACAGTTGTATTGAAGTGCTTCAGTATTCTGCAAAATAAAAACAGAATCACAGACATATTGAATAGTTATTTTTTCCATCTTATGTTGTTCTACTAAAATATTGAATGAACTCAAAGCAATGATAAGGTTTCATGGCAGAAGCTAATAAGAATATTGCATAAGATGGGCAGATTCCTAAAAAGGAGATATTACAAGCAGTATTACAAACAATTCCAAAAAAAAAAAAAAATGGAGAACAGTGCCTATGTGTATATATAAAAAGCTATGATAAATTCAAGTATACCATGAGAATAAAGAAATATAAAAATTGCGGACAGGACACCTTGAAGGAGTCTGGTAGCATCTTTTCTAACAAGTTTTATTAAAAGGCATAAGCTTTCATGAGCTGCATCTCATTTCATCAGATGCAACTTGGTAAGTTTAACAGATTTCCATTCCATCTAGCTGAATGTGGTGCTTCACCGAACATGGCAAAATAACAACAACAACCACCACCTTAGATGCAATCCCAAAACATCTGGAGCATCATTTGAACACCAACAACATTGACAAAATCACCATCATTCAATTGCAAAAGGCAGCCTTACTTGGAACAGCTTATATCCTGTGACTATACCTTTAACACCATCAAACAACAATATCTGTCTATCCCAGGTCCTTGGGAAGGACTCAATAGGTGGACAGAAATGCCAAATCCAGTCTAAACATCTGGCTGACTGTGTAACCAACAACAACAACAAGCCCCCAGTGAGACACTACCTTGACATGGTTGTGGGGCTTGTGTGCTCCAAGGAGGATGAGAGCTATGCCAGAGGTTCAACCATACTGAACAGGCCTCATCAGAGGAGTCAGGTGAAGAGTGTCTCTCCCATAAACAATATGATGAGACGTAATTTACAGCAACCTATATCGGATTGGTCGCCGCCTGGGTCAACAAGGACCATGCTAGGTGTTCTAGTTCCAGGTGACTGGTGGCTACAGGACGCGGTGACAAGTGGGCTACAGGACTTAGGACTATTGGCTGAGCAACAAAGGCCAGCAGCTGTAGGACTACTGGAAGAAAAGTTGTTTACCTATTGCAAATATACAAAGACTGAAAACAAAGAAATAATGATCTGATCAAATCAAGTCCAACAAGAAGAGGATATCTGAAAAGAATGCAACAGTTCTGGAAAGAACAACACCCAGAATCAGAAATAACAGAACAGAGGCTAGCAGATCAACATCAATTTATAACATGAAATAAAGTATTCACAAAAGTAGAAATGGAAGAACTGCAAAGGCCTACCCAGTGCAAAGAAACCTAAACCTTACCAGAAGTAGAAGGGAGGAGATAGGTAAAGGCATTTCCTTCCTCCATGATGATGCGTGGTGGGACCTACATAACCTGTAACTATGATGCATGAAAAGTAACAGAAAGGTGGGCCCAAGTGGTCAGGAGGGTTGAAGCCCTTCCCACCACTGATCAGGGCCTATCACTTGCTATTCATTACAGGAATATGTGAAAATAAATGCTTCTGGGGCTTACTGAGACTATTTTTAATGGCAACCCTTGCAGGTTCCATGTGAATTAATGTGAATTCTATATATGGGAATGCATAAAGAGATAGAGAAAGAGTGTTATATGTAAGTCAAAAGAAAAACAGGCTTGTCTGAAACAAAAGGTCCAAGATCTGCAAGCAAGGACTATCTCATCTAAAAATCACCTTTGGCAGAGTACATGCAATCACACAAAAGCTAAGGAAAGAAATGGCAGCTACTCAAAGAGAATCAAACCAAAACTGAAGTCCAAAATCTAAGCATGTGTTAAATACCCATCCGGAACTCTTCTCCACGTGCAGGGATAGATGCATGTATTCTTAGGAGCACTGTTATATCTTCAGGCCAATGTGTGTGTAGGCACTAGTATTGGATTTAAAATGTCCATGGGAACAGAAAAGCGCACTGCTCATGTTCAAGTCTAGCTTTAAAAAAGATTTTGATTCTATGGGGTGGGTATGATTGACCTAATTACCAAAGGGAGAAATAGGTGATACACAATGTATCCTCAGAGAATGTTCCCGGTGATGGAGGATGAGCACCATCCAGCTCATCCATTAAAAAAAAAAACTTTGGTCAACATCCAGCTAACATCTCACTCTAAGAAGAAAACAGTCTGGGGGGAGGAAGGAGAAGATTTGATCCTACTAACTGTAAATCTGAAAAGGAAGTTTGGGTATTACATCCAAACAAAATTTATGTCTAAGGCCCTGTTGAGAAAATGAGAATAATCCTTCCTCCAATTTTTCTGTTGCTGGGATTGCATGACAAACTGAGAGGTAACATCTGGGCATCACTGTAAATGACTCATGAATTATAGCAGAGTCTATAGAACAACATCTGAATTGCTCCTTTAACAAGAATCATGCTACAGTGAATCGGATTTATCTGACATCAGATGCTCCATAGTTCCTGGTACACTTCACGTTTCCCTAGGTTCTCTCTCTATGTGACAGGTATGCATGTGGCAGGTATTTATGGGTAAGACAAAATTCACTTTCTTAGGTTGAATTTGCATTTGAGCAAAAACACATTATATGTGGCCAAAGAATAAACAGTCTTAACCGAACATCTCTACCATGATATTTTTATTAATATAAAACCAAATTTAATTTAATTAAAATTAAAATTAATTTAATTTAAATTTAAATGTTGCCAAATTGCAAAGTATTATGTTCCATACCATTGCATGCTTATGTTTAAATACATTATGCTTATTGTACTTAATTGCTTATTTATATAGCAGTGTGCAAACTCTATTTATCCAAGTGACAATTTTAATTATCACCATGCAACAATGGGAAAAATGAATTAGCCAAGGGATGGAGTATACATCTATTGCCCATGGAACACTTTTGAATTTTGAATAACTGAAGGGTAGGTTTCCCTTCCTTCCTTCCTAACCCTAACCCCCTCCCCACTTAATGCTGTTAATCAGCAATGTTAACCATAAATTAAATCAACTGCACATAATTCTCAGCCTGTTCACTGACTGATTGAATCCAGGTTCTGCTTCATTACTGCTGGAACAATAACTCAAGTTTTTAGTTTCAGTGACAGCCACTTGACCCATAGTTTGTTTTTTAATGTGATCTTTATTGTATTTTATCCTGAGATAGGGTAGACTATAAATATAAGTACATCATAACAACCACCACATAAAAGAGACTAGTCTATGTAAGTAGTGTTCTGAGTAAAGCCCAGGAGTACTTTGTTTGTTTACACAAAAAGGCATTTAAAAACTAGAAAAGATTAGAAACTGAAACTAAAGACATTTGGAAATGTCTCAGTTGGGCATTTAAGAAGATGAATTGAGCATGGTGGAATGTATCCATTTCGTAGTCTCCAGCTATGACCTTTAAGACAGACAATTGGGAACATGCCAATATTAAAACAGATATTTCTTACTGTATTTTAAAGATTAATGAAGGTTGTCATGTATTTTAGCAGTTACAATTACAGTAATACCTCGGTTCACGAACACTTCGGTTCATGAACAGCAGGGTTTGCAAATTTTTGCTTCTGTTCGCAAACTCCGCATCGGATGATGAGCACGACCTGCGGCCATCTTCCCTGCTCTGACACGTGGTCGTGGCTTCCTCTAGGCAAGATCGCTGTCGCAGACAGACACTTGCTGTGAAGCTTTTTGGTGTGCTTTTTAGCGCATGCAGTACATCCAGCATGGCTCCAAAGAAAGTGCAGAGCAAGCATGGTGGTAAAAAGAGAAAGTGCAGAGCGGTAATGAAGGTGACAAGAACATGCAGAACAGTAATGAAGGTGACAAGAATGTGCAGAGCAATAATGAAGGTAATAAGAAAGTTACCACGGAAGAATTTGCTGAACTCCAGAGTAAGCAGCAGAAGGCGCCTGTTGAGGAGCATTCCACTGAGGAAGAGGAAGACAGAGGAGGTTAGCAGTGATGTGATAAAATCCATTATGGAAAAATGGAATGAGTGCCAGGATTTCTTTGAGAAGCACCACCCCAGCATAACTGTAACGAACAGAGTGTTGAATCTGATGAATGATAACGTGGTCTCTCATTTCCAGAGGGTTATGCAATGCAGGAAAAAACAAGTGACATTAGACAGATTTTTCACCAAAACTGAGCCTGCAGCTAAGAGACAAAGAAGAGAGGAAACCCTTGAAGGAGATCTCCCCAATGTCCTTATGGAGGAAGACTCTCCCTCCAAACAATAACCGTCTCCCCACCCGCCTTCCTGTCCTCCATGCCAGAAGTTGCCTCAAGCAAGGTTAGTGTTCTCTCTCTTCATACTGTACTGTACTGTACTTTGTTTCATATTTTTGTGGTTAAAAAAACCCAAACATATGGTTCAGAACGGATTAACCTTATTTACATTGAACCTTATGGGGAAATTTGATTTGGCTCACGACCAATTCGGCTCGCGACCAGAATCATGGAACGAATTACGTTCGTGAACTGAGGTACCACTGCATGTTACTTTAAGAAAGATTTTGCTGAAATGTTAGTATAAAGCCAAAGTCTGAATGAACTCAAAAGTAGCAACCACTTATAAGAAAATAGGTGTAACGAGCTGCCACCTGTTGATCCTAAATCCAGTAACTTTCCTTGCAACCAATATTGATTCAAAAGAAAGTTCATTTATTGAGAATAAGTGTACAAATCCAAAGCATTGCTAAGACTGATCAAAAGCGCGCAAAAGCTGTTTTTCTTACTTCCCCCCCCCCCTACATCGCCCTTAGTTCTTGGTCCTCTGATTCTCTTGCGCATACCTTGAGCATGCCAGAGCTTGTGATAAGGAGCCATCTGCTTTAAATGGTTTCTCATTTCTACTCCCCCCCCCCCTTTTACAATGGCAGAACCGCAGCATGTAAAAAACCATTTTTTAAACTAGCCATCTAATAATCTATTATAAAATCTTGCGAGGATTCTGACATACTGCCCCTCCACAAAAGAGGATGTCAGTCAGATGATTCCTCTTCTTCACTCTAAAAAAGAAAAAGCAAAGAAAAACATAATACAATAACCCTTCTAATTGTTAAGGCTTTGTAGGATAAACATCATAAAAATTTTTAACTAAATGCGGAGCCTTTACATGTTTCTTGTCAACCCATTCAGCCACTGATTTGGGAAAATGTTTCCACTGAATTAAAAATTGAAAAACCCCCGCCCACGCTTTCTACTGTCCAGTATCTCTTTAACTTCAAAATGTTGTTCTCCTTCAACCATCATCGGTTTAGGTGGAGCTGGGGAGGGATGCCATTGAGATGACTCTTTATAGGGTTTAAGCAGGTCGCAGTGGAACACTGGATGGATTCTTTTAAAGGTAGCAGGCATCTGTAATCGTAGGGAAACTGGATTAATTACTTTATCTATAATAAAAGGCCCCACGAACTTTGGAGTGAGCTTTCTGGAAGGTTGTAATGATTTAAGATGCTTGGTAGATAAAAGAACCTTATCTCCTACTTTCCATTCTTTTTCTGGGGTTCTCTTAGCATCTGCAAATTTCTTGTATGTTGCTCTGGCCTCCTTCAACGACACAGCAATCTGAGGCCACACTTGTGTCATTTGTTGGATCCATTCATCAACTGAAGTGACTTGAGTGGACTGCTTAGGTAGTTCTGGGATTGGTACAAAGTCCTGTCCTGTAGCTATTTTAAAAGGGGTGAGGCCAGTGCTTTGGTGCACTGCATTATTATAAGCTACTTCAGCAAATGGTAACAGCTCATCCCAATTGTCTTGTTGGTAGTTAATGAAACATCTCAAATATTGTTCTAACACTGAGTTCAGACGTTCACATGATCCCGCCCTCTGGGGGTGGTACCCTGAACTCAAGCCTTGCGATGCCCCCAGTAGTTTTAGGAACCCCCTCTAGAACTTGGCAGTAAACTGGACCCCGCGATCCGAAATTATTCGTTCTGGGACACCATGAGCTCGGTAGACGTATAAATAACTTAGCCAGTTTGGGTACTGATGAAAGGGACTGGCATGCCACAAAATGTGCTTGTTTGGAAAAAAGGTCTGTAACTACCCAAATAACTGTCTTTTTGTTGCTTTCAGGCAGGTCTACAATAAAGTCCATGGAAATTTGCTTCCAAGGAGCCCCTGGGTTTGCTACTATCTGTAGAAGCCCCATTGGTTTGCCTCCTCTTTTTTTTGCCATTGCACATGTGGGGCATGTAGCTACATATTCTCCTACATCTTTTCTCATTGTTGGCCACCAAAATTGTCGCCTGAGTAGATGTAATGTCTTCACAAAACCAAAGCGCCCAGCTGTTCTGCTGTTGTGACTTCTTTGCAAGACCCACTTTCTAGCGTCTGCAGGGACATACAGCTTATCTTGCCACCACCATGCCCCTTGTTTCTTCACTAGTAATTGGCTGTTGCTTTTAAACCAATCAACCTGAGCAATCTGGGCATTTAATTTTTTCAACAATTCTCCTTCTGGTTGTTCTTCACCTCTCTTTTTCTGAGCTCTAGTGACCACTCTTAGGGCTGTTTGGGTACATGGAATTACAGGAGTGACTACTTCCTCCCGCTTGCTGTTGTGTTGAGGCAATCGAGACACGGCGTCTGCCAGAAAATTTTTTCCCCCAGGAATGTACTTCAGGGAGAAGTTAAATTGATGAAAATATTGTGCCCATCTCATTTGCTTGGGTGACAGCTTCCTCAGTGCAGTCAAAGCTTCTAGATTCTTGTGATCAGTCCAAATTTCAAAGGGATGGGGTGATCCCTCTAACAGGTGTCTCCAGCAAACTAATGCCCAGCGCACTGCGAACGCTTCCTTTTCCCACACCAACCAGTGTCTCTCAGTTTCTGAAAATTTCCGGGATATGTATGCACATGGAAACAGCTCCCCCCCACCCCCTTCTGTAACAACACAGCTCCCAGTGCCACATCTGAAGCGTCTGCCTGTATGACAAATGGCTGTTCTGGATCAGGGTGCTTTAAGATCGGTTCAGCTGTAAGCAGACACTTTAAACTTTGGAAAGCTTCCTGGCACTCCTTAGTCCAGGCCAGGGGGGCTCCAGGTTTTGATGCCTTCGCTTTGTCCTTGCCCTTGGTTTTCAACAAATCAATGAGTGGGAGTGCTACTTGGGCAAAGTTGGGTATGAATTGCCAATAGAAGTTAGCAAAGCCCAGGAAACTTTGAAGCTGACGCCTGGTTTTGGGAGCCTCCCAACCTGTGACGTCCCTCACCTTGACCGGGTCCATTTCAATTCCCTGATGCGAAATTCTATACCCCAAATAGTCAATTTGCTGTTTATGAAATTCACATTTGGAGAGCTTGGCATACAATTGAGCCTCCAGTAGCTTTTTTAGTACCTTCCTGACCAATTGTACATGTTGCTCCATGGTCTCAGTGTAAATCAGGATATCGTCCAGATAAACCAACACCCCCTGGTATAAATGCTCTTGTAACACCTCATTTATAAGTTGCATAAACACTCCCGCCGCTCCTTTTAATCCGAACGGCATTATTTCATAACGGAAACACCCCAGGGGCGTGTTAAAGGCAGATTTCCATTGATCTCCTTCCCGGATTCGCACCCTGAAGTACGCCTCCCTTAAATCCAGTTTTGTGAAAATTTTCCCTTTGGATAAATGGGCCAACAGATCTTTCATCAAAGGGAGTGGGTACTGGTTGTCAGCAGAAATGGCATTTAGCCCTCTATAATCTGTGCACAAACGTAGGGAGCCATCCTTCTTTTCCCTAAATAACACCGGTGCAGCAATTTGAGAATGCGTAGGTACAATAAAGCCCCTCTTTAGATTCTTATCAATGAACTCCCGCAAGGCTTCCAACTCTTTGGGTGTCATTGGATACATTTTCTTCCTTGGAAATTTAGCCCCAGGCTCAATCTCTATGGCACAGTCACAGGCGCGATGGGGGGGGGGGTAGCTGATCTGACTCCCCTTGGCTAAACACCTTCTGCAGATCGAGGTATTGCTTGGGAATCTGAGTTGCAGCCTCTCCTGCCTTTTCCCTACTCACAGCACCCATCTCTTCATCTGACAACGTTTCGGTAATTCCTTCAACTTTCACTCCCCCCTCCTTTGGGAAACGCAAGATCTTTTCCTCCCAGTTCACTTCTGGGTTCTTCCTTTTTAACCAGTTCATGCCCAGAAGCACTGGGTTGCCTGCCATGGGAGTCACTAGGAATTTAATAGTCTCTTTATGGTCCCCCATGGTTAGCTCGAGCTCTTCAGTATGATACTCCACCAGCCCTCCCCCCGCTGGGGATCCGTCCAGCTGGGTAAAAATCACAGGGGTTTTGAGTCTCTTTAAGTGCAGTCCCAAACCCCGGGCGAGGGCGGGATTAATCAGATTTCGGGAGCAGCCAGAGTCTATCAGTGCCCGCATCTCTGCCCTTCGCTTTGTCCTCACCACCCTTAGTTCCACCCAAATTTTAATGGGACTCACCCCCATCTCTTCGCTCTCCGAGTCCTCTCGTGAGCTACTTTCTTTCTCCGGAAGAGCAGCCGCCTGTCGGGGAGAGAGCGGAGCTAACAATTTCTGGGTTTTGCCGCTGCCACGTGTTGCCGCTCTAGCTCCCGTCTCGCTGCTACCGCCGCTGACTCCTTCTTGCCGGGCTTCGAAGACTTCGGCCCCTTCCGCTCCATCTTCTTGCCTCCTTGCTCCATCTTTGCTTTAGGGCACGCAGTGGCAAAGTGCCCCGGCTCCCCGCAGTTGAAACAGACGCGCCGGCTCCTGCTACTTCCCGGCGCACTGGTCTTCGCCTTGGGCGCTGCCTTCTTTGTGCCGGGTAAGGGCGGAAGTCGGGTTCTTGCTTCTATGGTGCACCATTGCTCCTCCACTTCGCCGGCCATAGTGACCCATCCATTAAAGGTTTTGGGGAAACCCCGGCACACCACACGCTGCAACAACTTGGGTTGCAAGCCTCTCTGGAAAAACTTGATCAGGAGCTCTTCAGGCACGTGAGGCAGCCTTTGAGCCAACCCCCGAAATTTGTAGGCGTACTCTGATACCAACTTGGACCCCTGCTTCAGCCTTTCCAGGTCGCGTCGTGCTTTAAGCGCCACGCACGGGTCTTCAAAGCGCGCGCAGAGAGCCGCCATGAAATCCTCTAATCTCCTTAAAGCCCGGTCCTTCACCCTGTGCAGGCCAACCACCCATTCTGCAGCTGTACCTTCAAAAAAACTGGACACATAGGAGACCTTCTCTTCCTCACTGCGGAACAGACCTCCATAGCCTTCCATGTAGATCCGCACCTGGGTGATAAAGCAAGCCAGCTGCTCAGCATTTCCCCCGAATTTCATGGAGATGCCCCGCTGCTGCATCGGGCTCTTCTTGGCTGTGCTAGGTGTGAGATCCTCCTCCTCCTCGCTGGAGGTCTCACCTTCGGCTGACTGCTCTGCCGCCTCCGTGCCTCCCGGTGTGGCTGCTGACTCTCGCGTGGGGAGCGTAAATCCCCCTCCAAGCACTTCATCCACCACTGCTTTTAGCGCTCGCACATCATCGGATAGGGACCCCACCTGCCCTTCCAATTTCCCCATGCAATCTTTCATCAAAGGGCCCCATCCCCTTGTCGCCATTGCCTTCGCCCCTGCTCGGGCTTGGTGTGATGATTGCACCGGCTCCTCCTGGTTTATCACCTTCACTTCCAATGCAGGGGGGACCGGTCTCTCTTCTTCCTCAATTACATCATCAGCCATGCCGCTGCTCGGTTGGTCCCGGTCAATGTGAGGCTTTGGACTCCCCGCAGGGCAATCTCCCTGGTGGAAGTCTACACTGGGAGTCTTAGCAAAATGTAACGAGCTGCCACCTGTTGATCCCAAATCCAGTAACTTTCCTTGCAACCAATATTGATTCAAAAGAAAGTTCATTTATTGAGAATAAGTGTACAGATCCAAAGCATTGCTAAGACTGATCAAAAAGGCGCCAAAAGCTGTTTTTCTTACTTTTCCCCCCCTACATCGCCCTTAGTTCTTGGTCCTCTGATTCTCTTGCTGGTATGACCTTGAGCATGCCAGAGCTTGTGATAAGGAGCCATCTGCTTTAAATGGTTTCTCACTCCTACTCCCCCCCCCCTTTTACAATGGCAGAACCGCAGCATATAAAAAACCATTTTTTAAACTAGCCATCTAATAATCTATTAAAATCTTGCGAGGATTCTGACAATAGGTATTGTTATTTGTTCTTATATACTCAGTAAGAATCACTTTTATGGGAAAAATGCAGTTTTGATTATGATTTAAAGTTAATACACAAAGCCTCTTGCATAATATGTTATGTTTAGTAAGAGCATGGAAGCAATGAACTGATCAAGAGAGATAATTCTGATAAAAAATTACAAAAGAGGAAAGGAGAGCTAACTGCAATTGCTGATAATCTCAAATACAAGATGCTGTGGTTCTTGACATTGATGGCTAGCCCGCCCACAGCATTAGATAAGACAAGGTGACCATTCCAGATTATCTGTATTAGCAGAAGGCAGAACCATGCAAGAACCATATGGGTGAATGGGGCTGGCGGTGCATGAAACTAAAATGTATATGTGTAAATACACATGCACGCATGCCCCCACACACCTGCCTACAGGGATCACTGGAAAATTAAGAGGCACTGACCTCACCATTAAGAATACTTGATCAAAATACCTGTTTTCCTGTTGATAATATGAGAGAAGCAATTATTTTTGATACTCAGTTAATGACAGGTCAACTGGAGGGAAACTGAGGGAAAATATATCATGGTTTCTAGCAGATAAGATTACATCCATTGCAAAAGAAATATAGGGTGCAAAAAGAATCTAAAAGCAAATGTGAAACAGAACATCTAGCACATAAAATAAAGATTACATTACCTGAATCTGATATGTTCAATAGTATCGTATGTCAGTTTGCTGCTGATGTTTTGACTATGAGGATTTCCTAGGAGATTAAAAAAACAAGGATTCATAAAAAGATACTTCATTCTTTGCAAAATTACAGCCCAAATTTTAGTCCCTGAATTTTTACACTTAATTAATTTTTATATTTATCCTGCTTTTCCCTCCAAGAGAGATGTATTCACTCTCTCCTCTGACTCTTCCCCAGAGCAATTCTGTTTGGTAGGCTGGACTGAGAAAGACCGTTTGGCCCAAAGCCAGAGATAGCTGAGGGTAGATCGAAACCTTATTCTTTCTCATATAAAAATCTTATAAAATGCAGCACAACCAGATAATAAAATCTTGGGATAGTAAATTATATTATCCAATTGGACCTGTTATTTTTTTTAAATTATGCCAATACGTAAGTATGACCATCTAAAATCTTGAATTCTAGCTCTTTCCAGATGTTAGAAAACAACTAAAGGATGGAGTGGAGGCTATCCCCTTCCTTCCAGTGTGAAATACGATTGTAGTGCTTTGCAGAATCAGAAACTCCTAATCATATGAAACTGTAACAGCTTTATGCAGAACATAATTAGTTCTCCCGCAGACTTTACCTGTCAAGTTATACTGGTAGGAGGGACACAGATGTTGAGCTTTTCTTCAGTTCCCCTCCACACTTGCAAATCCTATTATAGACACTGTTTAAATAGGTCTACTAATGTACATATTTAGATACACGCATATGTACACATACACACGTTTGAGAAGCCATACATATACACATATACGGAGAGAGATTTAATAATTCGCTGGTGTGGTTTTCCTTTTTTTCCTATTTATTTTTCTATTTTAATTAAATAAATAAGCATCATTTGTTAAAAAATGATCTGGAAAATCACTAGATGGCAGCAAAAATCTAGAAAGCCTTATTTGTTTATATCATTTATAAATAAATAAATAAACCCTAATTTAGAATAAAACGTTGAAATGTCTGGGGTTTTTTTCCCCATCCAATAAGGAAGGACAAAAGTATACATTGCTTAATTTTGCCTTACCATAAACATTTGTACTGAGGTCATCAGTAAAGGCTTTTAGCAAACTTTCTGGATAGAGAGCAGTACCCGCATGGTCAAGGTAAATAATTTCTACAACAGAAAGGATGAAAATTCATTACAGCTACTAATTACACCCCTCCATCAGTTTTAGATTCTAAACAATATTTTTCCAAACTGCTTTACAGGAAATAAATGGGGTTTTTAAAATATATTTTTGATCATATTTGAATTATTCAATACAGAATAAAACAATTGCAAATATAATAAAGACAATGTATTGTCGAAGGCTTTCACGGCCGGCATACGATGGCTGGTGTGGGTCTTCTGGGCTGTGTGGCTGTGTTCTGGAAGTTTTGTTTCCTAACGTTTCGCCAGCACCTGTGACTGGCATCTTCAGAGTGCAGGAGCACAGACAGGAGCAGTTCTCTCTGTGCCCAGGGTGATGTGACCCTTTTGTGGGTATTTATAGAGATCTGGGGGGGGGAACCATACGCAAACAAGACCTCAAATTAGGAGACAAAGTCTACAGAAAACCCACCCACACAGACCGGTACCTACACAAAAACTCCAACCACCACCCACGTCAGAAAAGAGGCATTATCAAAACCCTCATAGATCGTGCCAATCGGATCTGCGAAACCCAATTCCTAAACTCTGAACTTAACCACCTTAATTGGGTCCTACAAGTGAATGGCTACTCCAAGAATGAAATAAAAAGAGCCATCAAACCAAGAAAACAACATGCAACTGAAGAAGAAAAACAGCCACCCACCAACAAAGTATTTCTGCCCTACATCAAAGGGGTCACAGACCGCATGGGAAAACTGATGGAAAAACACAATTTCCAAACAATCTTCAGACCCACCAGAAAAGTACAAGAAGTGCTAAAATCAGCAAAAGACAAAAAGGGATCCCCTCACCGCCGCAGGAGTATACCGCATACCATGCAGTTGTGGACAAGTATACATCGGGACCACAAAACGCAGCATCCATACCAGGATAAAAGAACACGAAACACACTGCAGACTACAGCAACCAGAAAAATCTGCAGTAGCTGAACATGCTCTCAAGCACACTGGACACAAAATACTATTTGAAAACACAGATACTGGATAACACCAACAGCCACTATACCAGGCTATACCGGGAAGCCATTGAGATTCACAAACACCAGCAGAGTTTCAATAAAAAAGAGGAGAGTCTAAAAATCAACAAAACCTGGCTACCAATCCTGAAAAATACAGCCTGCAAAAGGTCAACGAACTCAGCTCAACCACCAGGACACGTGAACAGTTCACACAATGAACTTGCTAATCACCCCCAGCAGCCCCTCGTTAACAATTCAATAGAAGAAAAAACCCTGCCTAATCCCCAGGAAGATACACACAGATTCTGACACCAAAACAAGCAGCCACTCAGTAACCCAACCCCCCCCACTCACCCCGAATCCCCCCCTTCCCCCCCCTCAGATCTCTATAAATACCCACAAAAGGGTCACATCACCCTGGGCACAGAGAGAACTGCTCCTGTCTGTGCTCCTGTACTCTGAAGATGCCGGTCACAGGTGCTGGCGAAACGTTAGGAAACAAAACTTCCAGAACACAGCCACACAGCCCGGAAGACCCACACCAGCCATAATAAAGACAATCTAATTTTAGAATCATTGTACTGTATTGAAATGATGCAGTTTATTGTCCTTTCTAAAAAGGACAAATACAGTGTAATGAGGTTAACAGCAAATTATTTAAAAACATTCTCTGAAGTGCCTAAAAGCATTAAAAAATCTTTGATTAGATTAACCTAGGATCATAAGAAACTTGTGTGATATTCTTTAAGATTCTCAACCTCTGATCTGTTAATATAGAATATTCCAAAACTTTATTCCAGAGTTCTTGGAAATCGATCTTAGTGATATTTTTTACTTAAAAATATTTTGTAGTCCAAGAATTGTCAAAACACATTCCAATATTAACAACAATTCAAAAGTTTTAGATGCTGCTAATGCATCTGAACCAAATTGTGAAATCAAGAGATGATTTAGTAATTGAATATACTGTGGTTTTACAATTTTAAGTAATCCCAATTCACATAATAAATTTCTAATTGTGCCCACGGTGGTTTTTTACTTGGTCATGTGTTCCATAGAGAAATTTAAATCAAATTATATACCCAGTGATAAAACTGAAAATCAGGAAACTTAAAATCCCAAATCATAATATGATAATTATACTTTAATTTTTAAAAATCTGTAGATTTGCCTTCCCTTAGAAAATTCCTCTGCAATCTGCTTAAATTAACATAAAGATATTGGCATAGAAATACCATGAAATAAATATAAATCTTGAGATAATATTCATTTTTACAACATCTGCTTTTCTACATAAATTCAACAGGATTTTAAATCACCTATTTTTATCTGAGATTTAAAAATTGATGTATTTACTCCACAAAAATTCCAAGTTTTCTTGGAATAAGTCTTCCGATTGCTTAAAAGAATTCAAACCACAAGTTGAAACCTTACATTTTACAAAATAGCTATGTAAACATTAAAGCCTATAAAATTATATTAGACTTATTCCAATTAGTTGAATAACCTGACAATTACCAAATTATTGCATGATTATGGTATAAAAATGCATAATTATCAGGAAGAGATAACATATCCTCAGTGTATAATAACTGTGGTGTTTGACTCCAGCCACTGTTACACCCAAAATGTCTTCCATTTGTCTAATATAGGAAAGGAACACTTAGGTAGCTTAAATTAATTCAAGTCTGTGTAGCCAGATGAATAACTTCAGTCCTTTGAGGAAGGCCAGACTGGGAAACGACCTCCACAAGAAATGGAACTCTCCTGTAACAGAATCTTAAAAGTCTGACAGCATTTTCCCTTCCCTCCCTCCTATACCAAAGAGAGTCAAAGTGGGGTCACTTTAAGTTTCTAACAACTTCTTTCCTTCCTGGGCACAGCTCAGGGTTTGTTAACTGAAGTCATATTCCTTCTCCAAGGTTATCTCAGTGATTCTCTACAATTACATCCTAGAGCAGTGAAAGAATTAGTGGAGTGTCTGCAGAGCCACTATGATTTTTTAGAACTCCTGGCAAACTGGTATGGTCTCAGAAGGCTGAAGGAAGGCAAATGTTATCCCTATCTTATTAAGCAGCATGTTTGAACAGGAATGCAATGATTGTCAAGAACTAGCACGTGCTTGTCACAAGCAGGTTATGCTAGTAAACTGATCGCCTTTTTTGACCAAGTTAGCTTAATAGATGAGGGGAATACTGTGGACATAGTATGCACTGACTTCAACAAAGTGTCTCATGATAATCCTCATTGAATCGAAAATGGTAAAATATTGACTAGATGAAATAACTGTTAGGTGGATTCATAAGTGGCTGAATGACCTCACCCAGAGAGCATTGAAACAGCTCCACATCAGTTTGGAGAGTATTATTAAGTGAAGTGCTACAGGGCTCTGTCCTGGTCCTATGCTGTTTAACATTTTTACTAATAACCTGAATGAGGCTGATGGGAAGATTATTAAATTTGTTGATGACACAGAATTAGAAGGAGGGCTAAGATCTAGGAGATAAATAGAAGGTTCCAAAATATGTAGATGGGACTGAACATTGATTGCAACCAATAGGGAGAAAAATATTCATGTATCTGGAGACAAAAAAGAATGGAATGGAATGTGAAAGACCTAGTTTTGCAGTAGTACATGTGAAAAGGGTCTAGGTTTTTCCTCACGAAACCTGGGGAAGATAGCTTCACGTGGCCAGCAGCTGCCTCACGAAGGGTCAGGGTAGTCACACCTCATCAGCAGCAGAAGCAAGAAGATGATGAAGGTCAGCTGGGGTGGTGGAGCTCAGGACGGCAGGGACCTCAGAGTGCAGGATGGCAGGGGCTACTGCAGTTCTGGGGCTGCTTGCTGCCCTGCAAAGCAGGGTACAGGGCAGCCCAAAGGGCAGAGATGGGGGGAGATAGGCAGGTGGGGGGAGTTGGAGGCAGTCCCTTACTGGGAGGGAGGGAGGGAGGGAGGGGCTCAGGGCTGGGAGGGACCAAGCCTGGAATGGCTTGGATTGGGGTGGGTCCTCGGCTAATGACCGGTGGAATTCACTTAATGATGGTGACAGGGAGTGCTGGGATTGCTGTTGCTAAGCAATGAGGTCACATGTTGCACTTTACACCTGTATCGCTTAGCATCGCTTAGTAATGGAAATTCTGGTCCCAGTTGTGGTCGTAAAGTTGAGGACTACCTGCACATATCAATCTCAAAATAAAAGTCTATGCCTTTGTGTGTGTGTGTGTGTTTTATATATAATATATATATGTATGTATGTAAATAAAATATACTCACACCCTCCCAAAGAGTTTTAAGGAAAAGATATGAACCAACTACTTTACATGAAATTTCTAACATGTAAAAATCTGAAAAGGTATCTTTAATCAAAGCATTCCTAAAATATTTTTTTAAAATACTGTATTACAAGTATTTGTAATACAATTACAAGTATTGTGCCTTCCAACACAGGCCTATAAAATAACATTTCACCTCTTACAGTTTTCCACTGTTTTAACCATATGATTTGTTTTGTTTACCATTTGAGAAAGCCAAAAACAATCCAGTCTATTGACCCAGCAGTTACATATTTATTATACAGTCATGTGAAAAAGAAAGTACACCCTCGTTGAGTTCTATGGTTTTACGTATCAGGACATAATAAAAATCATCTGGTCCTTAGCAGTTCTCAAAAGTAGGTAAATACAACCTCAGATGAACAATAACACATATTACACCATGTCATCATTTATTTTACAAAAAGAAAGCCAAAATGGAGAAACCTTGTGTGAAAAACTAAGTATACCTTATGATTCAATAGCTTGTAGAACCACCTTTAGCAGCAATAACTTGAAGTAATCATTTTCTGTATGACTTTATCAGTCTCTCATATCGTTGTGGAGGAATTTTGGCCCACTCTTCTTTACATTGCTTCAGTTCATTGAGGTTTATGGGCACTTGTTTACGCACAGCTCTCTTGAGGTCCTGCCACAGCATTTCAATCAGGTTGAGGTCTGGACTTTGACTGGGCCATTGCAACACCTTGATTCTTGCCTTTTTCAGCCATTCTATTGTAGATTTGCTGGTGTGCTTGGGAAGATTGTCCTGTTGCATGACCCAATGTCAGCCAAGCTTTAGCTGTTGGACAGATGGCCTCACATTTGACTCTAGAATACTTTGGTATACAGAGGAGTTCATGGTCGACTCAATGACTGCAAGGTGCCCAGGTCCTGTGGCTGAAAAACAAGCCCAAATCATCACCCCTCCACCACCGTGCTTGACAGCTGGTATGAGATGTTTGTGCTGATATGCTGTGTTTGGTTTTTGCCAAGGGTGGCACTGTGCACTATGGCCAAACATCTCCACTTTGGTCTCGTCTGTCTAAAGGACAGTGTTCCAGAAGTCTTGTGATTTGTTCAGATGCAACTTTGCAAACTTAAGCCATGCTGCCATATTCTTTTTAGAGAGAAGAGGCTTTCTCCTGGCAACCCTTCCAAACAAACCATACTTGTTCAGTCTTTTTCTAATTGTACTGTCATGAACTTTAACATTTCACATGCTAACTGAGGCCTGTAGAGTCTGAGATGTAACTCTTGGATTTTTTTGCAATTTCTCTGAGGATTGCACGGTCTGACCTTGGGGTGAATTTGCTGGGACGTCCACTCCTGGGAAGATTGGCAACTTCTTGAATGTTTTCCACTTGTGAAGAATCTTCCTCACTGTAGAATGATGGACTTTAAATTGTTTGGAAATGGCCTTATAACCCTTCCCAGATTGATCAGCAGCAACAATTGCTGATGTTTTTACTCTTTGGCATTGTGTTAACACACACTTCAATGCTCGAGACCAGCAAACTCCTAAAACTTCAGCTGTTATAGAGATAGTCACACTTGCTGATGATCAATTGATCAAGGGCATTTGATTAGCAGCACCTAGCTGCTACTTAGCCTCTTCATACCTATGGAAGCAGTAAAGTTTTTCACACATGGTTTTGGCTTTCTTTTTGTAAAATAAGTGATGACATGGTATAATATGTCATGTGTTGTTGTTCATCTGAGGTTGTATTTACCTACTTTTGAGAACTGCTAAGGACCAGATGATTTTTATTATGTCCTGATATGTAAAACCATAGAACTCAAAGGGGATGTACTTTCTTTTTCACACAACTGTATGAATATATGATTACATGTATGTTCACCCCACAGTAAGTTCCACTGATTTCATGGGACATCTTAGAAACAAATATGCAAGAGATAGCACTCTAAAAAAGTGACAAACTGAATTTTCAGTAAATATCTACTCTCATTGTGTGTGTGTGTGTGTGTGTGTGTGCCTCTGAGTCAGTGTTGGCAGTTTCCTTGACAAGGTTTTTCAGAAGTAGTTTGCCATTGCCTGCTTCTTAGGGCTGAGAGAGATTGACTGGCCCAAGGTCACCCAGCTGGCTTCATACCTAAGACAGGACTAGAATTCACTGTCCCCTGGTTTTTAGTCTGGTGCCTTAACCACTACATCAAACTGGCTCCCTCTGAAATATTAGAGCAACTAATACCTTTTTATTCATCAAACCTAACTGAAAATCTGATCTTTCCTGTGGTGCCTTATAACGACCCTTGTGACATAACAACCACATTCAGCAGGTATTAAACTTTATCACCAATTACATTTTTCTGATATTGGACAGATGTCATCTTAGAACTGTCTACTTGAATGTATGTGAAATGGATTTTTTAAAAAAAATCCTATAGAAGTAGGCAAAGTGGTTATTGATACTAACTGCTATCTACAAGAAAAATGGCTAAGAGGTTTTTTTAGAAAATGAAAAGATTTTAAAAATCCACAAAGCAGGCAATGAAAGCAATAGTCTAACTGTTCTTATTTGTTATATTTATATCCTGCCTTTTCTACAGGAACTCAAGATAGTTTCTATGGAGACTGCCCTTTCTCTTACCTAGCTCACTAAAAACCCAAGAGGTAGTTTGGGTTGAAAGAGAGCAACTGCCTCAAAGACAGCAGGTTTCCATGGCTAAGAATAGGCTTGAATCCTGGGTCTCTCTGGTCCCAGTCCATAATTCTATTACCCTGGCTGAGAGCAGCCTAGAAAAGTGCAGGACTACCCTGTGACTCCTGTTTTGCAGACACTTTTCATCCCATGACACTGAACAAAAACAAAGAAACAAACAAAAACAGTTTAGCGTAACTTTCTCAAGCAGTGAACAGAGGCAAGAACCTAACTATAGAAGAAACCTAGAACTGAATCAGGCAGCCTCCAATATAATCCTGAAAATAAAATTTTCTGAAGAATCAAATCAGGCTCAGAACAAAATACTATTGTCAACGTACACCTAAAGGTAGTTAAACTTCTGCCTTTAATAATTTTAATAGTTAGTTATGCTTACTCTAGCACAGAATAATTCCATTATTCCTTCTTAACAATTAAAAAATATCTACAACATTGTACTCTGTTATAGTTAAGCTTCTTTCCCAGTAAAACAGGTACAAAATTGGGTTGCAAATTCCACTGATTTCTGAGTTTACCAGAATTCACTACTGTAATTTTTGTAACCTTCTCTTAACAGAGCAGTCCTTCTGTTTCATAATTCCACTCAGTCAGCTTCAGATACTTTTTTTTAAATACCAGCATGATTGTTGGCTCTGAAATTCATGTCTTAACAAAACCTCAGATTCTTCCCTGAGCCTCAGATCACAGAAGCACCTCTTTCAGCTTTTTTGTCTAATACCAAAACTTAACAAACATCCAGGAGGAAAAAAAGAGACAAATATCATAGTATAATCCCCAATTTAAGTAACTCATTGCATGTGTGGGTATTTGGATGAGCCCCTTTAGGAAACTTAAAGCTGAAGCTGGTTTAGGCAACATAATTAAGGTACAAAAACAAGCAGCAGCAAAGTATATGGAAAAAGACAACTTCTTTAACGCATGTGCCTTGCAGAATGTAAAATGGTTTGCAGCCAGAAAAGCATATACTGTAACATGATAGGAGTGGCATTCCCTAACAAATCACAAAACTTCTCTAGGATAACTTCCACTGTGCTTCAATCACTTATTTTCCTAGTGCAAAAATGTATTTTCCCCTCTGTAATAGGTTTTCTGCTATAACAAAAGGATGGGAGATAGAGTTGGTAAGCTTTGGGACAGTTACTACTTGGTAATGGTATCTGAATAACATATAAAATTCGTGAATGAGGGAGAACATTTTTATTATAAAAGCCTAATATGTAAGCAGTAATCTTCTCTGTTTCTTCAGGTATTGCAGCATATGCTAGGATAAAGCAACAAGGAGCACTCCTTGCCTGCAAGAGCCTGTCACTGTCCTCTCTTTTGTGACTCCAACTGAGAATGTCTCTTTCTTGCAGTCTCTGCGCAACAACTTAGGTTCTCTTTTTTACTCACTTTTCCGCAACACTCCATCTCAAAGCTGGTGCCCTCCAAATGTTCTGGACTTCAACTCTCATCTGTTTTAGCAAACATTCCAGTCACAAAGAATTGGGGAGCTGAAATATAAAACACTGCTTACCCCTATTCTATCTGCTTAGGCAGCATACCTATTTAGGTCTTGGGTGGAGAATCTTTTTTAAAATTATTATTTGGGAATTAAACTTTTTTTAAAATAGTCCCATTTAGGGACTATAAAAACAGGGCTGCGGGCTGCATGAGGCCCAGAGATGGTGGGTGGCACTCTTCTCCTTTAGGAGGCACTTCTTTTAGCAAGGCTATCCAGTATATATCAGCAAAATGAGATAGTATGCTATTTTTCCTCTCTTTTATTAGGAACTAACTGTTCAGTGAAGGCTGCAAAACAAAAAGCTTAACTACTCAATATTCATAGAGAAGGTGGACAGCCATCTGTCAGGGATGCATCCATTTAGATTGTTGCCCTGACAGAGATTGGAGCCAGTGCAGTAAATGGACTCTTTCAACTCTTGCTCTCAGCCAGCTATAGTACCCATAAAATGGGGCAAGAGATAGGAGGCAGAATCAACCGCTAACCTTCCTATCTCAAAGAGTAACAAAGATCAAAGGATGAAAATCATTTTGACTGAACAGTCCCTTTCTTTTTAGACTCAAGAATAAGGAGGGCAGATTAAGGTTTACTGTTTGATGACCTTTTTTTCACCCACTTGGTTGTTCTTCCTTTAAAACAAATGTGAAAATAAATATCACATTTCCTTCTTCAAAAACTTATGTGGTCATATGTACTTGGCAGGATAACTGCTCACACAAACGAACAGATAGTAACTGCTATCTGTAGCAGTTCTGTAGAGGTTCTTCAGCAGCAAGAAGAACAAGCCCAGGCAGAGTCTGGGCGCTCTGTGTTCTCTCCCCGGCCCCCACTTTTTCTCTCACCAACCGGCCTGCTGCCACCTCCACCACATGTCAGGTTACCTCCTAGCCTGGCAAACTCCCTCTGGCACAACCCTTGCAGATCCTCTCCACCGTAGCCATAAGCAGCACCCAAGGGGAGCTTGTTTTGGAAAGTCTGGAAAGATAACAGCTCTCCCCACGGCTCCTCAGCCATTGCAGATAACCGAGCTTTCTCGAAACAAGAGACGAGCAACAAACGTATACGACAGAGCCCAACTCAATAAAAGAAGCTCAGTTTACAGGAGAGAACGGCGGCCCGGACTCCTCCCACTAGCTCCTCCCACAGAGATAGCGACAGTTCGTTCCTTGCAAATCTGCCTATTCCCGTCAGGTCAGCAAATTGGCTATCTCCGGCAGCGATCTTTACGAACAGAACGGAGAGTATTCCTGAATACATGGAAGGGAGGGGGGGGGGACTACAATTGCTTTAAAAACCGAATTTGAAAAAAGATGAAAATGCAATATGGACAATAAAAACAACCCTTAAAAATCTCAACCAGCGTCTTTTAATTATTTCATTATTACTCCTTTGTAAAGATTCTGTTTGCAACACAAACTGCATAATGAGGGTTTTGTTTGCTGCTGAAGCTGCAGGGTGACGACCGTGCTATAGCGTTGACACTTCTGACCTGTACCTTCCTCTGACTTTCCTTTGTAAATAAGGCACAGTTTGAAAGGGGTAGAAATGGTATCTCAATCTGCGTTTGTCACAAGCAGCAGTAAGTAAAACTGAGTAGGAGACACAGACATGCGAATGTGTTGTTACTGTGTATTGTATTTCTACAAGTTGTTACTTGGGGCTGTGTCCAACAACCACGTGTCTCTCAGTGACTTGTAGTTGCTGCTCACGGATGTTCTAGATATGGTAAATTACATAAGTCTACCATTAATGAATAACTTTTGATCAAGGTGCCCTAACAAGTTTTTTTTTAAATTCTAGTTAACATGAATTGACATGTATGAAAAAAATCTCTGTATTGGTTTTTGGCAGATTTACAGATTATTATTTACAAAGATCAGCAAAGTAATATGAATGAAAAGAGTCCCTCTGTTTGGTTGGCAAGCTCTGAATTTAATATTTTATAGTTCACACAATATGCAAGTTGCTCATCAGAGAGGAAAGGGCAGCCCTACTTGAGATCAAGTTATTCATGATGTCAAGATTTGCTTGCTTTTGCCTTAGTCGCCACTAGCTTTATGCATGATACTGGATATTATGTTTTTATAACAAATCATTGTAAAAAAATCTAGTGGAGCATTATATACAAACTCAGATGGAAATGTGGGAAAGGACAAAGAAAAATATATGTGTCAGTGGGACTTTTATTTAAAAATCCAAATAAGTATTTAGAGAGAAAAAGCAAGAATAAAATAATTGATAATTGGTATTCAGTGACATACTAGAAAGTGCATGAGGAGCTAAAAAAAGAACAGAAGCCAAACATAGGGTACAGGAGAAGGATAGGGTTTAGGGAAAGAAATGCTCCCTATGGAGAAGAAGGGAAAGAACTGAATCACAGCATTCAGGATACCAGGCAACATTCTGCATCATGCAAGAATCCACACAAGACAAATAGTGGTCAAACTGCTAGAAAATTTGTCATAACATTCAGTCAGAACCTGTCTTCCTGTCACTCTTTTTGCTGAGTTTGAGTCCTAGCCTTCCATGGCTATGTTCCAGTCATATGTGTCATCCCCACCAAATTTCAGTGATCCTTATGACATCATATTTGTCCTCCTGTGTTATGACTTCAAGTTCTCCCTGTCTGTGTCCCATACTCTATGCACTGTTGCAGAATATCTGAAATTGTGAATGGTGGCCCCTACTGGCTTTACTATTGTAAATGCCTGCAAATCCCATGGTGTTCCTTCTGCTGTCATGGTTTTTGCATTTATTCTCCTCATTGCATTTGATTCTCTTCTATCAGCAATATAGACAGCTCCATTATTCCCCGGGGGTACTCTTATCATTGTTTCCAATTTTCTACCTATAATAGGTATAACTTTCACCAAAACAGATGGATCTAAACATCTTCTTTGTACCCACTCCTTGCTTAAAATAATGTTAGCTGTAGGCCAGACAATGTCAAATTCTCTTAGGGAAGGGGGAAATTTTGTGTGTGATTTATTTTCTACTTCCACATCCCACTCATTGGTCTGGTGAATATCCAGCTTGGTTCTTATAATCCCTGCATCCTCCTCCCCATCTACAGGAACAATTTTAGATGTATTTGAAATCAAACTGTTGCTTGCTGTGGAGTGGATCATAATTTCCTGCAGGAGAGACATTCTCTTCATTATTTCTTCTTGCACCTCTAGGGATGAGTCAAGAAAGTATTCGGAAGTGTCTTTTCCTCAGGAAGGAAACCCTCTGTTACTTGAACTGGCTCTTGAGGCCCTTTTCTTAAGAGATAAAATTATGCACATGTATTAATCCCCTTAATCGGATGGCTGTCGTAAATTAAGGCAGGCTGCTTCTCAGTCAAAATCTATGAGATTGCACACATTGTTACCTTCATATACAGAGATCAGATTGTTGTTCAAACTTAGCACTAAGGCTTCTTCTGTTAGTAGTACAGATATAAGGAAGGTTTAAAAAACAAACAAACTATGTTTTAACAAAACTGAATTTCGTTTTTCCCCTAGTCATATACTGATCTATGCAACAAACAGATGTCCCTGAAAGTTGTGTTCACCTAAGAACATTAAACCAAGGATATTGCATATCTGCAATTCAGGTTTTATCAATAGATGAAGGGCTAGTAGGCTCCAGTATTAGAGGATTCATAGGATCTTCAACTGATAGTATCTCATCTTCCATCTGTATTTCCTTCTCTAAAACTGTTTGCCTTCTGAATGATCTTTAATTTATGTATTGTCAAAGGCTTTCACGGCCGGCATACAATGGCTGGTGTGGGTCTTCCGGGCTGTGCGGCCGTGGTCTTGAAGTTTTGTTTCCTAACGTTTCGCCAGCACCTGTGACCGGCATCTTCAGAGTGCAGGAGCACAGACAGGAGCAGTTCTCTCTGTGCCAGACAGAACTGCTCCTGTCTGTGCTCCTGCACTCTGAAGATGCCGGTCACAGGTGCTGGCGAAACGTTAGGAAACAAAACTTCAAGACCACGGCCGCACAGCCCGGAAGACCCACACCAGCGATCTTTAATTTATCCTCTAATAAGTTGAGCAACTTCTGAAAAATCCTTTTCTTGCCTAGTAATGACAATCCTTATCCTTCCTTGCACTCTTAGTATTTTGCAGGGATGTGGGGGAGGGGGGAGTTGTATTTACCTTAGGTAGCTTCTGGGTAATGTAAATATCTCTAAGTTGATCAAACCTTCCTTTATAATAAGGTGTTTACGCCAGAACTCCTCTTTCCTAAGACACTCTACAATTCTTGTCAAGACCATTTCATTCAATAAGAAATAATTTAATAGAGTCCAATTCCTTAATTATTATATTTATATTTTGCTTTGGTAAACCTTCCTCTTCCTTGGAATTCAAAACATTCTGGGATGCAGTAGTCTCACAATTGTTTATAAAAGCAGAATGGGCAGAGGAACCAATCCCTTTGTCCATTTGTTCATCAAAAGTTTTTTGAACTCCCAATTATTCAACCAATACAAATTTTCAGCAGGGCCAAGTTCTGAAGCCAAATCAAAAGATCCATCATCAGTTTGTGCTTTAGATATCTGAAGTCCAAAGAGTAATCCAAATCAAACTTCGGGGAGGAAACAATATTGCCATCCTATACTTCCCTTAATGGAGAGAAGAAAGATGGGGTCTTAGTTTGCCTTTTTGTTCCTGGAAGTAATTCACTTCCCAATAGTGAAGAAATCCTGCAACTTATAATCTTGTAAGCTTGTCTGGTAAGGATGGTAGCTTAAATCATAGGCCTCCATTTGTTAAGTAATTAAATATAGGGCTACAATATTTGTATTGCTCATAGAAGACAGATTACTATTTTGCTTCATGAACCAGTATTTCATCTGAATTTTTATCGAAGTGAAACATCCTTATGAAGATACACACATGCCTAATGACTGTGAAGATGGTTTTATAAGTAATTCTGCCCTATTCTGTATGGCTTCTAGATGCTCAGAAATATATTCGCTATAACATTTTTTCATGTTTTCATTAATATTGAAACAATATTGTTTTTTATGCTTAAAAGGGCTAATTCTGTTCACAGAATCACAAAATGAAAAGGTTGAGCAACTACTTTAACTCTGCCCAGTGCAGGATTCCACTAGTACAGCATCCCCATCCAGCCTCTGTATAAATAATTCCATCTCCTGAGGCAACCATTCCATTGTTGAACAGCATTAACCATTATTTTTTTTCTGATAACCAGGAAATTAAACTGTTTGTCCTCTCTGAAACAACTCTGAAAAATTCTGCCATGCTATCTACTTTCAGATACTTGAAGGCAGCCATCATGTCTCCCTGAACCTGTTTTCTTTTCTTCAGGCTGATCATACCCACTGGCTTTTCTAGCATCCTAGATGCTGGCCAGACCTCTCAATTTTGTGTCATCCACAAATTCGACAAGCAACCTATCGATCCCATATCAGGTCATCTTTACTAAAGTTTCGTGTTGAATGTGTTGCTGTAGGTACAGTATACTCATTGTATTCAAACTAGTGACTCTATCAAAAAATAAGAGTTCTTCTGTTCCCTCTCCTTCATTAGAATCTTACACAATTGATGCAAACTAAGATAGTGTCTTGTTTAGTGGCATCCAGTAGGCATCATAGCTGTGTATGGATTTGAACAAACTGAAATACTATTCTAACCATAGTATATCTGACTAGCCATTGCAGGAAGTAGAATGTAGGATTAAAGAAGAAAAATCTTAACACTGGAATTTTTGCATTTTCTAAAGGCACAAGTCCTAAAGCCCTTGTGCTATTATTCTCCACGGGAAAGGGAGGCAGACATGGGATCCGACCTCACTGCTTTCTTATTTACTTCCCCTCCGCCGCCTGTTTCATCTCTCAGCCTAGTAGGACCGCGTTTTTTTCTCTTTATTTCCCCGCCCGAATCTTAGATATGAAAGCTAGGAACCAGTAAGTAACACGGAAGTCTTATTCAGAAGGCGTTAGCACAAGGGTGTGTTTGCTTAATAAGAACGCCAGCCGGCGTTACGGGAGCCGCAGCAAGAGCGAACTATCCAAAACTTCTGTTAGCTACGAAGGAAATAACAGTTGCCAAGGCGAGCAGCTTTCAGTCTTGGAAATTAAACTCAGGACAGAGGACAGCCTCTGGGAAGCTGTTGGCATTTAGTCAGTTGATTTAAAACTGACCCATACTGCAAAAGCATCTGATCCTTTTCCTGTTTACCGGAACGGATTCATCTTCAGTCTTTACTTCCTTCCTTGGATTTGACTATTGTACTCTTATGCCTGCTTTCATCCTGAATCTTCTATTTTGTGATACTCTGCACACCCATATTTATTACGGACACGGATCCTTCGTACTACTTCCGATCACAACCCTTGTTAAGGTGAGCTGCGTTTCTTTCTCACCTTTCTTGCGGTCTGTCAGGATTCAAAGGGAGACTTATAGAGGCACTCGCGCACGCCCAGCAACTCGCGTTTTCCTGCGCGTCATTAAACTAGCTGCCTCTTTCCTCTCAAGTCGAGCTTGTTTAGGAGCAAAGTCAGAAATCGCCACAAATCTTTCCTTTCCCCATCCCAACCAAAGCGATTATCATAGGATTCGACCTAGAGCTCCTATGAGCTCGTCCCCGTTCAAGGGACGGGAGCCAGAGAGGGTTGCACTTGAGGGGAAGCGCAGGCCTTTTAAGAAAGCAGATGCAAAAATTAGAGCTTGAGGAAGATTTACGTTTGTGAAGTGATCCGTCTTGCTTCAGGAGGACACAGTTTCTATTCATGACTCCAACTGCCTTTTTAACTGCTATGTCCCTTCCTCATTAAGTACAGGCTTCTCTTATAGTTTTTATATTTGCAATAAATATTTAGGAAGGGGAGAGAGAGATCCCTATCAACTTGTCCAAGGTACATTTATCTGGAATATGCTCCACTGAAATCAGTGGGGCTTACTTCTGAGTTGACATCCTTAGGACTCCACTGGTGATGCAGTTTGAATGTTCAAATTCAAAATCCAAAGTCTGAAATGTTTGCCTTCATTGAAAACACTTCAGTCTAACAAAGTTGCCGGTGCTGTGGAAGCCTTTTGTTTCCACTCCATTCATTCCTGCCTCTTGATATCTGATAGAAAATAACATTTGGAAGTACCTTTCCAGGAACACTGGTCTGTTAATTGGAATCGTCTTGGAGGATATGCTAATGCATTTTACAATGAAAGTCAAAATTACTTTTTAAATGAAAGTACAATTGAAATACATACATAAACATATTAGCCATATTCAGGCACCAATCAAATGGTGTTGAAAGCTTGAATGTCTGCAGGAGAAAAATATTAGGATGTACTACCATACATAACATTGTTTTTCACATTAGCCAGGACTCTGATAATGGACAATCATGGGATGTATGAAAACTAGTGTGCCTACAGAAGTACTTGCAAGGGCTTTTGCCTTATGACATTCAGACTCTCAACATACAACTGAATCCTGAAATTGATGTAACTTGAGTTCTTTCAAAGCAGCTTGTAAACAAAATACATTATTTTAGTAACATCACAATATTTTCAGAAAAGCTTCTAGGCTGCCTCTCACAAGGCAGTTGACAGTAACAGCCTTGTGTGGGAGAAGTGGAGCAGTCCAGCTAAGTAGGTTTCTGTGGTGATCACTGTCTGCCTGCCCTAACTTCTTTTCTAGTATGGAAGTTCAGTTACTCTTATAGAGTCAACTTTTGATTTATTTCAGCCTCTGCTCTGAGCAAAGTCTCATGTTTTCAGTAATCTATGATATAGATTATACTGTTACCTGAGACTGACCTGTGACTATGGGATGTGGCTGATATAACTGTAGACTTTTGCAACTGAGTGGGGAATGCATAACCCAATTCTCAAAAATTTAGACTGAATTCATCTGAGACAGTTATATCTTTGTAGGCAAAGAACTGTGAACCATACAGAAGGAAACTTAATATATTAGCTTTAAATAACTTGACTACTGCAAGAACATCATTCATTACCGTTATAACTGGATAGTGTAATGAGGACCAGAGTTAGAGAAGGGAATTCCCATTTTGTGAGGACCAGTACTATGTTGATGAGATAGAATGTAAAGGGACCAAGATACGACCCTTCTTAAATCCTACTTATGTGGGAATAGAAGCTGTCAGGTTATCTCTGTGCATGTGACATGCCAAGAGGTGTCCTCATGGAATATTATCAGCAGAAGGAGATGTGATCAGTAGATAAGGCTGCAAGTTTTCTTTATAGCTTCTTGCAGAAAATTGAGCCCAAAGCTGTCTTCAAATAAGTGAAGGCAGCATAGAAAGAACCTTGAGGAGCTGAAGTATTTCTGGCCAGGTGGCATAGCATTAACTGATACTGATTTGACACTGATCAACAGTTGAATAATCTGGTGTGAAACCACCTTGTTCCTTGGCTAAGACTGGTTTATCTGTCATCCAGTCAAGAAGTTTTATATAGATGTTTGGCATATAACTTGATGTTTATCCTTAGCAAGCTGATTGGACAATAGTTGGCCAGTTAGACTTGTCATCTTTCTTGTAAATTGGTATTGTTGTAGAATAGGTCCACATTTTCAGCAACTGTAATGAGTCATTGATGTGAGGAAGTAAGAGTGCCAATTTGGTGGCCTAACATTCTGGATTTATCTTTAGGAACTCTGAAGGAATCAAATCTCCCTCCCCTGGTTACTTAGTCATTTTCAATTGGGTAATGAGTTTGAGTAACTCCGAAGTACAGGCCTTGCTCTCTGTCACAAAAATCTACCCAGGTTTCTGATGAAATCAAGTTATCAACTTCAGAAGTGTGTTTTTAGAATTGTGTGGGAGACAAGGAACTGGAACATAGAATAGATTTTCCATGAACTGCTTGCATCAGCCTTCCCCATTCAGCCATTTTCCATATCATCTTCTTCCTTCCCAGGAGTGCCTTATATTTCCTTTTTTAATAGTGCAAAAGATCTCCTGAGAATAGTAGTCATTAGTGCCCCTCATGACTCTATAGGCAGCAATTAGATTGGTCTTGGCTTAGAACAGATGCCTTTTCAAGGCAGGGTTTAAAGAGTTCTTTGCAGGATTTTTGAACAGATAAGAGTGTTAAGCTTTAAGCATTTCTACATAGAGCTAATGATCTGTCAGAAGAGGTTTGAGCCCCCTGGATATATTTTTTATCACTCAACACTCATGAATTGTTTCAGATGTGATGCTTTGGGTATGTTCAGGAAATGTAAGCCTGCACAGGCAGATTCTTTGGACAATCTGGAGCAGGACTAGCTCATTTGCAAGAGGGCTTCTATTTCTTTCTGGGGTCGGCTGCAGGCACCTAAATTAAATGCGGAAGATCCTATTAGGAGGAGAGGATCATAAGCTCTAACTAGCAAAAGGGTCAGGGCTTCAATTTTCAGTTCTACTTCTAGTGTCAAATAATTACAGAAGATAAATGAGGAAATTACTTAGAGGAAATTAAGGTACTAATACTCCCAAGTATGACCATTTCTCTGGCTGGGAAACAGAAAAGGAAATACAGCCTTATAGAAAAACAATGTCAGTGACTCAAGTAGGATGCCTCTGTTTAGCATGCCACTTGACTGTATTCCAAGTGGACAGTTATATGGTTTGTGGTGTAACCAAATATTTATACTGCACTGAGGAGATTGGCACTGAAACTGTTACAGCATGAACCACTGGATTCTGAGCAGAAAGAGAGTAGATTCACTCAGTATCAGGATGGCCTCAAATATTTACTTGTTTGAGTCAGAAGATTTGAGTCAAGCTATGTAGAGTATGAAGGGGTCCTCTCTGGGTTGAGTAATCCTAAATTCTGCTGTAGGACAGGAGCAGGAGCAATATTAGTAACTTCCATAATTTGGGATTTCAGGAGAGATTTTGAGGTGCGGGGCATGACTTCTCTGTCATGAGAGGATAAGGCATCAGACAAAATGGGACAGTAGTGAAAGATAAAACTGATTTTAGCAATTTGCTAAAACCTCTGAGAGTGCTTAATTACTGGTAATTAAGAGTCTGAGAGTGCTTAATTACTGGTAATATGATGTTGTGAAGCCTGTTTTTCGGAAACACTGAAATTCATGTTGGGTGCTGGAGCTGGTTTAAATGAAATAATATCAGAGTATAAGTTAGAGCTGACAAAGCTCTAATCTTTGAAAAATAATTTGTTCCTTCCTTGGTGGCTGTTTAAAGGAATTCTTTACCAAGATTTCTTTAGGAAGAATATTTGGAATTGGAAGAGTTAATGTTTTCTTTGACGATCTTGGCTATCAGTGCTCAAGGCTGTCTTATCTGCTGGGTTAGCAATGCCAGAGGTTAGTTTCACTGAGTGCCTTGGCAGACTGCCTGTGTTTTATGTTAGGGAACAGAGGCTTAGTGTTCAAATCACAAAAGAAATATCACAAAAGACACATAAGAACTCAAGATTGTTTCTGGGATGGTTAGGATTTTATTGTTAACATTTTAATTCCAGGACGGCTGGGATTTAATTAAAATTCTGCAACCATCAAAAAAGGCTAAGATGCCACTTCAATTGCTTCTAGATTCATTTGGGAGTTTGGAACATATAACCACTGGCAGAGAAAAAGAAAAGCTGCCTTCCAGGAAGTCCATCTATGTCTAGTGGTGTTGTTCATAAGAAGAGCATACATAGATCATATCATATATCAGCTGGAAGATATGAAGTGGGGGATTTCAGGATACTAACTCGGGTTAGCATTTCAACTTCTTCAGAAAGCAATAAAATGAAAGCAATAAAATTTTCTAAATGGAAAATTTAGGTCAACCAAAGTCTGATGTCTGTTGTAAAAAGGCAGTGGTTTGCAACAGGTAGAATTGAAAATGCTGTAAGTTACTGTTGGATTTTTGTGTGAGTTGCACCAGCCTGGGCTATTCAAATGATGGTTTAGAGGTAAGTTCTCTTTTAGTAAATGGGGAAGGTCATGTATTGTTTCTCACTGAGTCTTCAGTTTCAGCTGCTATTAAATCAAAAAGATTGAATTGATTACTGAAGATTATTATTATTATTATTATTTATTAAATTTATATGCTGCCCATCTCCCCCAGATAAATAAATAATCCCCACTTACTGCGATGAAGTCTGCAGCTGAAATTAATTTGTCAATCTTCAGTTGGTAGTATGCCGTAAAAATATATTGCTGCTGCTAAATCTGTAAAAGTGGGTAACTAAAAGTAATGAAAAACTAAACAAGAAGAAAGAAAGAAATTCTGCCAAATAAAATGTGCTAAATATTCTGAAATTTAGATAGAAATAACATGGCACCCTGGAAAGGACTTTTAGCTTCAATGACATCACAGAAAAAATGCATTAAATTTCAGTTGCAGTAACATAGTTGATTACACAATGGAATCAGAACAAATTTGGGGCACATTTAGGCCTGTGAATACACAGTAGGAACATGATAGATTTGTGAGAGACTTGTCTGTTCACAAAATGGTTGAAACTAGAATGCTTCCCCAGGATGCCTTCTATTATCCCAGTGTGATCTTTCTGGGGCCCAAAGGTACCACTGCAAATAAATATGATACTAGGGACTGATGCTTAACTTTGATGCATACCAGTTTTATAATTGTTTTGTTAATACAGTCTTGTTATTATTAAAAGAATAAACAGTTGACTGAGGGCTAATTGACACTAGCAAGCACTACACCATGCCACATATTCTGGTTTTATGGGACGTGAATGTTGGATAAATAATCCCTGTCCACAAAATTATTTTTTTAATGGCATAGAATAGAGAAGGGATAACCTGGTGCTACTGCTGTATACATAAAAGAATTAATGCTGGAATAAACAAAGACCACTCCTTTTGGGATTATCCACGCTAATCCACGGTATTGTTTCCAGCGGCTTTGGAAAGTTCTGTGCCTTTTGATATATAGCTAAAGATAAATAGATAATATAAATTATTGCCTGTTGTTCATGGCTCTCTTTCTCCCTGCTTTTGCCTGACTTTTGTACTGTTTTGCCAGTTAACTGTATTTTTTTTAATGTTTGCTGATGTTTAATAAATAAAGATGAAGCTATACTTTTTGTTAGCTAAAGTGAGTGGTGTGTGTGTTTATTCTGATCTGGATATAGGGATTCACTGGGAGTGTGCTGGGAGCAAGCTGGAAATGACAGTAAGTTTTCAGCAAAAGAGTTATGGGCCCAGTTGGGAATCAGAACTAAACTCTGAGTAGCCAGGAGCACCCCAAAGAATCCCAGTCACAAATAAAGCCCAATTTTTATTTCTGGGTGCTTGGTTCATATAGCTGAACCAACAATCAAAGCATGCAAGCCCACATAGAAATAGTACTGTAAGAAAGAAAAGAGAAAAAGCATCCATCCTGATAGATTCTTTCCTTGACTTCAGCAAAGCATTTAACATGGTTTTCCATGAGATTCTAGGAGAGAAGATGATAAATGTGGGCTTTAGTTACCATTAGATAAACACAGAGCTGGTTTGAACAATTGCATCCAATGGGTATATATCAGTGGCTCCATATCAAGCTGGAAGAAAGTGTTTAGTGGCATATTGCAGGATTCCATTCTAGGATCTGTGCTAAATGACCTCAATGAAGGGTTAGAATATATGGTTATCAAATTTGTACATGACAAAAAAGATGGGAAGATAGCAGATTTTGATACTTTACAGGACAGTATTAAAATCAGAAGGACCTTGACAACTAGAACAGCAGGGCAAAAAACAGCAAGATGAATTTCAACAGAGACAAATGTGTCCTATGTTTAGACAGAAAATATCAAAAACATTAATACATAATGGGGAGACCATACAGCAGAACATGCAAAAAGGATCTGGATGTTTTGGTGGATTACAGGCTGAACAAGAGCCAAGAGTATGATACAGCTCTCCTTTACTGGGGATGTTTAAACAGAGACTGGATGGCTATCTGTCAGGGATGATAGATTCCTATATTGGCCAGAGGTTTGGACTTCGTGATCTCCAATGTTCTTTTCAGTCTTTGTATTCAGTGATTCTGTGTTGGAGATGGAAAAGATAGCAGTGGGGTGGTAAGGTCTAGGGAGGAGAGAATTAAAATAATTATCCTACATTTTATAAGAATACAAAGCAGATAAGATGGTGGGAAAATTGGGGATAGGTTTGGAAGAATGATGGAGGTAGTATAAAGTATAGCAGAGTCATAGAGTTTAGGGAGCACTGTGGAGTGGACATTTGGGGATTATTCTGGGGGTGTTTGGGGATGTTTGGGGGATTATTTGGGATGGAAGGGGAAATAGGGATATGCTTACTGACATTAGCTTAAAAGAAGAAAATGAGCTTACTGATGAGAGTTGATGGTTAGTTTATAGTTAGTATGTGTATCATATATGTTATCTTCTTGTTAATATTCATGATGGTAGCCATTTTGTGAATAAGTACACCCTAATGCCATTGTTTTTTGTGTGTGCCTGATGGTATACAGAACATTTTGTCAATGTTCCAAATTGACAAAAAAACCCAAAATAAGGGGATCCTTGTTCTAGAAAAAAAAAATCAATATGTTAAGATTAATTTACTGTAGTGTACAGATCAGTTTTATTAATTGAAGCCAAAAGCAAAATTCAAGATGCTGAACAATCTTTAAAATGTGGTCTTATTTGGCTTCAAATAACATTTATTTAAGTAATCATTTTTATTTCAGGTGCTAAACTTGAAATGGGCTCCTAGAGATTATTCATTCCCTTTCTTGTTTGGTGTACATCATTTTGAACATCAAACTTTCATCATATTTAATTATTGATTGGAAGCCTTTTCTTGCCAAAGCAACACTTTATACATAATGAAATTACTCCTCTGGAGAGAAAATCTTTCTTGGTGTGGATTTTGTTTTGAAAATAATTTTATTCCCCCATTCCACCCCGACACACACAATAGACACACTAATAGAGACTTGCATGTTTTTTCTGGGGTATTTTCACAATTGAATAGACAATTCAGCCCTGATTTACTCTCACAATGTTCTTCCAAACTGGTTTCCCATGTCCACCTCTGAAATCAAGGACCTCCTTTCACAAATAAAACCTGTAAAAAGCCCCAGGAGGAATTTTTTTTTTTAGATTTTTTTTAATCTCACCTTTATAAATAATTCAAGGTGGTGAACATACCTAATACTCCTTCCTCTTCCTATTTTCCCCACAACAACAACCCTCTGAAGTGAGTTGGGCTGAGAGAGAGTGACTGGCCCAAAGTCACCCAGCTGGTTTTCAGTATTGGAACCCACCAAACCTAAAATTTCATGGCTCTGGGATTATTAAGAGAGAACTAGGATTGGTGGGTTCCAGTACTGGTTGTCTTAGTCAACCACATAAACAACTCAGCATATTTTCCCTACTGAATGGAGCCAGGCCATTCTTATCCCCTTCTATAAATTGACTTTGCTATGGGAAGCCGGCAGGGAACATCACAAATGGTGATCATGTAACTGTGAGATGCTGCAACTGTCAGAAGCATGAGATGATTGCCAAGTGCCTGAATCACAATCATGTGACCACAGGGACACTGGACTGATTGTAACTTTGAATGGTCGCTGAATGGGTGGTTGTAACCCAACGACTACCTGTAGTGCCCTGGATTACGTATGTGTCTCAAACAACAAACTCAGCTCTTCTCAGATATCCAGAACTATGTGAGGGAAGATAGTGATCATCAACCAATTGCTGTTAACTTCTTCAGCAATTCCACCTTATGCTTAGGCACATCCTGTGACAAAAAGCTGTTAGCTAGCTTTGAAGTGAGACAAGATAGGTATCTCAAATGAGCTAAGGTGAATGCCAATGCATTATCTACTTTCTTGAATTCAGAATATGCTCAGACTTGGGAGAAGATTATTTCCTCACCTACTGAAGATTCCAACAATGTGCTGGTCAGTTATGTTAATCTGTGTTCCATGTTAAAAAAAACTTTTTAACAGATAAATTGCCCTCCAGAAATAATCAGCTCACCAGATTTAACTAGTTTAATCCAGAATGCTATTGTGCAAGAAAGATATTATGGGCAGCTATGCACTTGATTCAAAGACACCCCACTACAACAAACCATTTGTTTCTTATAATCTGATTTAATGTTTTTATAATCTGATCTGGCTATATAGCTGAGATATCATACTTACTGAATAAGAACCTGAAGGGAGATTTTAATTCAAACTGTTAGCAAGCATACCCTGTGGTAGCTCCTGGTGAGCCACTTTAACTTTGTATGGAGAGAAATCTCTTCCTGGCATCACTAAGAATCAGTGATTCTGGCATCGCTGTGCCACTACCTCAAATTTCCTATGAAGCTGCCTGCTTAATTTTTTCCTTTTTTTCTTTTCTTTTTTCCTCCTGGTTAGATGGGCTTCTTTCAAAACAGAGCACTGGGCTGCCTTCTTTTCTGAATAGGCAAACTGGAGTTTGATCTAGAGTATGGCTGCCTTACAAATCTATATATCTAAATCAGGAAAGAAGTACCACAGGAGGTATCCACAGGCACAGTGGGGTCCAGTCCTGCCACAATCAGGATTCCAGTTCTGTAGTCTCCTTTATAAAATGGATTTTGACATTTATTAAATTATTATTATTCTTAGGCTGCAAGATTTCTATTAGTGAGTTGTAAATAAATAAATAAATAAAACCTGCTGTCCTACTTACACAGCTGTTTAACTGCCTTTTGGGCCATGACGTTTTAGCTGCAAAATTATGTTCCTGTGCTGAGATGAGTACAGAAATAGACAATGAGTAAATGAATAATAAGGGGTTACATATTCAATTCTGACATTTCAGTGAATCTCAACCTCTGTTATTTTGTTTCAATTATATACATTAACATTGAACTTTAAAACCTATAATCATACTGTAACAAAGTTGATCATCAGCTTTTGTCTTCAGTTACAGTTTTGTAGAGATTCTGTTAAAAATCCAGGAGGGAGGGAGGATAGCATAGGTTTCTCTCTGTAACTGAATGATGAAAATAAGATTATGAGCTCCAATTCCTCTGCCCTGTTCTGAATCTTGAATTTCATGAAAACTTGGGATCATGCAAAAGCTTCTTCCAGCTTATTGACTTGTGGCCAAATCAGTCTCTGATCTTAAAGTTTTATCTTTTTCACAATATCTAATAGAAAATGTATTAGCATCAATCAATATGCACAATATTTCTCTCAGAATTCAGGATGAATTAAATAGCAATTCAAATCAATTATTGAAATTAATTTTTATAAAAAGGTTGTAATTTTGGTAAACACTAGATTATCAAGATCATCAAAGAAGAGTACATATTGTAGTCTAGATTTGTTGTGGCTGTCCAGCATCTTCTTTAAAACCTCCAGAGATGGAGAACCCACAGCCTTCATAGGTCAATTGTTCTACTGTTGTACAGATCTTATTCTCAGGAAGTTTTTCCTTATATTTAATTGAAATATATGTGGTTGCAACTTATGCCCATTATTTCTCGTCCTGATTTCTGTAGCTGTGGAAAATAATTCCTGACCATCTTTCTTATGGCACCCTTTTACATACCTGAACACTGATATCATATCTTTCTGCAGTTTTCTTTTCTCCAAACCAAACATACCAAGTTCATTCATCCTACCTTCATAAGATATGTCCTGAAGACTCTATATTATGAACTTTTACTTTTTCAAGCTCTCCTATGAACCTTTTCTAACTTGTCAATATCCTTCGAGAAACATGATATGCAGAATCTACACAGTACTCCAGGTATAGTCTCCCCAGTATAGAGTAGAGGGAAAGAAGGACTTTATGTACAGTATTTTTGGTTCTATTAATGTAGAGAGCCTTGAAAGAAATAGATTATCTAGACCTATTCCAGTCTGCTTTCAGGCTTGGGTCTGGTAGCAAGACTATATTTATTGCACTTGTTAATGACCTCTGCAAAAATGTAATAGGAGGAGTGCAACCCTCCTAGTATTGCTTGATCTCACAGTGGTCTTTAATATCAATAATCTTTTGGGGGGGGGGGGTTCTACCACCTTCATGGATTGGAAAGAGGAGGCATGGTATTGTAATACTTCTTCACCTTCCTAAAGGGTTAGGATTCTCCCAGTTAAAGGGTTCTCCCAGTTAGTGGGAGAAGAGAGAGTAAGCCCAAGGACCCTTCCTTGTGAGATTCCACAGGTCTCAATACTTTCTGCACTCTACTTGAAGCTGCTGGGTTAGGTATCATGCAAATGATACTCAGCTTTGCAGCTTAACTGGGTTAGAAGGTGATATTGTTGAGATGCTGTCCTGGTGCCAATCACAGCAAAATGGAGTAACTTTGGGTTCAGAAGCTATCTGATTCCAGGGAGATTCCATCATTAGTTTTGGATGGGGTTACACTCCCCTGTACAGAACTAGCTTATACTCTGGTGGTCCTACCTGATTCACAGCTCTTGCTCAAGGAACAGGCAACGGCTGTGGTAGGAGGCCTTTGCTAAGTTTCATTTTATACACAAACCCCTCCTGGAGGGGGAGGTTCTCCTCATAATCACTCATACCTTAGTCTCTTCTTGTTTGGACTATTGCAACATAGTTTACATGGAGCTGCCCTTGAAGACTACCTGGAAGCTACAGTTGATCCGGAATGCAATGGTTATGGGCAGATCTCAGTTTGTCCATTTTTTATTTTGTTTATTTTGCTCTTATTTCATAAAACAGAACAAAAAGAAAAAAATGATTGCTAAAAAAGAGCACAGAAAATTCATTTCCATTGTTGAGTTATCAGCTTCCATGAAATAGGAGTATAGTTCAAAAGATACATGAAAACAATAAAACCTTTTGTCAAAATCAAAATTATACAGTATATCTAATTATTTCTTCCCAGAATGTAATAAATTTAGAACATTGCGAAAATGTTTTAATGAAGAGTGATATAAAGAAAAAGAAAAGAAACATGTAAAGAAGTAACTTTCAATCTTCATCACAAAAAGTATAAACAAGTTTGGTAGCTCTTCACCCCCATAAGGTTACAGATATCTCTTCTTCCCATAACCATCCCTTATCTATAAGCAAATGCATAAGACATCAACTTTTCAATCCTGGTCTCAGCAAAAAGTCTGTAAAAGGTTGCCAGAATTTCACTCTTTCCTTTTTCTTTCCTTTGTTCTTTTTTAACTTTTTCTTTCTTTTCACTTTTCACTCTTTCTTTTTACTTTCCTTTCTCTTTTTGAATTTGGTTTGTATTAGTTTTTATTACTGTAATTAAAATCTTCAATAAAAATTATACATCATGGATAAACTAGCTGCGGTCAACCCTCGAGACCAATTACCAAGGCTCAGTGGAGAAGTACCATCAGATAGTATGCTAGAAGATGCCAGTAGAGTCTTCATGACAATCCCTACTACCAGCATAACTCAAAGCAATGAACTGGTATACACTGAAGCCACTGTAATCTGAAAATGCTTGGCTACACAATCAAGAGCAACAGCAGTACATACCTCCCCCCCCCCCCCAGAAAATGAGGTTGGAGGCTAAAATCAAGGCAACTCAGAAGTTAGTCAGCTGGTGGAATTACAGAACGGTGTGAAAATTAAGGATAAGACTCGGCTACTGAAAAAATACAAGTACCTGACTCCATCTGAAGCCCTAGAGACTGCTAAACAAAGACTCATAGCACTGGCTGCCAGACTAAGTAGATACACTAGAGAAGCAGAAGCCAGGAAAATAAATGCCCTGTTCTCCAAAGAACCATCCAAGGTGTACTCCCAACTGCAGGGCAACAACACAGTAACAGCAGGGCCACCAGCAGCAGAAATTGAACAGTACTGGAAGAACCAAGGTGATGCACTGTCCCTGCTGCTGTTCTGCATAGGCTTGAACCCTGTCAGCCAGATAATCACAAGGACTGGATGTGAATGTAAGTTCAAGAGTGGAACTACCATCAGCCACCTCCTCTACATGGATGACATCAGTCTGTATGCTAAGAGTGAACAAGACATTGACTCACTGATCCACCTGACGCAGATCTACAGTGAGGACATTGGGATGTCATTCAGACTGGAGAAGTGTGGCAGGATGATAGTAAAGAGAGGGAAGGTAGTTAAGACCGATGGAGTGGAACTACCAGTGGGCAACATAGCAGACATAGAAATGAGCTATAAATACCTTGGTGTCCCACAGTCACATGGGAACCATGATGAGGAGGCAAGGAAGACAGCAACATCCAAGTACCACCAAAGGATAAGCCAGGTCCTGAAGAGCCAGCTCAATGGGAAGAACAAGATCCATGCCATCAACACATACGGCCTGCCAGTATAGTGAGCTGGCCAAAGCAGGACATGGAAACTGCTGACTTGAAGACCCAGAAGCTCCTCACAATGTACAGAGGTTTCCACCCCAAGCCCAACACCCAGAGACTGTACACCAGTGGAAAGAGGGCAGGCAGAGTCTGATGAGTGTCAAAGCCACTGTCTTAGATGAAACCCAAAGCATCCAGGAGTACACCAGTAAGATGGCACCCAAAGGTGAGCTACTAAGAGAATGCCTGAGGCAGCAGCAGACATGGGAGGAAGTTCAAGTGGAGGAGGTACCATGGCAAGACAAGCCCCTGCAGGGGATGTACGATCAACAGATAGCTGAGGTAGCTGACACTGGGAAATCCTACCAGTAGCTGGAAAGGGCTGGACTCAAAGACAGCATTGAGGCATTGATCATAGCAGCAGAACAGGCCCTAAGCACCAGATTTATAGAAGCAGGGGTCTACCACACTAGGCAGGACCCAAGGTGCAGACTGTGCAGGGAAGCCTCAGAGACAGTCCAACACATAGTGGCAGGGTGTAAGATGCAGGCAGGAACAGCATACACTGAACAGCACAACCAAGTAGCTGACATTTTGTCCAGGAACATCTGCACAGTGTATGGGCTAGACCTTCCCAAGTCCAGATGGGAGATTCCACAGAAGGTCATGGAGAATAACAGGGTTATTCTGTGGGACTTCCTGTGGGACTTCCAGATCCTGTGGGACTTCCAGATCCAAATGGACAGGCAGGTACTGGCCAATCAACCAGATATTGTGGTAGTAGACAAGGACCAGAAAACAGCAGTGGTGATAGATGTAGTGGTGCCAAGTGACAGCAATATTAGGAAGAAAGAGTATGAGAAGCTGGAGAAGTAACAGGGCCTGAAGGAGGAACTAGAGAGGATGTGGAAAGTAAAGGCCAAAGTGGTCCCAGTGGTGGTAGGAGCACTCGGGGCTGTGACTCCTAAGCTGAGAAAGTGGCTCCAAGAAATCCCAGGAACATCAGCAGAGCTCTCTGTCCAGAAAAGTGCAGTGCTACGAACAGCTAAGATACTGCACAGAACCACCCTCTCCCAGGCCTCTGGTAGAGAGCCCAAGATTGAGGAAGACACATACCACCCACAGGGGTAAGAGGGGATTTTTTTTTTTTAGTTTTAATGAAGCATTACTAGATCTTTAAGAACACAATGATTTACTCATTCGTTTTATATGTAAATGCGGTGTGCTCCAATAAGTCCAAAGTATTAATTTTTGTGGAATAAGACATAATCTAAAATCTATTGAAAATTTTGATACAGTTTTCCAGAATGAGGATTTCCAATTTGTTATTCCATTCAGTGTTTATAATTTGTATATCAAAATTATTTATCGATATCAAGTATTTATAAAAAAAACAAATTGTAGGCTTTTTGTCTCATAGGATTTAGTGATCGCTTCTAATAAATTAGATGTCTCTGAAATAAAAATGTTGTTAGTCCAAATCAAGATGTTAGTAAATATTGTAGTAAATTTTTAACATAAAAAATGGTAAAAGTCATCATTATTATCCAGTAGTTGTTAAGGTCTGGATTACCCTATAACAGTCATGTCCAAAGTCCGGCCCGCGGACCAATTGCAGCCTGTGTTCCGGTTTAATACGGCCCCACAGGTAATTTGGCAAAATCCATCTGTTGTGGCGCCTAGTGAATCCCCGAGCGCCGCTCAGGACCCCTGGGATCTCGGGATCTCTCAACACCACGGAACTGCACGTTCTCAGTCGGCGTTCTTGCGATCTCTCGGACGGCGCGGGATTTGGTGCGTTCCTTCTCCCTGCGCTGTGTCTTCACCACACACAGCCACAAGGGCAGGCAATTAATCTTTGCTGCAACTGAAGAGAACCTGCACTTGCCATCTTTATTCAGGACAGGGGACAATAGACAATAGTCCAGAAGGGCGCAAAGGTCTAAAAGTAAAAAAGATCAAAGTTTATTACATGAGGCTACAAGACACTGCCTCCAGACACTACCCCTCACTTGTGGCCCGCCAGCATTGAGCACTGTACACTACAGCATAACTTCGTTTGGAAGAGATCTCTGGCGAATTCTTGTTGGACAGTGTATTAGTGCTCAGGTGAACACACTTAGTATAATTAGGGCTTGGGCGAACACACTTAGACCAAAACCTCTGGCACTGCGCTCACATGATTCCTTCCCCTTCTGGCCAATTTCTAAAATGGCAACTGTAAATAAGAGAAGGAAAGAGTGAGGGCCACCGCTTCCAGGACAGGTGGAAAGTGGAATATTTCTTCCCTGAAATACGGAATCACTGTGTTTGTCTGATATGCCAAGAGACTCTGGCTGTTTATAAGGAATTTAATGTCAAGAGACACTACCAGTCAAAACATAGCACATACGACAAGCTAACAGGGCACGACCGCAATGAAAAATTGAAGCAACTTGAAGCTCTTTTAATGTTACAACAGCGATTTTTCACAAGAGCTCGTGAGTCAAATGAAAATGCCACAAGGGCGAGCTATGAGGTGGCAATGTTAATTGCTAAAAATTGCAAATCTTTTGCTGAGGGTGAATTTATCAAAGAATGCGTTATGAAAATGGTTGAGAATATCTGTCCCGAGAAGAAGCAAGAGTTTGCCAACATTTGCCTGGCTCGTAACACTGTAGCACGGAGAATCTGAAGATATTTCATCAGATATTAAGAGACAGTTGACGTCCAAAGGAGTGGATTTTGACTTCTTTTCAATAGCCTATGATGAAAGCATGGACCTATCTGACACAGCTCAGTTGCTGATTTTTATGAGAGGTGTGGACGATGAAATGAACGTGACTGAAGAGCTACTTGACCTCCAGAGCCTTACAGACCAAACAAGAGGAAAAGATTTATTTGTTTCTGTTAGTTCTGCCATAGATGACATGAAACTGCCCTGGAACAAAGTTACTGGGATTATTACTGATGGGGCACCTGCCGTGGCTGGTGAACGAAGTGGATTATCAACCCTAATCTGTAACAAGGTGATCAAAGGAGGCAAAAACTCCATTGTATCATTCATCAACAAGTTCTCTGTGCTAAACATCTCAAATATGATCATGTTATGAAACCAGTGCTAAAGACTATTAATTTTATTCGCTCTAAAGCCCTGTGCCACCGCCAGTTTAAAGAGTTTCTACTGGACATCCAGGCTGAATACGAACATGTTTTATATCACAACGATGTAAGATGGCTCAGTCGGGGGTCTGCACTGAAGCGTTTCTACTCTCTCAGAAAGGAAATCGGAGAATTCTTGGAAACAAAGGGACAACCGATGCGAGAACTATCTGACCCTATTTGGCTGGCTGATTTGGGGTTTCTAGTTGACATAACAAAGCATCTGAATGTACTGAACATGAGTCTTCAGGGAAAAGATACAGCGGTGAACCAGCTTTATTCACACCTCAAAGCTTTTGGAACAAAGCTGCAACTTTTCCTAAGGCAGTTGTCACAAACACAGCCCAATAACCATTTTTCAGCGTTGCAGGAAATAATGAACAGTTTTCCACAGGACAATATCAGTGTGCAAATGAGCAGGTATGCAGCAGACATCACATCTCTGGCTGGGGAGTTTAAACAGCGCTTTCAGGATTTTGCAGCTATTGAAAAGGAGATCAGCCTTTTCTCCTCTCCATTCTCTGTTGACCCCGATGATGCTCCAGATCAGCTGCAGCTCAAGCTCATTGAGCTGCATTGTGACAGCGAGTTACGCAGTCGTCACCAACAGCTCTCTCTTGTGAACTTTTACTGCCAACTGGATAAGGGCCGGTTTCAAGAGATTCGAACGTTGGCTAAGAAAATGCTGAGCTCGTTTGGCTCAACATATTTGCGTGAGAAGACATTCTCTGCTATGAATTTTAACAAGAACTGCGTGAGGACAAGACTAAGTGACTCTCACCTGCGTGACATTTTACGCATTAAAACCACTGCCTTTGAACTAGACCTAGCCTATGTGCTGCAGTCCAGATCTCAGTTTCACCCTTCACATTAGTGCAGGCATGTTTTTTTTCAATTGAGATGAATACATTGTAAAATCTCAGTTAATGTCAGTTGGTCTAAATCAGTTATAAATATATTTGGACACAACATGTATACTTGGTGTTATGTTCCTGTTCATATTTTTTGAACTTAAAAGTTGTCAGACAATCTTTATTACCAATAATATGTAATGTACTTTACAATGTTCCTGACATATATTTCAGCTTCTTGGATTTTTTTTTCATCTGGCCTTCAGATATGAAAGGCAGAGTGATTTAACACCTGTTTGGATTTGTCATCCATGTGACGAAATGAAAAGTATGCCGTTTGCAATAAACTTTGCATAAAATAGTTAATTTGCATTTAATTTTAATGGTTCAAAGAATGTCAGGCAAAATGGTCGCCCCTCACACATGTTCACTTCATCAAATCTGGCTCTCTTTGAAAAATGTTTGGACACCCCTGACTTAAAGATTAAAACTGTTGGACATAAAAGGAAGGAATATAAAGTTGGTTTATTTGATTAAGGTTAAAATAAGTCATTTTTTGTTTTGTTTTGTTTTGTTTTTTTGCAAAGTTCTGGCAGACCTTTATGGACTTTTTGCTGACACAAAGATTGAAAAGTTGATGTTTTATGCATTTGCTTTAGATAAGGGATGGGATATGGGATGAAGAAAGATCTGCTTGTAAACTTATAGGGGGCGAAGAGTTACTAAATATGTTTATACTTGTGGTGAAGATTGAAAGTCACTTCTTTATATATTTCTTTTTTTTTCTTCTTTCTTACACTTTTTATTCTTTGTTTTCTCCATTCACTTCTCTTTCTCTAAGTTTAGTTTGTATTTGTTTTAACTATCTGCATATTACATCCATAACATTCCCTTGGATCTGCTAATCTAGTTACTTTGTCAAATAAAGCAATAAGATTTATTTGGCACAATCTCTTTTTAACAAACCCATGCTGCATTCTAGTGATTACCTTGTTTCTTTCTAAGTGCTCACAAACCCACTGTTTAAATTCTCCTTGCGGAACGTAAATTTCTACTCTTCTGCTTATTTTCAGTGCCCTTTATATCTATTCCAGTTTCTCTGAATCCTCATGATAGTACAGTGCCTAGAACTAGACACAATACTTGAAATAGGTTTGATCAGTGCAGAACAGAATGGAACAATTATTTCTTATGATTTGGAAACTTTACTTTTTTGATGCATCCTAAAATTGTGTTTATTTTTTCTGCAGTCACATCACATCATAACATGTGCAATTTAAGGTGCTGGTTAGCACCATTAAAGCCCTACATGGCACAGGGCCAGATTATTTGTGGGACCACCTCTCTCTGGCACCTGGTGGGAAGGGTATGATCTGTTTTTACATTGTTGTTTTTATGGGTTTTTGTGAACAGCCTTGGATCGCTGTGCGAGATAGGTGGCTATATAAGTTCTATAAATAAAGAAATAAACCATTTATTTAACTCATATTCAGTTTGTGATCAACTTCATTTCCAAGATCCTATAAAATGTACTATTATCAAGCTAGGCACTTCATATTCCATACCTATGTATTTGCCTCAAACTTCATTCTGTTATTTTCAATCCACTGAATCTCTCTCTAACCTATCAAGAATATTCTGAATTTTATTTCTGATTGCTTTGTGCCACCAAGTTTTGAATTAACTGCAGATGTGTTAATCATTCCTTCCATTTTTTCATCCAAGTGAGTAATAAAATTTTGGAGAATAGTAGTCGCAGAATTGAACTCTGTGAACTTTTGGCAAGATGTCAATGTGCTGAGTTTGTTTCTCTCTCCATCTGTGAGGTGTTGAAAACAATATTTGGGACTGCTTGTTAACAATAATTGGTAAGCAGAAATGCTAATTGTACTATTCTTTACTGGGTTTGGAATTTTGGAGAAATAAAATGACTTGTAAGCATAAGAAACAAGCCTGTCCTCCCACTATTCAGCCCACTCTAGTTGCATTTTCTGAAGAAGCTGTTTCTATTGAGAAAGCATTTACTCCTCCTTTGTCTGATATCTATTTGAGTATCAGTTGGGGGTGTTTGGCAAGCAATTTGGATTCCAGAGTTATCTTTTGACTTTTTGCGGGGGGGGATGCCTTCAAGTCAGTGTTGACTTCTGGCAACTGCCTGGACTAGTCCCTGCAGTTTTCTTGGCAAGATTTCAGAAGTGGTTTGCCATTGCCTGCTTCCTAGGGCTGAGAGTCACCCAGCTGGCTTCATGCCTACAGCAGGACTAGAACTCATGGTCTCCTGGTTTCTAGCCTGATGCCTTAACCCCCATACCAGACTGGCTCTCTTTTTTGAAGTTGGGGCAAAATAAATTTCTAATTTTGGGTCACGTTACAGTCTATCAGTAGATAGCTCTTACACAGTGCTTTAAAAGTGGAGGTATTAGGAAGAAGGTATGAAGGCTTGCAGAAAGATACAAAAAAACTTTGAATTCACATCAACCCTCGAAGATGACATACATTCAGGTAGTCCTTGGCTTACGTACATTCATTCAGCGACCGTTCAATCTTGCAGTGGTGTTGAATGAGGGGAACTTACAACCAGTCATTGGAGTTCCAGCTGTTGCAGCATCCCCACAGTCACATGATCATGATCCAAGCACTCAGCACCCAGCTCACAATTATGACATCACAGTAAGCTGCAGTCAGGTGATTGCAATTTCTGATATTCCCTGCTGGCTTCCTACAAGCTTGTCAATGGGGAAGCTGAAAGAAAGCTGGAAATCATGGTCATGTGAGGTCCTTGTTTAACAATGGCAACCGGGCGTGCTGGGACTGCTGTCACTAAGCACCGTGGTCACATGACATTGAGCTTTATGACTGCATTGCTTAGCGATAGCAATTCCGGTTCCAATTGTTGTCCATAACTGAGGACTACCTGTAACTGAAAAAAAAAACCTGGCCACCTACCAAGATAAATTGTCTCAGGTTCAAGGTCAACTATGTTGCAAGGGCCTCTATAATTTATAGTTTCCTAATGTGGAAGACAAGCAATCTCAGGATTGCTTAAATTAGATTAAGGAGGTTGATTATCATGTTCAGTCAAAATTTAAATGTATTCAAGATCCAAATCCTGTCATAATGGAGGTCTTTTGCAGATCTGAACATGGTAACATTTTGCAGTTATCCAGGCAGGAAACTATTTTGGAATATGCTGGGAAAAAAATAAATGAGCTGCCTTCTAGGGTTGTAAAAAAGTATAAAGAATTAAATCATATTGGACAACGAGGAAGAAAGACTTATTCTCTTCACCCTGCAACCAATGGCCAATCGACTTAACACACTTTATGATCCAGAAACTGCTGCCAACTATCTTAAAATAAGGATAGATATTCAAATTGTTGCTGACCCAGCACAGCAGTCCACAAAATAAAAATGTAACTGTTGGGAGGGTTAAATCATGCCTGTTTTACATATACAATTAATTAAGTACAATTTCCCCTTTTCCCTTTCCGCCCCCCCCCCCACACCTTGTTTATTAAAAATTTCATTGCTTTGTAGACTAGATTCTCAGTTTAGGATGGAAGATTTGTTAACTCTGATGTTTATGAATGTCTCCACTGCAAGTCCCTATATAAATTGTTTTGTTCCTTATTCAGAAATTTTCTTCTGGATAAATTAGAACAAGGAATTATGGTTAGTTTTAAATACTTTGTTCTTTGGGTCAGTCTTTCCAGTATAAAATCATCTACCTTTAATAATTTTATCTAAAATGATGTTAGTATTTATATCCTGTAATGTTAATGTGCTGAGATATATACCTAAGTGGATAACATTTTTTACAAATTGAATATGTTGAAGCTTAGATTTTATTTGAAAAAAGTAAAAATAAATTCAAAAAAATTAAAAATTTGAAAATGGCAGCAATATTTTTTCCCAATTTTATATTTTTTTTGGATACTGATAATTAAGTAATTTTGGAGATTAAGAGACAAAAGGCCTGGATAATTTTTTATGGGTCAATTGGAGATAAAGAGGAATAAATGTACTATTTTGCAGATTGCTAATAAGGGCACCATGAAAACATGTAAAATGTGAGTTTTTGTTCAGATTTTATTAAATACTAGGGAATAATTATTCCTAGGAAAATATTCTGTTTGGAAGAGATGAATTTTTTAAAATATAATTTTATTAAAGCTTTTAAACAAAAAAATAAAACTAATACAATATAAAGTAAGAAAGAAAAAGAAAAAAGAAAGAAATCAAGAAAAAGCAAAGAGTGCAAGGAAAGAAAAAAAGTTAAGAAAACATAGAAAAGAAAGAAAAAAAGATATAAAGAAGTGACTTCCAACATTCTTCCCCAGCAGTTATAAGTACTAATATATTTTAACCATTCTCTCTAACGGTACATCATATTACCCTTCCTTCTATAATCTAACCTGTCTAATCATTAAAACTGTAGATCACAAGTTCATTTTTTTCATTCTTGTGCAAAAAGTCCATAAGAGGCTTCCAGTCACCAATAAATGTAGATAGAGTCTTTTCTCTAATCAAAGAAGTCAGTTTATCCATTTCAGCAAAATCTATCAACCAACCAACTATTCACCAACCATTCCTCCATAGTGGGTAGCGTCAAATCTTTCTATCTCTGTGCACCGCAGTAATCATATATTGAAATAATCTTCCATCGCTTTTTTCTGTTTGTTTGTCAGGTTTACGTGTTCAAATCCCAATGAAGAAAAATGTTGTGCAACTCAGGTTAGGTTCAAAAAAGATTTAATTTATTGGAACCGTACATGCAACTCTAAGCAAAGCATTGCTGAAACTAAAGCCCGTGCTTTTTCCCCCTTTACTTTTCCCCCTACTTCTCACTCCCCTCTTTCCAGGTGCCAGTTCTGTTTCCCACAGAGGTGCAACCTTGCATATTCCTATCCTCCAATATCCTCTTCCTGGCCTTTGATATCACACCAATTCCTTCTACTTTCCTTCCCCCCCCCCCTTCTAAAGAATGGCAGAAACAAAGCAAGCAACTACTAAGCTAATATTTTGATTGCTGAAGGTTCTGACATTGTCCATTAATTCTCAAAGGAAAAGTTCCAGTTTCAATTTAATATTAATCTTTAAAATCCTATGTATCAAAGTATGTATTTGAATCCAAAATTTTTTAGCTTTTTTACATGTCCACCTAGAATGATAAAATGTCCCTTCATGCTGTTCACATTTCCAACATACATATGAAGTGTCTTTATACATTCTAGATAATTTCTCTGGTGTCATGTACTAGCAATACGTTTTATAAAAATTCTCCTTGAGATCATAACACAATGTAAATTTCAACCCTTTTAACCACATATTTCCCGTTGATCCATCTGTATATTATAACCAAAGTTCTTAACCCACTTTATCATACATTCTTTAACCTGTTGTTCTTCTTTCAAATTTCAACAGAAGTTTGTACATTTTAGCAATTACATGTTCATCATTAGTACACAATTGTATTTCAAATTCAGACTTACTTTGTTCCATACCATAAGTCTTTTTATCCATTTTAAATCTTTCAACAAATCCCGTGTCATATAAAATTACTTATCTTCTTACTCTAATTTCAAATCTCAATTTAACTCATCTCTGCACATTCCATAATTTTCAATAACTTCCTCCTGCATAGGTACTTTTTCATTCTTCCAATTCTTAAAAGTTACAGTTCTAACCACTATCAAAACATACTTAATTCTTCACTACATGTTTCAACAAAAATGTCTCTAGTTTAAAATCTATATGTTACTATATCCAACCATGTATAAATTTTAGTCTAATCTCTTAAAACATTTACAATCAAATACAATTTTTAACTATATATCTCAGTTTTATACTTTATTCCAGCGCTTGCATAATTTTAAGTTCACCCTTTTCGTTCAATATCCCAAAACATCTAGCTGTTTATTCCTTTTTCTATATTATTGGATAAGAGAAAGCAATAATAAATGTCCTTTCAAACATTCTGCTTTTTGAAGCTTCTGTCAGTTCCATCATTGTTGTATTCCCCTCGTTTTTTCTTTAGGCATCTGAAGTAGTTTCTTTCAATATTGTTTTACTTCTTCTTTTTATACATTCTCTTAGTACGATTTTCCATTATAATCTTGTATAATCTTTTTCTCACCCTCAGTACCAAGAACAAGTCTGTCCCTCTTCATTTATCAGTTGATTAACCCTTTTAATTCTCAGTTTATAAGCCTCAAAATAATTCTGTTTAATGTTTCTGATTTCTTGTGCTATTTCTTCCTTTTCCATTGATCCCGTTTTATGTTTAATTAAGTCCATTTTAGCTTTAATATCTTTTTTTCTTTTTTTTGCGAGAATTTCTGCAGCTCTTCTTCCAGTTTTTTATAGTCATCCTCGATAATTTAAAAATCTTTTTCTGCATTGTGTTTCTCGTATAGTCCATTATCTTATATAAACCTTCATTGAGTCAAAGGATTCTTTATCTTTGTTCTTGCCAAGAGAAAGAGAAAAAAAAGCAAAGGAAAAAAAAAAGAAGAGGAGGGGAAAGGCTAGATCTCTTTAAAAATCCAGCTGGGGGGGGGGGGGAATAGAAAGCAAAGCAGAGCTTCTAGCAGAAAGAAGAGCTACTGCCACTAATCAAGGCTCTTGTGACTAACTCAAACTTTCCATCTTGATATTTTCAAAGTCACTTTCAACTCCATTTTCTTGTTTATAGTTATTCGGATGGCACCTGTATAAACATGCACATCCCACTATCTTTTTAGAAAGCCCAGGGTCCTTGAGCATGTGTCACAATGGAAGAAAAAAGGCACTATGTCGAGCCTCTAGATGGCAGTGCAACTTTCTTTCATTTACTTTCTCTTAACTCCACTTTCCCCATTTCAAAATCAAAAAATATAAATTTCTTATAACAATAAAGAAATCTTAGTCAAAAAAGAGGCTTAAGATAAAGAATTATTGAGTATTGAAAAGAAAAAGCCAGTCCAGTTAAAAATATATTTTTTTAAAAGAAAAACATCTTGCCAATTCCACTAAAAAGGGAAAGTTAAAAAGAAAAGATTCCCCCCCCCTTTTTTTTTATAAGGCTCAATCTCGCCGCTTGATCCACTTTTCTTCACTTTTAAAAATCTCTTTAAGTTACTTAAGGTGTTCTCTAAGAATAGTTGAATAGTAAAGGTCCATCTCACCCGGTTGACACCCCTCTCTTTCTTCTTCCTTTGGAGCTGTCCCGGCTTTCGCAGCCATTTTTGGCTGCCTCTCCTCCGCCGGCTTCAAGAGCTTCTCCCGGGATCAATCTGGGACTTGCGGCGTCCCTGAGATCCGCGGGACGCGCCCTTTGCAATCGCCATCTCTACGGGACGGCTTAGGTCCATCGGGACCGTCCGGGGGGGGAGATATCGGCTGCAATCCTGGGAGCCCAGGATCGCCCGCCGTATCGCCACGACGCCAGCTCCGCCCTCCCCCATTTTAAATCTTTCAAATAACTGTAAATGGGGAAACATTGACAACTGTATCCTTCTGCTATTAGTTGTTCTCTTGATTTGATCTTAAATTCCCTTTGATAGTTTTCCAATAAGTCCTGGTACATCAACCATTTATCTTTATCTGCCATTTCTCTTCTATAATATACTACTTGAGCTGAGATCCATAAAGGTGTTTTTGGGAACAACCTAGGTTTATATCTATTCCATATTCTCAGAATGGCATGTCTAATAAAATGATTGTCAAGTCCACAAAGTCCAAACCCCAATTTAGAAGAATTCTTGTGAAACCAGGTCTGGTTCAGATAAATGCTCCTTTATTGGTTGGTACATGCAGCTTGAAGCAAAGCATTGCTAAAACTAAAGCCTGTGTAAATTTCCCTCTACTTATCCCCCCCCCCCCCAGCTACATTGGTGCCAAACTCCTTTCTCACAGAATGGTGGTCTTGTGCATTCCTCCCATTGATAACACAGTTCTTCCCAGCCTTCAGACTACCACCGGTTTTGTCTGCATTCAGGTCTTGCTGTAAATTCCCATATCAGTGTGAGTGCCTCTCCATCTCATAGCAATAACCCAAGCACAACTATAACATCCCCCCCCTAGGTACAAATGGCAGAATAAAATCAAGCAAACATCCATTGACTGCTATAGCTTTTTTAAAATTGACATTTGATTGATGCAGGTTCTGACAATGATTTTTAAAGTCCACATTAATTTTAACTTTATCATACCGTAAATATCCATGCCATCCAAACCTCAGGTTGTGACCTTCTGTTTCTCAGCAACATCCATTCTTTCATCCAGACTAAACAACAAGCAACAAAATACAATTTCAAATTTGGTAAACCCAGTCCTCCTCTTTCCTTTGCATTGTGTAACACTTTATATTTAACTGGTGGTTTTTTCCCTTGCCATATAAATTTAGATATGTCTTTTTGCCATTGTTTAAATTTTATTTATTTATTTATTTATTTATTTATTTATTCATTCATTCATTCATTCATTCATTCATTCATTCATTTTATATAGCTGCCCATCTCAGACCAGTGACTCTGGGTGGCTAATAGTACTTCTGTTGTGGAAACAGGTATTGTCTGAAACAAAAACATCATTCTTGGCAAAACATTCATTTTTATCACAGAAATTCTCCCCAACAGTGACAGTTTTAATTTCTCCCATCTCAACATGTCCTTCTTGCTGGGGTTCTGAAATGTTAGTAACAGAAGATTCCATGCAGCATTCAGCACGTTTTAGTGGTTTAGCAGAATAGAAGCGTTCAAACTTGCACAAAGGCTTAACTAAGTTCAGATCAAAATAAACACTTTCCACACATTAGTAAAAGAGAAATAAAAGATAGCTCACAGTTTATTTTCAGATCTTCATACATAGCAGTTTCATAGTAGAAATGGTCCTGTGTGTGTAAGTAATAAGTCCAGCGAAACCTACATGCTTCTGAATGTAGGCAACCTGAATGGAAGTAAGAAAGCCACGAGGAGGAGAGAGGATTCCCTCATACCTTGTGCAGGGCCATGAGGGAAGAAGAAAGAAAGAGAGAGGGAAACAGGAAAAAAAGTGGGATTCACACTCCTCCCACACAAAGCAGCAAAGCTAGGCCACAGCGGAGTCCTCCCTTTGTGCTCGTGTGAGACAGGCTAGGTTGAAACCCCATATTTTTTCAACACTTCTTAATTTCAGTCCATGTCTTCATAATTATTTTGAAATAACATATGGAAGAGATGAATATTTTAAGTTGTGTAGTTGTCAGGTTCAGCCCAAAGAACTCCCCGAGACAGTGCAGACACAGTTCTGTTGCGTTTATTAGCTTCCACCTCAAGACAGAAATCTCTCCAGACTGAATCTAGCTTCCCAAGCCTGCAAGCCAAAACACCATGAATTCCTTAGGGTGGTGCCAGTCTCATCTTCTTAAACTTCCCACGCTCCTGTTGGGGGCTAAGGGAATGCTTATCTCCCCGAGCGTGACCTTCATCCAACCATTCCTTCACAGTAGTACAGATTAATAACCTAGATATTTTAAATGAAAATAAATCATTTATTTATTTTCTTATATATTCTTAAAATATCTACTTAGATATTTTAAATGAATTAAAAAGTTAATGATTACATTTTATGAATTAGTTAAATATTAAGGATATTAATGTTAAATATTTCCCTTTCAGAGTACTGGCTTTCATATGAAAATGTATTTATTATCCCAGTTTATACAGCTGCCCATCTCAAGTTCATGTCTCTGGGTGGCTATGAATAATTAAAACAGTATAAAAAACATGAAAGAAACAAAGAAACAGCAACACACATATGATCCACAGCTGGGATAAAAACAAACTCACCAATAACAAATGAACACAATCATTGCATGGGCTCAGTCACACCTCCAGATCCCCACGCCTGGTGACAGAACCATGTCTTCAAAGCCTTGCAAAAGTTCAACAAGTGGGGAGGGATTCTAATCTCTGGGGGAATCATATTCCAAAGGATGGGCACTATAATAGAAAAGGCTCTTTTCCTGGGCCCCACCACAGTACACTCCATAATAGACATGACCTTTGCCAGTCTTAATGGGGTGGATAGACATAATTGGGGAGAGGCAGTCCCTCAAATAACCCAGCCCCATGCCATGAAGAGCTTTATAGGTTACAACCAGCATCTTGAATTGAACCTGAAAGCATACTTGCACCAATGCAGCTCACTGAACAGAGGTGTAACATGCACTGATTGAGGAGCAAACATAATTACCAATTACTTATTAGCTACAGCTTCTGGATACTCTTCAAGGGCAGCCCCATGTAAAGCACATTGCAGTAGTCCAGGGGGGGTGTTACCAAGTCATGAGTGACTGTGAGCAGGGCCTCATGATCCAGGAAAGGGTGTAATTGGGGCACAACATGAAGTTATGCAAAGGCCCTCCAGACCACAGCTGCCACCTCTTCCTCAAACAGAAGTTATGAGTCCAGGGGGACATCCAAATTGTGCACTGGTTCTGTTTGGGGTAGTACAGGCCCATCCAGAACTAAAGAGGAAAAATCCTGGAACCAGGGGGCCCTAATACCCAATGCCATTCTGTCTTGCTAGGGTTGAGTTGAAGCCTGATGTTCCTCATACAACCCCCTACAGCCTCCAGAGACTGAAACAGAACCTACATTGCATCACGTGGGTGGCCAGGGGCAGAGATGTAAAGCTGGGTATCATCAATATACTGATGATACTTCCCCCCATGCTGTTGGATGACCTCACCCAGTGGCTTCATGTAGATATTAAACAGGAGCAGAAAGAGCACCAAGCCTTGTGGAACCCTGCAAAGCAGGACTTATGGGTTGGACCTCCCTCCCCTATCAACACTGACTGGAACTGGCCACAGAGAAAGGAGGAAAACCAGTACAGCACAGTACCACCCACTCCCAACCCTCAGAGACAATCCAGAAGGATACCATGAATTGGTATTGAAAGACACCAAGAGGTCAAGAAGAGTGAGGATGGATGCACCATGTAAGAATTGCCGCATTCGACGCCGAGTAAAGACTGCGTGAGGTGCGGGCTCGTACAAAAGCAATTTACTCAAGTGTAATGCATGTGGTTACAAACAAAGCCAGGGTTGACTTGGCACAGGTTACATTGCATTTTATAGTCTCCCTGTTTCCCGCGCTTTGCAAGTCCCGCCTGTTGACCCTGCCTGCCCCTGCCCACCTTTACCCATCCTTGGCTCAGCCCTTACCCTCAGCTCTCCCCGCCCTGGGCCGATGGCAGGTTCAGCCAGGGTCCTTTGTTTTTGGCTGCTTTTCTTGCGTGGCAGGTCCCATGCGGCTGACTCACGATTGCTCTTGATGGGTGGTTGAGCGCGGCTTGAGCTGCGGAGTTTTTTGTCTTCATTGTTGGCTGCTTGCCTGCGGCGGTTGGGGGAAGTCCCATTTGTTACAAAGTAATTGATTCCTGCCTCGGGTTGATTGCTGCCACCTGTCGTGGGTTGATTGCTGCCACCTGTCGCGGGTTGATTGCTGCCACCTGTTGGCAGTTTACTTGTGGTTTTGCGCTTCCTCTTTCGATCGCCTGTGCCTGAGGCAAGGAAACTGACTAGGCGCGTTTGAAATTAGCTAGACAGAATGGCGGCTAGCTTGAATAGCATGTGCCGTGCCAGGCTGAACCTGACACACCACCCATCCCACTCCCACCAGACATCATCTACAAGTGTGCTCAATGCAGTGGAAGTTTTTATTTCCCTTACTTTAAATTATAACCTTGGAAGTATTTTTGTCAACTTCTATAATGTCTTGAAATGAAAATTAAATTGAATATGCAACCAATTAAAGAGTTATTACTTGACATGATTGAAATCTTGACAAGTACTTGGTTCTGAATATGCCTGTGAATTCTTTAGTATTCCCAGCAGTGAAGTCATATATGAATGATATGGGATAAGAAATTAAATTTTGATCTTTCTTTAGAAGTTAAACCAAGAATTCGGTGTTATCAATAATGTAAAAATGTTACAAAATGATATTTGGACAACCTATAAGAAATTTGGAGTAGAGAACCTATGGTTTGAATTTGTAAGGAATATTAAATATATTTCCCATGGTCTTTAAACAAGGTTCATTCATTAAAAATAAAAATTCAAAATTTACTAGAGTCCTCAGTGGATATTAAAAAATGATTGGTTGTCATCTTTGATATGCTGGAGATATGAACAATTTGAAAAGACATTACTGCACATGCTTAGTCGTGGCCATTTTTTTGGTTGGATACTCTTACTATGGTGCACCAGATATTTGGTAGGAAGTTAAGCTTTAAAGGCATTAATGTGCTGTTACCTGGTTTGCCAAAAAAAAACCCCTGAAATGTAACCATTTATAAAGATCTTTGGATCTGTCATGCTTGCACAGTTGCCTTAAAGATTATCATGCATACTGGATAGTAAAGGTTGGTTCAACAAAATTTGTCAGGTGTGAGTTAGCTCTTTGTCAATGAAAAGGAAAAACTAAACAATATTGATGCAATGTAATCAAGGTTTAACTTGGTGTTTAAAAACTGAGATGTAGATATAATAGATAGATATAATCAATATATTTGTATTACTGTAATGTATTATTGGATTGTGCCTCTCTATATATGTTACTTGGTAGTTCATTTTACTGGGATTTTTTAAATACTTTGTTTTGTTTGATTTGTATTCACATGTTTTGGATTTTTAATCTCTTTTTTAATTGCAATAAAAACATTTTTTTAAAAAAACTGCACTCTCTAACTCCCTACTTGATATCTCACTCTACTTTGATAAGGAGTTACTGACTTACCCTCTTTCATCTGTCTGCTATTCCATCAGTTCTGTAGGATTTCTTAAAGATAATGGTTACTGGTTTGGGCAGACTGATTGTAAGTTCCTTCAGTAACCAAGGATATAATAAAATGTGTTAGTCTGAAAAAGTTCTATCAGAGTCTTCCTGATTTTTGGCTATCATAGATTAACACATGTCTTCTCCTACAATGTCAAGGATGTAATTAATCTAACTCTGGAAATGTTATCTCTTTCATTATCATTATGTATTCCCTGATTATCCTTCTATTAAGGTATTAACCCCGGTCCTTCAACCTGCTATTCAGAGTTATCCAGTTTTCCTGTCTTAAGTGAGTAGTTGATGATACTGTTTCTTTTCTTTTCCTTTTATTTTGAACATATGCTTAGTAAGTCTTTTTATTCTTACCAAATTTTATCACTCTAACATATTTATTGGGCTTTTTCTTTCTTTCTTTTTTTTTGCAATCATAATGGTTTGTTCTACTGATTTTGTTACATGAAATTCCATCAGATATTGATAGATAGATAGATAGATAGATTTAGATATACATTTAGATACTTTTTTAAAATCACAAACACCAGCCAGTTTCTCCCTAGTTCCACTTTTTCTGCTAACCCTTCCATTTTTCTTAAGATCAAATCAAAGATAACCTGACCCCTTGTGTCTTCACCCACCCTCTGAAGAACATTATCAGCAAGATAAGGCAGGAATTTCTTAGAGAGATCATATTTGGCAAAATTTGTTTCCCAACAGATGCCAGGTAATTAAAGCTCTGCACCACTACAATTTCTTGCCTCATCGAATGATCTGTAATTTTTTTCTCCACATTTTCTCCTTGGTTAGGTGGTCTCAGATAACAATATTGCTTTTATTCCTTCCATTTATTTTAGTCTAAAGGTTTTCAAAAGCAGTATTAGGTTCATTCCCTTGCATTTTTATGAAATGTATTTTTAAAATACAGTGCTACTCATCTTCCCTATTACTTCTTTTTGAAAAAGTTATATCCCTCAGTGATAAAAGCTATTCTGAGTCTCTCCTATTAGCTGTTGTATAATAATGGAGTGCAAGAGATTTGTAGTTTCAGGCTAAGCCTACCTATACAGAATTATTCTAGGAAATAGTGGATAGGATTGCTCACTGTATTTCTCTGAATCTTTTCCAGTTTGTTTAAGAATTTAATTTAATTTAATTTAAGAATCCATCTTAAATTATAATACCCGAAATTGGGCATAATATTCAAGGTGAGGTACAATCAACACCTAATGAAATTGAGCCATTATTTTGTATAATTCAGAAACTATATTTCTATTGATAAATCCTTAAATTCAGTTCACCCTTTTTGCAGCCATATCATACTACTGAATTATATTCAGTTTACAAAATTACTATTGCAAGTTCACTTTCATAAGTACTATTACTAAGCCAGGTATCTCCCATCCTATACTTGTGTGTTTACTTTTTCTTTCCTTAGTGAAGAGTTTTATATTTGTCTCTGTTAAATTTCATTCTTTTGTTGTTTTGAATCTGATTTTATCTTTCAGGGTACTATCCTACCCAATTTTGTATTTTCTGCAAATTCCATCAGCATTCCTTCCATGGTTTACTATTCTTTTCTGGAATTTCCACTGATTTTAAACTCTTTTCCCCATTGGCTTCTCCTGCTATGGAATTCTATATATAATTGTTCTGAGTTTATTAAATGCTACTTTCTTACAATCTAAGGTTTATTTAATTTTGTATATTATTTTGTATATTATTTAATTTTCCTTAAAATCAAGAACACTAGAATATGATCACTTCTGCCTAATATTCCTGTTCCTGTATCTCATCAATCAAGGCTTCCTTATTTGTTAATATCAGGTCTGAACAAGCAAAGAGAGAGAAGAGAGGAGTTTGCTACTGGAGTTAAGCAGGATGAAGATACAAGTAAGAGTGTCACCTCTTGAATAGCTGCTTAAAATGTTGTGTCCTGAAACTGCTGGTTGCCCATTGTAGATGACTTAATTATTGCTTTCGGCTAAGTAAGGAGAGACTGTACAGTAGCTCAGTTCACTGACTAAGCAAATAGGGACAGGAAGCAAACAGGGATAGGAAATTCAAAGGGGACCCCACATCAAATCTTTCATTTAAATGAAGAGATTATAGTTGCCTAACTTAAAAGCCTAAGGAGGGAACAATAGTAAATATATTTTATGCTGATGGTACCTTAAAGATGTGTGGAGTATTTGCAGAAAACAACATGGCAAACAATTATTTGCAGCAAATGCATTTTATTACATTCCTTGAAGAAAAGAAATCAAAGTATGTGAGCAGTGAGTAGCCACACATAGGTTGAAAAGAGAGGAACTGTGAAAATAATCCCCCAGTATTTGTTCAGCTTGTACTAGGAGTATATAAAACATCTGAATTTGAAACTTTTGGAGTTTAAAATGGTTTGTTTTTAATAATTTTGGAGGTGGTTCAATCTCAAAACAATGTGCATTTGAAATAGGTGCTTCAAGCTTGGAACACTTCCAGCATGAGTGAAAGGGCCCATTCCATGCTCGAATCTGTTCTTTTACATTAAATCAGGACATTTTGAAGTTGAAATTGAGTGTTTTGAATTCAGTCTGACTCAAATTCCAAATGTTTATGCATATTTATTAGTTTGCTTGTACCTATTTATTCAGAGTTGATATTGAACTCTTCAGGGAAACTAACTCAAAAGAAATTAAATAATGTGTATTGCTCAGCCTTGAGCACATCAGTATGGTGTTGATAACTGGGTTAAACTGCCAGCTATGTTGGTGGTAGCAATACAGAGAGTGAAATATTGGCACAATACTGCAGATTTAAGCTTTATGGCACATTTCTAGAAATGTGAGTGTTGGAAGCCTAGCCCCTCCCCCTTTTTTTTTGCTCCATTTATAACATTGCTTCTTAAAAGAAAAAGAAAAAAAACATTTGGGGCCAAAACAGATACACAGCTTTGTTTTCTATTCTTAACTTCAATAAACATTTTGAGTCAAAGCTTATTTCACCTACTGTATTCATCGTTGAGACTCAAACCTGCCCCAATCAAGCAAAATTAAAAGAAAGCTTTAATGCAAGAGTGTGTACTAATCAGCCTTGACCACATATAGTATTGACATTGGGGCAACCAAACACAAAATGTAACATTGGCATAATACTTCAATTAAAAATTAAAGGAAAAAAGTTGGAAAACAATTGGAAGACTTGTAACTATTCCAAACAAAACAATTCAATGTACCTCAGAAATGTGAATATATTAGAGATTGACAGAACTAGGCAGAAAGGCTGGATTGCACAATAGCAGTGCAGTTGTAGCAGACCTCATTGTCAAGTGTCATTCAGAGGTAAAAGCCAACAAAGAAAATTGTATCCATACTGTAGGTAGTGTCAGGATCTACGCACGCCAGAACCTTCATTTGTTTTTTTATTGCTTTTACTTTTATTGCTAAGTATATATCAATGGGTGAATAGTGGAATGGTGGGAATGTTATTTTAAACCGCTTACCTGACCTGCCATAAAAAGGGGGAAGAGGAGGCCAGGTGCCGTTATTTTTATCTTGAAACAAGCATCCAAGGCTAAGAGGTATGAGAACCGGGGCAAGGCGTGAAGAGTTTCAAGCGGGAAAGAAAAGCTGGGGGGGGGGGGGAATTTGGGCTTAAAAGGACAAGGGTTTGCTTTGTAGAATTAGACTCAACAAACTATGATGCTGTATGCTTCTCCTGAATAAGGAAATCTTTGATGGAACTTTTGGACTCCAGAGGATTTATTGAACTTTGGGATTGAGTGTGCAGACTCTGACATTTTGTTGAGTCTCCCCCATTTTACGAGGGATTTACCCGGGAACCAACCACCGTGAAAAACCCCGTCGAAAAACCTACCGCGGCTGCGGAGATGGAGGAAGAGTGCCCCGTGGCCAGGGCCATAGGGGGGACCAAGGAGGAAGAAACCCTAACAGGTACCTACCCTATCCTCCCGCCGCCGCGGAAACCTGACCGGCGCCAAACGAAGTTGTGGAGCTTGGAAGAGCTGACTGGGGGAATGTCATTCCTAGACATGGCCCCTGAGAAGCGCTGGGCCCTGACAACAGGGAGAGTCGAATCCACAAGGAGGGAGACCCTAGAGGATTGCGTACATCTCCTGCAATCATAAAACACCTTAATAAAGAGAGAGCTGATGAGGATGAGCGAAATCGTTCATCGTTCAGGTCTGTACCAGAGCCCAGGTATAGAGGGGGAGGGCGAAGAAGAAAGGCTGGAGGAATCGCTACTAGCCCCCCCAACCACGCCCGCAACGGCAACCCCCGTAGCTCTGGCAGCACCGGGGCCTCCGGCCGCCCCAGTTGCGCCACCTGCACCTGCCCCAATGGTCCAATGGAGGGTCGCCCCAATCCAAGCCCAGCAAGACGCCTTCTTAAAGCGCTGGGGATTGACCGAGAAATTTAGTGGGGATCCAAGTGAAGTACCTAATTTCATGGCTCAAATCACCATATGCATGGAGCAGACGGGGCATTTATTTGCATCCGACCAGGAGTGCGTGCTCTACATCTGCAGAGCATTTACCGGCAAAGCAGGGGAGTGGCTGATCCAACTCCGAGCAGCACAAGCGCCCGAACTAAACCACCTGGGTGGATTTTTAACCGCTCTTCGTAGAAGATTTGAGGACCCTGGAGTAGTCACCAGAGCCCGGGCACAACTAGGCACGATGCAGCAGGGAACCCGTAGCCTTGGCGAGTACGCCTTAGAATTCCGTGGCATTGCGGGACTGCTTCCAGATTGGCCAGAGCAGTTCAAAATCAACTGCTTCCAGCAAGGGATGTGCCGCGACCTATGGAAGTTAGCGTTCGCCCGAGGAGACCCGAATTCCCTAGATGGATGGATCCAACACGCGGGTAACGTCAAAGCCCAGTGGAAAAGAGTAGACCCGGACTTCGAGAGGAAACCCGGTACCCTGACACCTGCGTCCCGGAAGTCACCATCGAGAGGAGGAGACGAGAGATTTCCTAGAGTGGTCAAACGCGTTTGTTTCCGCTGTGGGGAGCCCGGTCATTTTGTGCCCTCCTGTCCTAAACCACCGACCGCACGGGGGGAACCGAAAAAACCCACTGGAGCACCACAAAAACCTGGCACAAAAGGCAAAAGAGGAACCGCGGTGGCAGGAACAGAATCGCTGTTCCCAGACCTCGTCATTTACAAAGACGGATCGGTCGGAAAGGAACAAGAGGCAAGCGTGGATTCCGACAAAACCGCTCGCCAAACCAAGGCTGAAACGGAGGATGAAGAAGACGACTTGGATGAGGATGAGGCGGTGAGTATTACCACCCTTAAAGTGACTATTTCGGCACTCAGAACAGAGTATAAAGCCACGCTAACTGCGCTAATGGATACCGGCTGCTCGCGCTGTTTGATCAGTCCCATACTGGTTAACGTGCTAGAGCTAAGGGTGAAAAAAATAAAGACTCCCATAGTTTTCACCCAGCTGGATGGGTCAAAAGCAGGGGGAGGGGCTATACTGTATCGCACAGAGCCTTTTGAGCTACAAGTAGGGACCCACCGAGAGACTCTTAAATGCTTAGTGGCTCCTTTGGGAAATTACGCCCTAATCCTTGGAGCAAACTGGGTGAAAAGGTGGGACCCCCGAGTTTTTTGGAAGACGGGACAAATGCAATTCGCAGATGGAATTTATTTGGGGGCGGAGGAGACAAGAAAAATAAAAACTGCAACGGCTGCAACCGCTAGCAGTATAAGTCAATCTCTAGATTTGGACCCAGAGTCCCTTAAGAACTTTCCTAAGCCCTACAGGGATTTACAAGCTGTGTTCAGCAAAAAGGAAGCAGATACATTGCCTCCCCACAGAAACAATGACTGTGCTATTGAAATTCAGCCAGGAGCTAAATTCCCAAAGAAGAAAACTTATCTATGACCCAGAAAGAGCTTGCCACTCTAAGGGAATTCATAGACACCAATCTGGCGAGAGGATTTATACAGCCGGCTAAATCACACATGGCAGCACCCGTTTTATTTCGGGAAAAGAAAGATGGAAGCTTGAGACTCTGTACAGACTATAGGGGTCTCAATGCCATCTGTAAAGAAAATAAGTACCCCCTCCCCTTAATGAAGGACCTGCTAGCTCAATTGTCAAAGGGAAAAATATTCACTAAACTGGATTTAAGGGATGCATATTTCCGTGTAAGGATTCGTGAAGGAGACGAGCATTTGACAGCATTTTCAACCCCTTTTGGCTGCTATGAGTACAAGGTCCTCCCATTCCGGCTTTCGGGGCCCCCCGGGGTATTTATGCAACTAATTAATGAAGTGCTACATGAACATTTATATCAAGGAGTACTGGTTTATTTAGATGACATCCTTATTTACTCCGACAACTTAAAAGACCACGTAAAATTGTTAATTGATAAGTATACAAGTATATTTTTGAATAGATGATATGAGAATTTAAGATTATGAAAGGGGCACCAACGAGTTTAACTGGTTGACACACGGTATAAAATGGAAGATGCTTTTTTATGCCTTTTTATGTTTTTGTTTGTTCATGTTTGTTTTGTGTTTGTTGTAAAAATAAAAAAAACATTATAAAAAAAAAAAAAAAAAAAAAGACCACGTAAAATTGGTGCGTGCTGTTTTAAAAAAATTACTGGAGGCTCAGTTGTATGCCAAATTGTCAAAATGTGAATTTCATAAATAACAAGTGGACTATTTGGGGTATCGTATTTCCAATTCAGGGATTGAAATGGATCCTGCAAAAGTGAAAGATGTTTTAAGTTGGGAACCACCCAAAACCAGGAGGCAATTACAAAGTTTTTTGGGCTTTGCTAATTTCTATCGCCAGTTTATTCCAAACTTTGCACAAGTTGCTTTGCCGTTAACAGACTTACTAAAAACAAGAGGCAAAGAGGCAGCGAAAGCTCAAAAGCCTGGGGTCCCGTTAGTATGGACAGAGGAGTGCCAAAAAGCCTTTGAGGCTTTAAAAACCTTGTTTACGGCAGAGCCTATTTTAAAACACCCAGACCCTGACAAACCCTTTGTAATTCAAGCCGTTGCCTCTGATGTAGCAATTGGAGCTGTTTAACTCCAAAAAGATGAAGGGGGGTTACTCAAGCCCTGTGCTTACATTTCCTACAAATTTACTGAAACAGAAAGAAGGTGGCTCATTTGGGAAAAGGAGGCTTTTGCGGTACGTTGGGCCCTGATGACATGGAGACACCTCCTTGACGGGGGATCACATCCTTTTGAGGTGTGGACGGACCACAAGAATTTAGAGGCCCTTACAACTCCGAGAAAGCTATCTCCCAAACAAGTACGCTGGGCCCAATTTTTCAGCCGTTTCAAGTTCACTTTAAAATTCATCCCTGGAGGGAAAAATTCTTTAGCCGATGCATTATCAAGGCTACCTCAGCATAACAGCCAAAGAGAACAGGTGGTTGCTCCAGTAATTCCTAAAGCACCACCTCAAGCAGAACCTGGCTCAATAGCCCTTGCCAGAACCCAGGCAAAACTACAAAGACAAAAACCTACCAATGAACTGCTCCAAAAACTAAATGCTGCCTTAGATTCTCTTGAATGGTTCCAGAATAATAAAAATACCCTAACCCATGAACACCAAGCTTGGTGGATGGCAGACAAACTGTATGTTCCAGTTTCACTTCATACGCAAATCCTGGAAAAGGGCCATGATGATAAAACCTCTGGGCATTTTGGATTTATAAAAACCTTACATTTATTACATAGACAATTTTGGTGGCCAACCATGAGAAAAGACATTTCTGAATATGTTTCTACATGTCCTGTATGTGCAATGTCAAAGAAAAGAGGAGGAAAACCTTTGGGCCTTCTACAATCAGTGGCATCTCCAAAAAAACCTTGGGAAGAAGTTTCTATGGACTTTATTGTTGATTTACCTGAGAGCAATCACAACACAGCAATTTGGGTTGTAATTGATCTGTTTTCTAAACAAGCGCATTTTCTTCCTTGTACATCAATTCCAAATGCTAAAAAGTTAGCAAAATTGTTTATAACACATATCTACCACCTCCATGGCGCCCCCAAGAGGGTGATTTCAGATCGCGGCCCACAGTTCACCTCCAAATTTTGGAGGGAATTTCTTACATCAATTGGATCAACTCAAGCTTTGAGTTCCAGTTTTCATCTGGAAACTGACGGATCTACAGAGAAAATTAACTCTTTATTGAAACAATATTTAAGATGTTTCACTAATCATCAACAAGATGATTGGTCTGAACTTCTCTCTTTCGCTGAGGTGGCTTATAACAACACAGTGCACCAAAGTACTGGGTTCACACCATATAAAATAGCTTCTGGTCAAGACTTCCCGCCTTTTCCAGAGTTACCACTAAAAAAACCTTCCTGAACTTTCAGCTGACCAATGGATAAATAACATTACAAACCTTTGGCCACTAATTGTAAAATCTTTAGAAAAAGCAAAAAGCCAACATAAAAAATTCGCTGATAGGAAATACACTGCAAACCCTCCTTGGAAGGTAGGCGACCTGGTCTGGCTTTCTACAAAGAATTTAAAATCCTCCCAACCATCTAAAAAACTCGCCCCAAAATATGTGGGGCCTTTTCCAACTGAAAAGATTATAAATCCTGTGGCATTTAAACTGACTTTGCCAAAACATTATAGAAACATTCGTCCTGTTTTCCACACAAATTTATTAAAACCATTCAAGCAATCTGATATTTGGCATCCAAAAATAACACCACCAACACCCATTATGATTGAAGGACAAAGCCATTTCGAAGTGAAAGATATTTTGGACTCTAGAAAATATAAAGGCAAACTCCAATATTTGATTCAATGGAAACATTTTCCTAAAATGCACTACGAATGGGTGGACAGTGTTAATGTCAAAGCCCCTAAACTAATTGCCTGGTTTCACTCAAAATACCCTGACAAACCTAAATAACCACTTTATTGATTATTTTGATGTATGTATTTTCTTTTCCAGATTCTCTTTCGAATGTAAGAACATTCGTTCTGTTGGAGGGCGGCATGTCAGGATCTATGCAAGCCAGAACCTTCATTTGTTTTTTTATTGCTTTTACTTTTATTGCTAAGTATATATCAATGGGTGAATAGTGGAATGGTGGGAATGTTATTTTAAACCGCTTACCTGACCTGCCATAAAAAGGGGGAAGAGGAGGCCAGGTGCCATTATCTTTATCTTGAAACAAGCATCCAAGGCCAAGAGGTGTGAGAACCGGGGCAAGGCGTGAAGAGTTTCAAGTGGGAAAGAAAAGCTAGAGGGGGGGTGGGAATTTGGGCTTAAAAGGACAAGGGTTTGCTTTGTAGAATTAGACTCAACAAAATATGATGCTGTATGCTTCTCCTGAATAAAGAAATCTTTGATGGAACTTTTGGACTCCAGAGGATTTACTGAACTTTGGGATTGAGTGTGCAGACTCTGACAGGTAGCTTCCCTATCCTAATGCCTGGGGGAAAAGCCAGCCCTTTATGGGTTTCTGGAAAGCTAAAAGACTGGAGGCCTGCCAGATTCCAGGGGGAAGGGGTCAGGGGCTACTATGGAAAAGGCATGCTTCCTAGGTCCCACTAGGTGACAACACTTAAGGGATGGGACATGTAGTGTGCCCACCCTATATAGTGTAGCGGAGCAGGCAGATATCCTCAGGAGAAGTGGTTCTCCAATTAACCTGGCCCCATGCCATGTAGGGCTTTAATACCCAGTACCCTAATTGCACCCAGAAAGAAACTGAGATCTGTGCAAAGAGCACTCTAGCCACAATTGCCAATTGCTGCTTGAGCAGGACCCATAGCCTAAGAAGATCCCCAAATTGCACACCAACTCTGCCTGGGGAAGTACTGTTCCATCAACTGTGAAAGATAACACCTCACCAGACCCAGGGGGTGAAAAACCCAAAGTCATTTCATATGCTAGAATCAAGTTGGGGCCAATATCTCCCCAACCAGATCCTCAGAGCCTCCAGGCCCTAGGTCAGTGTGATGGAATGGAATTATGAAGGCCAGACTCAGGGAGAAAAACATTTTCTTTCATCTCCTGAGGCGCGAGGGAAAGATAAGAGGATGAGACTGGCACCTCCCTGAGGAATTCACAATGTTGTGACTGGCATTACTTGGGAGCTGGGGTTTCAGTCTGGGAAGATTCTTGCTAGAGGTTGTAGCTAATAAACATTGCTGGACTGAATTTACATGGTCTCTTACTTACATTACTCTGGGAGTTCCTTGGGCTAGGCCTGACATCAATCTTCCCAGACTCAAACCCCAGCTCCCAAGTAATGCCAGTTAAAGCCAAGGTAAAGGGAGGGAAATTGTCTTCAGGGGGGCGGTATGTCAGATTCAGCCAGCGCGGCACAGCTAGGGACTTGCTCAGCCACGCTTAGTCAGTTTCACCGCCCGTGCACTAGCAGAGGAAAAGGGGAAGCGAGAAACCGTGAACTGATTAATGAGCCAGCTGGCGCCACTTAACTAAACCACAAGTGGATATTTTGTGTCAGCGCCAGCTTGCCTCGAGTGCTGCAGACAAAGGGAAGCGCAGCGGCTTTGGAAGCAAAGCAATCAGTACGTGATTGAGAACTCCCGGCTTTGTGCACAATAGGAAGGCTCAACAAAGACAACAACCATGCCACCAATAGAAAGCAATCAAGAACACAAAAGAACTGGACTGAATCTGCCATTTGAGTGAGGGGGGGATTACTGCGGGTAATCTGTAACCAAGCAACAGGGGCTAAGAGCGGGAATGGGGGAGCTATAAATTGTTCTGTAAGATGTGCCAAGCCAATCCTGGCTTTGTCTGTACTTACTTACGTTACGCTTGAGTAAACTTCTTTGCTGAACACACGTGTCACGAGAGTTTCTCTGAGACGAACGGAGTAATCCTTACATAAAGCCAGCATTCACCTTTGAATGCTACCTGGTATGCACCAAGGAGCACTCACCTTTTTTCCTGTAGCCAGACCTCGAGAGGACCCGATTGATGGTACCAGGAGATGGCCAGTGATGGAGAAGGCGTGAGCCAGCGGTGCAGCAAGGAGCCCAGACCTGAAGGTGCGATGGCGGGACCGGCCGAGAGCGAGGGGCATAAGGACGCAGCCGAGAGGTTGCAAGAGGATGCCAGGTGGTCGTTTGGCATAGGCATGGGCCCCGACAGGTCGGCAGGATCGGGGGTCACGACGAGCTGTGGCTTGGGATCCAAAACCCAGGAGCTGGAGGAACGTCTAACCTGCCTGGAAGCCAAATTCGAGGAGTGGATGGATGCGATCCAGATGATGCTGCAGGCCAAACTTTGGGGGAGCGAGGCCCCTGCAGCAGAGACACAGGCAGAGGAGGAATCGGGCGAGGCCAGCGATGGTTCTGTGTCCCAGCCGACTCTGGGGACGCGCCTCGGAGCAGGAGATCGACGGGCGGCGGACGCACTGAGACTCCGGGGTCTGACCGGGAAATCCTTGGGGGACCCCGAACAACTACCCTGCTTCCTTACACAAGTGCGGAATTTCATGAAGCGGAGTGGCCACCTGTTCGACAACGAGGGGCGAGTTGCCTACGTGGCTGAATTGTTGGAAGGTCAAGCAGCCGGTTGGGTCATCCGCCTATATGATACTGACGTGGCAGAGCTAAAGAGTTTCCCAGAGTTCATGGAGGCACTCCAGGATAGATTCGAGGACACACTGAGCGCCAGGTGGGCCAGAGATGACATCCAACGCCTGAGGCAGAGGGAACAGTCGATGGCCGAGTACGCCCTAGAATTTTGGTGCCTAGCAGAAAAACTTACTGATTGGCCGGAATCCCTGAGGGTAGACTATTTCAAAAATGGACTCAACTCGAAGATTCTCAAGAGGGTGCTCGGTCAGGATGACCCGACCACACTAAAAGAGTGGATCTGGCTGGCTGGGATGGCAGAGGTGGCGTGGCAGCAGATCAAGCGGAGAACGTGGCACGAGAAGCCGAATAAAGACGAACCGGGCGAGGCGGCTACGTAGAAGCGGAGTGGCCGATGGCAACCCGCAGGAAGATGGGAGGCTCAGAAGAAATCAAGCCTCTGTTTCCAATGTGGGGGGCAAGGCCATCGGGCGGCACAATGCCTGATGGAGCAGGACAGGGCCCCACCCCGTGCAGACACCGGGGCCCCAAAGACCCCAGGACAGCATGCCCCTGACTGACCACGGAAAGTGGTCAGGGCAGCGGCAGCAGAGCACAGTGGGACCAGCTGGTCTACTCCCGAGACGACGTCATTGGGGGAAGAGGCGGCGCCGGCGGGAAACAAGCAGCGGCCGCACTGAATGGCATCCCAGTGCGGTCAGAGTAGCTGAGAGGCGCAGATCCAATAGGACGAGGACTGCCCTCCCATGCAGGTGAGGGTACATATCCTTGGAGTGGGGTCAGGGGCTGAGGCCCAATTGCAGGCGCTACTAGACTCCGGGTGCATCCACTGCCTGATACACCCGGCGCTAGTATCGGGGCTGGATCTCCAGGTGTGGAGACTCAGGGAGCCCATTGCTTTCAGTCAGCTTGACGGCTCACTTGCGGGGGGCGGGCCGGCTCAGTACTACACTGAGCCGGTCCGAATGATGACTGGGGACCATCAAGAAGAGCTGCGGTTCATGGTGGTCCCGATAGCCGACTATGCGGTGGTGCTCGGCCTGGTGTGGCTGGGACGACGGAACCCCCTCGTTGACTGGGCGTTGGAGGTGCTGTGATTCGGAGACGCGGAGGAGTGGGAGTGAGAGTACCAGAAGCGATGACGGGCGATGACGAGGGGAGTAGTAGTTGCGGAGGAGAAGTCAACAGAGCCAGAGCATCCAGTGTGGGGAGGCGAGCGAACCACAACAGTAGCCACAGCAGTGGCAGTGGCGATCCCAGGGACCCATGAGATGGCGACGACATTGGACCCAAGGGGTCCTAACCCAGTGGCGACCCACAAGGAGGCTGCAGCGGGCGGTTCCGCAACGGGGGAAATGGTGAAGCCAGAGAGTGTTGAGAGCATCCCTCACCTTGACAGCAGCATTCGGCGAGGAGGAGTCGGATCAACTCCTGCCCCACAGACCCAGTGACTGCGCCATCGAGCTAGAGCCAGGGGCCAAGTTACCTAAGCCGAAGATGTACTCCCTGTCAGGGAAGGAGATGGGTGCCCTTCGGGAGTTTGTGGACAAGAATTTAGCGCAGGGTTTTATCCAGCCCACAAAGTCCCCACTGGCGGCCCCAGTGTTGTTCCGGGAAAAGAAGGATGGCTCACTCCGAATGTGCGTAGACTATTGGGGGCTGAACGCCATAAGTACTGAATACAACTACCCTCTCCCCTTGATGAAGGACTTACTATCCCACCTGTCCAAGGGGAGGATATTCACAAAACTGGACTTGCAAGAGGCGTACTTCAGGGTCAGGATCCGCGCAGGAGATGAATGGAAAACGGCTTTCAATTGTCCACTTGGAAGTTTCCAATTCCGCGTGATGCCATTCGGGTTAAAAGGGGCCCTGGGGCTGTTCATGCAATTAATAAACAAGGTGTTGCATGACCTACTTTACCGGGGCGTCCTGGTCTACTTGGACGACATCCTGATATATTCCGAGACCCTGACCGAGCATGTAAAATTAGTACGCACGGTGCTCCAGAGACTACTAAAATCACAGCTGTATGCCAAATTCTCGAAGTGCGAATTCCATCGAGAGCAATTGGACTATCTTGGCTATCGAATATCCAGCTAAGGCATCAAGATGGACCCGACGAAAGTGAAGGATCCACTTGGGTGGGAAGCGCCGCGGACCCGGAGGCAACTCCAATGTTTCTTGGGGTTCGCAAACTTCTACAGGCAGTTCATCCTGAACTTCGCCCAGGTTGCCCTCCCGTTAACTGACCTGCTTAAGACTCGGGGCAGCAGGAAGCTCCCCAAACCCAGCATGCCTCTTGTGTGGACCCCGGAGTGCCAAGAGGCATTTGGGGATCTGAAGCGCAGGTTCACTGCTGAGCCCATCCTATGCTGCCCCGACCCAGACAGGCAGTTCATGATTCAGGTGGACACTTCCGACGTGGCGGTGGGAGCAGTCCTGTTGCAACCCAGACCTGAGGGGCCCCTCCACCCATGCGCCTATGCCTCCCAGAAGTTCACCAAAACGGAGAGGAGGTGGATGGTGTGGGAGAAAGAGGCGTTTGCTGTTAAGTGGGCCCTATCCACCTGGAGACATCTGTTGGAGTGGGCAGCCCAGCCGTTCGAGGTGTGGACTGTCCACAAGAACCTCGAAGTGCTGAAAGCCCCGCAGAAGCTTTCGCCCAAACAGGCACTCTGGTCCCAATACTTCAGGAGGTTTGATTTTACCCTCAAACATAACCCGGGGAAAAGGAATTTCTTGGCGGATGGACTGCCCCGAATGCCCCAGCATGCCAGCCAGTGGGAGGAGATTGTGGATTCGATCATCCCCACAAACCGACTAGCCGCAAAAGCAGTCACCCAGAGCCAAACAAAGAAGAGGGTAAGGGACACAGAACCGGGACTCAAACGGACTTTCCTAGAAGCCGGGGAGCGAGACGCTTGGCTCACAGCGAACCAAGACTCAATGACGGGCCAGGACGGCTTGTGGTGGCATGAGGACAAACTGTATGTGCTTGATGTAAGGTTTGCCCCGTTCGACAGAGAAACTCCCGTGACGTGTGTGGTTCACAAAAGAGGTTTACTCATGCGTAACGTAGCGGTTACAAGCAAAGCCAGGACTGGCTTGGTACATTTGCATCACTCGTTATATTCCCCCCTTCCCATGCTGTTTGCCCCGCGATCGCGTTACCGCTGCGGATTATCGGCCCCCCAATATTCCCCCTTAATTGTCCATGATGGCAGGTTTGGCCAGGGTCCATTGTCCTTGATTGGCAGTCCCCTCCGGCGTGGGTTGGTTCCCCCCGTTACGTGCAAGCCCGAGGGTTCTGCGTTGCGTGGTGATCTCGTTTCGCTGCCTGCGGCCCCGCTCATTGTTGGCTTGCGCCATTATCAGTGTAGTTAAAACTTCTGCTGCAGTTTTCCTGTTTGGCTGGGCGCAGGTGGCCCATTAATTAGTGGCACTTTCAGTTTCTCTTTCCCTCAGCTAGCCACCGCTGGTGGAGTTTGTGTGGTGCGGCTGCAAGCTTCCCTGAAGCGCCGTGCCGGCCGAACCTGACATACTGCCCCCCTGAAAACAAATCCCCCCCAACTTTATTTTGGTTTCCCGGGGTATTTGTTGTAAAAATCCCGCACTAGGTCCGGAGCTTTTATGTGGGCTTTGCTTACCCATTCCCTGTGGGACTTGGAGAAATGTTTCTACTGCACCAGGAACTGGACCTGCCCCTTGTGCCTCCTGGTGTCCAGTATCTGGTTGATCTCAAAATGCTGCTTCCCACCGACCATGATGGGTGGTGGCACCACCTCTGCCTTGTGCCAGGCGTTCCCCGGCTGGTGCAGCTTTAGCTTTAGGCTGCAGTGGAACACCGGGTGGATCTTCCCAAGGCTTTTCAGGAGCGTCAGACTGACGGTTACCGAATTGATGACCTCTGCAATGGGGAATGGCCCCACGAATCTCGGGCTGAGTTTCTTCGATGTCTGGTGTGTCTTTAGGTTTTTGGTTGACAAATACACCTGGTCCCCCACTTTCCACTGCCCCTCGGGGAGTCTCTTGCGGTCTGCGTGTTTTTTGTAGTCGGCTTTGGCTCTTTGCAATGCCGCATGCGCCGCCCGCCAGGTGGCGTCAATTTGGGCGAACCAGGCGTCCAGGGAGTCGATTTGGGATGCCGGCTGAGGCAACTCCGGCATGGGGACGAAGTCTCTCCTGGTGGCTGCTTTGAACGGGGAAAAGCTGGTACTTTTGTGGACGGCGTTGTTGTAGGCTACTTCCGCGAATGGCAGTAGCTCCACCCAATCGTCCTGTTGGTGTCCCACGTAGCAGCGCAGGTACTGCTCGAGCCCCCCGTTCAGGCGTTCCGTGGCTCCATCCGTCTGCGGGTGCGCCGCGGAGGAAAGGGCTTGCTTCGTCCCCACCCGCTTCAGGAACTCCCTCCAGAACCGCGCGATGAAGTTGCCGCCCCGATTGCTGACAACCTGTCGGGGCGCGCCGTGCAGCCAGTAAACATGCTGCACGAACAGCCTCGCCAACCTCTCCGCCGTGGGGACTTGCCGGCATGCTACAAAGTGCGCTTGTTTGGAGAATAAGTCCGTGACCACCCAAATGGCAGTCTTCCCCTTACTCTCCGGGAACTCCACTATGAAATCCATGGCGATCTCTTGCCATGGGCCATTGGGGTCCACTACCGACTGGAGTAGCCCCCTAGGCTTGCCTTTAGCCCCTTTCACCATCGCGCACACCGGGCAACCCCCCGAGTATGCCTCCATGTCCTTCCAGAGCGTTGGCCACCAGAACTGCCGCCGAATTAAGTGGAGCATCTTCACGAAGCCGTAATGCCCCGCATTCCGGCTGCCATGGGCTCTTTCCATGACCCCCCGTCGGCACTCTTCGGGCACATACAGCTTCCCTTCGTGCCACCACAACCCCCCCTGGCTGGTTAGCACGTCTTGGTTTCGCTCGAGCCAAGTGTCCCACTCCGCCGCTTCCGCAAACCCTTGCTTTACCTCAGGTGCCGCGTCCCGCCGCTCCCCCTTGGTCTGGCTCCAGGTTACCACCTTTGCAGCCAGCCTGCTGGTGGGGATGATGGAGTCCATGATTTCCTCTCGCAGGCTGGCGTGCTGGGGCATGCGAGACAACCCGTCTGCCAGGAAGTTACGCTTCCCGGGGATGTGTTTTAGGGTGAAACTGAATCTCCCGAAGTATTGGGACCAACGCGCCTGTTTGGGGGATAGCTTACGTGGGGTCTTCAGGGCCTCGAGGTTCTTGTGATCCATCCACACCTCGAATGGTTCGGCTGCCCCCTCCAATAGATGCCTCCACGTGGCTAGCGCCCACTTGACTGCGTACGCCTCTTTCTCCCACACCATTCACCTTCTCTCTGTCTCCGTGAATTTGCGGGAGGCGTAGGTGCACGGGTGGATGGCCCCCTCCGGGCTGGGTTGGAGCAGGACCGCCCCCATTGCCACATCTGACACATCTACTTGGATGATAAACCGCCGATCTGGGTCGGGATGGCGCAGGATCGGCTCCACCGTGAACTGCCGTTTTAGCTCCTCAAATGCCTCAAATGAACGGCATCACGGAAAACTGGTAGCTTCCAAGCGGCGTATTGAACGCCGTCTTCCACTCATCTTCTGTGTGAATCCTAACCCTAAAGTATGCTTCGTGCAAGTCCAGCTTTGTGAACACCCTCCCCTAGGATAGGTGCGACAGTAGGTCCTTCATCAGGGGGAGGGGGTATTTGTATTCAGTGCTGATTGCGTTCAGCCCCCGGTAGTCCATGCACATCCGGAGCGAGCCATCCTTCTTCTCCCGGAACAGTACTGGGGCCGCTAATGGTGACTTCGCAGGTTGGATGAATCCCCGCGCCAGGTTCTTCTCTATGAACTCCCGAAGGGCACCCATCTCCTTCATTGACAGGGAGTACATTTTCGGCTTGGGCAGCTTTGCCCCTGGCTCTAGCTCAATGGCGCAGTCACTGGGTCGGTGTGATGGGAGCTGGTTGGACTCCTTCTCCCTGAACGCCGCCATCAGGTCCAGGTATTGCCTCAGGATGCCGCCGCTCGACATGGTTTCCCCGGACTCTGGCCCTTGTTCTGCAGTCATCCCGTTGGCTGCTGCTGCCTGCCTATGTCTCAGGATCAGCACGAGCCTCTGGGTCTCCAGCGCTGCCATTGCTGTGGCCGCCGCCCAGGTCCCGACCTCAGTCTGCTCCTGCCTCATCCCCCCGTACCTCGGATCCCCCACTTGCCCATCTGTGGCCGTGGCCGCGCCTGTCGCCGCTGGCCGGTCCCGTCTGCTCTTGCGCTCCACCGGCTCCTCGGCCCCAAATTGCACCGCCACCGCCGCCCAGTCGACACATGGGTTCTGTTGCCACAGCCACGCCAAGCCGAGTACCACCGCGTAGTCGGTGACTGGGACCACCACGAACCTTAGTTCTTCCCAGTGACTCCCGATCATCATCTGGACCGGCTCTGTGTAATACTGAGCCGGCCCCCCCGCCAGCGAGCCATCTAGCTGGCTGAATGCGATGGGTTCCCGGAGGCGCCGTAGCTGCAGGCCGAGTCCCGAGACCATAGCTGGGTGCATCAAGCAGTGGGTACAGCCTGAATCCAGCAGCGCCCGCAGCTGTGCCTCCCCTCCGGACCTCACCCCCTGGATGTGTATCCTCACCCAGAACGGAGGGCAGTCCTCATCCCTGATTGGGTCCGCATGCCTCAGTTTCCCGGCTTGCACTGGGATGCCGTTCAGTGCGAGCGCACCTCGTTTCCTGCCGGCTCCGAATCCTCCCCGGAGGATGCCGTCTCAGGGGTCGACCACCCCATTCGGCCTCTTTCGGTCACCGCCGCCACTGCACTCTTCCGCGGTCGGTCGCCTGCCCTCTTTCCAGTAGGATGCGGGCGCTTGACCTCGGGCCGGGGTGGGGCTCCTTCCCGCTCTGTCGGGCCTCCGCACCGGAAGCACAGGTTCAGGGTTTTGGTTGCCTCTCGCCCCCCGGTGGGCTGCCGCCAACTGTTCCACCTCTCCTCTGAGGGTCTCTCCCTCGGCCGGTCTCTCGTCTGGTCCTGCCGCCTCGCACTCTGTTGAATCTGCCGCCACGCCGACTCCACCGTCCTGGCCAGCCAGATCCAATCTTTCACTGTGGACGGGTCATCCCAGCCTAGCGCCCGCTCCAGGATCTCCGGATTGAGCCCCCTCTTAAAGTACTTCACCCTCAGGGACTCCGGCCAGTCTGTGAGCTTCTCTACCAATCCTGGCTTTGTCTGTACTTACTTACGTTACGCTTGAGTAAACTTCTTTGCTGAATGTGTAAGGTTTGCCCCGTTCGACAGAGAAACTCCTGTGACACGTGTGGTTCACAAAAGAGGTTTACTCATGCGTAACGTAGCAGTCACAAGCAAAGCCAGGACTGGCTTGGTACATTTACATTACTCCTTTATAGTTGTCTCAATCCCCCCGCGGGCCCCGTTGCTAGGTTACATATTACAAATTAGATTGCAGATTGCCCCCTGTAATCTCCCCCTTCTACTGGAATGGCAGGTTCAGCCCAGTTCTCTTATTTCTTTGATTATTGTTGCCTATGGCGTGGTTGTTGCCTTCGTTGGGGCTTCTGTGCGCGCTGATCTCTTCCTCAATTCCGCGGCTCTCTCCTTTGTCTATAGCGCCCTCTGGCGTTAACACAACGCATCCGCTCCAGATTAGTGAAGTGGCGCCAGGTGGCCCATTCATTAGCTTGCGGTTTTGCATTTCCTCTTTCTGCGCTAGCGCTCAAGTGGTGAAATTGACTAAAGCGCGGCTGGGCAAGTTCCTAGGCATGCAGTGCCAGCTGAACCTGACATACCGCCCCCCTGAAGACAAGTCCCCCTCTTAATTGGGCTACTAGGGTGCTGCCCTCCCATCTGCCATAACGGTGTGCCTTTCCTTGGCTTGGGGCTTTGGCCTTACCATGGCCGAGTCACTTATAGGACAGGTCCCCGAAGGTTCTCCTTCCCTTCCTTCGCCGCTGCACACGTCGAGCAGCTGGCCACGTACTCCCTCGTATCCTTCCAGAGAGACGGCCACCAGAACTGTTCACGCAGGAGGTGGAAAGTCCTAACGAACCCACAATGTCCTGTAGTGTCCTCAGTGTGCCCTCTCCGGAGCACATCCACCCGGCAAGCTTCTGGAACGTAGAGCCTCCCCTTGTGCTCCCAGCAGGTCCCTTGTTTCTTCAGGGAGTCCTTGTTGTTTACCAACCAGGGGTCTCCCTCGCTCGCCTCCGCACAGCGCCACCTCAGCTCCGGCTCGGCTCCCTTCCCCTGCTTCTCCCTTGGGGGTTGGGCTGCGCCTTTCACCTCCAGCTGGGTTGTCCTCCTTGGGTCCGTTGATTCGAGCGGCGGCTCCCTCAGGGTCCTACAACCCTCCAGGTCCCCCTGGACGTGGCCAGGTCCCGGTCTACCGCCGGTTGCTTCACTTGCTTGGCGCGGACCAGTTGGCTTCTGGCGCCACTCCTTCCCCCGCTCTTGATGCCAGTGTGATCACCGCCTGCTTTGCCATGGGGCCCTCGGTTCCCGCTGCCACCGTCTCTGCTGTAGCCGACCCCTGCGTTGCTGCGGGGCCCTTCGTCGTCGATGCCACCGCCACCTCGGTGATCTCTGACCCCCCTCATTTGTCGGTCGCCCTCGGCATCTTCCTCGTATTCGCCTCACGTGTGGTTGGTCGCCCGGGCCCCGCTGCTGTCACTACCGCGGCCTGCCAGCCCTTGGCTCTCCATCGCGCAGTCGCCACCTCGCCCAGCTCCGTGGGGTCCTCAGCTCCCGCGCCGCCTCCGCGGCTCGACCTGGCCTGCCTGGTGGTGCCGTCGAATCGCACCGTCTCTGCTGCCACGCTCTCTCGTGCGCTTGCTGCCCCGGCTCCTCTGCCGGTCTCCCTCGGCGTCGCCCTCACCTCGTGTGCAGTTGGTTGCCCGGCCCCCATTGCCGTTGCTGTTGCAGCTCGCCGGCCCTCAGCTCGCCGTCACGCAGCCGCCACCTCACCGAGTTCTGTGGGGCCCCCTGTTCTCGTGCCACCTCCGCGGCTCGACTCCATCTGCTCGGTGGTGCTGCCGAACCGCACCGTCTTGGCCACCCAATCGATGTGCGGGTTCTGGCGCGAAAGCCATGCCAGCCCCAGCACTAGTGCATGGTCGGCCACTGGGGCAACTACCAAGCCTAGCTCCTCCCGGCTTGTCCCCACTGTCAAACCGACCGGCTCAGTGCGATACTGCGCCGGGTCCCCCCTGCCGTCGATCCATCCAACTGGCTGAGTGCGAGGGGCTCCCTGAGTCTCCTCACTCTGAGCCCTAGCGTGGATGCCAGTACCAGGTGGATCAGGCAGTGGGTGCATCCTGAATCCAGCAAGGCGTTGACTTTCGCCTCTGCTTCCGATCTCACCCCCTTGAGGTGGACCCTGATCCTCATGGGCGAGTAGTTTCTTCTGTACCGCCCTTCCTCATGCTGCCACTCCGTTGGCTGCTCCGGGGTGCGCCTCAGCGTCGCCGGCCGTCGCCTCCCGCTGGCTCGCTCTCCCCTCCTCGCAGAGCCGGGCTTCCTCGTGAGCCAGCCAGCTCCGCTGCACACCGCTCCACTAGCTGCTATCTCCTCCCAGGATCGGTCAGGGTTCCTTATAGCCGGGAATCGCCGGCCCCCGTCCTTTGTGCAGCTCGCCAAGATCCCCTGCCTCAAGGGGCACTGCACCATCCGATGCCCCTTGCCTCCACACCGGTAGCAAGTCCCTGCAGTCTGCCGGGCATTTCTAACCTCGATCCTCCGCCATCGGCTCCTGCGCCTCGCCTCCGGTGCCGCCTCATTTTGGTCCGCTGTGGCTGGTATCGGGGCTCGCGCCTCTCACTTCCCCCGGTCTCCGGCATCCCCCGCCGTCTCCGCCAGCCAGCTCCACTTCACTAGAGCCTCCAGGTCGTCCCTACTGGGCGCTCCCCCCTGGATCTCTGAGTGGAGCCTGTCCTGTGTACGGAGATAGGTTAGTGGCTCGGGGGCCCCCAAGAGCTCGCTCCTTGAGCTCCTGAATCGGGGCGCCTCTGCTGGCCACCGACCCCCCTTCGCGCTCCCCATCAGGCTGACCACTTCTGCTAGCCTGGTCTCCACGCCGCCCTCTGCGGCTGCCCCAGCCGGGGCCCTGGGTCCGCCACGCCATGCCTCCCGCATGCCCGGTACAGCTGCCGTCTGCTGCTGGAGGTCGCCCTCCAGCCGGTCCAGCCTCTCCTCCGGCTCCTGGCTCCTGGACCCTGTGCCGCTGCTCCCGGGAACCGCACGTCCCATCAAGCCCTCTGGCTCCGTCCCGCTGCTGAGCACCCACTTGGCGCCCCGCGAACTGGCCGTGGTTGTGGGTCCCCTCTTCCTCATGCTAGGGACTGGAGCCATCTGCGCAACCTCTGGTCTAGGCTCCGTGCAGCTTCTTGAGTTTGTACCCTCACTGCTGCTGGCATCGCCCGATTCCTTCTTCGCCTGCGACTCTGCCCCTGGGGCCTTGCCCCGCCGGAAGATGGTCTGCAACATCACTTGGACAGCATCCATCCGCTGCTCGATCTTGGCCTCCAGTCGGGTGAATCGTTCCTCATGCTCCCGGGCCTCGGATTCCGAGTCACGACTCCTCGTGACCCCCCATGCTGGTGACCCGTTGGGGCTCCTGCCCCCGCCGAACGACCACCCGTCCTCTGGCGCCCCGGACTGGTCCCGCCATCACGCCTTCGGATCTGGGCTTCTGGTTGCCCAGCTGGCAAGCGGTTTCCCCATCGCTTGCCATCTCCTGGTGCCGTTAATCGATTCCTCTCCGGTCTTGGCTGCAGGGAAAAACGGTGAGCGCTCCTCAGTGTGTACCGGGTAGCACTCAATGGGAGTCCTGGCTTGGTACATTTACATTACTCCTTTATAGTTGTCTCAATCCCCCCGCGGGCCCCGTTGCTAGGTTACATATTACAAATTAGATTGCAGATTGCCCCCTGTAATCCCCCCCTTCTACTGGAATGGCAGGTTCAGCCCAGTTCTCTTGTTTCTTTGATTGTTGTTGCCTATGGCGTGGTCGTTGCCTTCGTTGGGGCTTCTGTTGCGCGCCCAGCCGGGAGCATCCCCTCGCGCGCTGATCTCTTCCTCAATTCCGCGGCTCTCTCGTTTGTCTATAGCACCCGCGGCCCTCTGCATCCACTCCAGATTAGTGAAGTGGCGCCAGGTGGCCCATTCATTAGCTTGCGGTTTCGCATTTCCTCTTTCTGCACTAGCGCTCGAGCGGTGTGGCTGGGCAAGTTCCTAGGCGTGCAGTGCCAGCTGAACCTGACAGAATGCACGTGTCACGAGAGTTTCTCTGAGACGAACGGGGCAAACCTTACACTGGGCATGTAAGTGTAAGAAAAGCCTTGAAACAATTAAGGACCAAAGACTTGGTCCCAGAATCGGATTGTACACCAGTAAATGCAAGAGATTCTCTATTATAAACAATCAGTTTGAAACTTTGGCTGAATTACATGAGGCAGAAGGCATGAGCAGCTGGGACATGTCTGCCTCTCTACCTTTTCAGGAAAATTAACCTTTAAATCAACCAATAATAATCCCAGAAGTAACAATACACCTAATTCCCTGCCAACAGGCTTTTCCTAGGCTGATTTTATCGCAAATCAAAGCCTTCTTACTGCCAATACTGTTTCTCTGTTATACATTAACATAAATGCCATTAATAAAAAACTGGACCACCTCCTCTTTTGTTTGCTACAATGTGACCCAAAAGATATTCCACTAGATGGAACAAGTGTCAAAATAAATCTGGCAACATCATTCTATGTCTTAAAATAAACTCAAATTATTTTTGTTGTCCAAAAAAAATGCCATGAATATCCACAATGGGGCTCTTTTAAAAAAGTAGTATTCTCTCTGAGTTTGCTGCTATGCATTCCAGTTTCCCAAGTGGACTTCATGCTGGCTAGCAAGTCCCAGTGATGTTTGCAGAATATTACGGTCAGTGTCTGCAAGGCTCAATTCCCAATCCCAGTAAATCCTCCGGAGACCAGTTCGTTCCAGTAAATATTTCTTTATTGAGAAGAAGCATACAGCATTCCATAGATTGCTGAAACTGAAAACCCCACACTCGGAGGCTTCCTTTTAACCCCCCTCTCTGCTTTCAAGTTTCAGTCTTTTTTGCTCCTTCCTTCGGATCTCTTCTTGGTTTCACGCCTGCTTGACCTTGCAAATTCCTGAGAGCTTGATAATGTCCCATCTGTCTCCGCTGTCTACCTAACTCTCCCCCCACCCTTGGTTTTATGGCAGGTGTGAGATTTGCCCCGTTCGACAGAGAAACTCTCGTGACACGTGTGGTTCACAAAGAAGGTTTACTCATGCGTAACGTAGTAGTCACGAGCAAAGCCAGGACTGGCTTGGTACAATTGCATCACTTGTTATATTCCCCCCTTCCCGCGCTTTTTCCCGCCTCGTGATCGCGTTGCGGCTGTGGGCTATTAGGCCCCCCAATGTCCCCCCTGATCGTTCATGATGGCAGGGTCGGTCAGAGTCCATTGTCCTTGATTGCCAGTCCCCCTCCGGCTGGGTTGGTCCCTCCCTGCTACGTGCAGACCCGCGGGTTCTGTGCTGCGTTGCGATCTTGTTTCGCTGCCCTGCGGCCCCGTTCCTTGCTTGCTCGCGCCGTTATCAGTTCATAGTTAAAAACTTCCGCTGCGGTTTTCCTGTTTAGCTGGCCGCAGGTGGCTCGTTAATTAGCGGCGCTTTCGGTTCCTCTTTTCCCTGCTAGCTACCGCCGGTGGATTCCGCGTGGTCTGGTTGCGAGCTTCCCTGCAACCCCGTGCTTCCCTGAAGCCTCGTGCTGACCGAACCTGACAGCAGGAACGAGCAAGCAGCTTGTATAAACTAACAATTCTAATAAAATAACATTTCTACTTTATGGTGGGAATAAGCAAACATTCTACCTAGGTTAACAACTCTAATAACTCTACTAGTTAGATCCACTTGACAATTGATTGTGAGGATCCTGACAATTACTTAATTTTAATATCTCTACACTTTCATCTATGTTAATAAAAATGAAAAAATATTTGGCTTCCTTGCAAATTTCTCTTACTAAATTTTTAAGGATCTTACAATCAAACTTCTGCTGCTGCCCTCAGAGTCTGGGTTTGTGCCAACAGCAGAACTATTTGAAAAGGTACAGATAAGAACCAGACTGTTACTCCAGTGAGGCTGACCATGAGCAGACAAAATCAGAATTCTTGTCCAGAGGAATTAACTCCTTGTTCCTCTGTGTTGGTAAAGGAGATAGATGTTAGGAATTCTTTTGCTTTGCTGCCAGGAGTGAGCAAGACTGTGCCCTGTGGAGATTAGAGGGTTTAAGCAGGATTTTACTAGTCTGGTCTCTAACAACTTTTCATCCACACCAGTAGTTTCATGTCTATCCTCCAACAAGAACAACTCAGTTGTTGCAGCAAATCTGATGACAATACAGCCATTTTTTCCTATGATTCACTGAATGTAATCCATCCATATTCCAAGGGACATACTCCATATCTTGTCTTTCTCAAAGAAAAGATCCTTGAAGATCTTCTCCTTTTGATCAACTACCACAAAAATGTTCAGATCTTGATCTACCACTTCAGTCTATTAGATGCGCCCATGCAGTCCTCTTTGTCATCACAACAAAATTTATGTTAAGTTGGGAGCTTGTCCTAAGTCAACACACAAACTCTCAAATAAAAATTACTTTTCAGGTCCTCCTCCTTCAGTGATACAGATCTCAGCTGATTCTTTGGACCCCACATCTATTAATGCTTCTACTTCTTCTGAATGACCATCAACTCTCTCCTCAGGTATATGAATTTTGTCCTGGAACATTGCAGGATGGTGTAGTAAACAGTCCAACCCAGTAGTTATATATTACAGTATATATGACAATTTTAAATTCTACCACTCCAAGAGACCTGGAATACAGAGCCCAGATATTTTAATGGGTTTACATATTACTCCCTCATGGCTAGGCCTAGTCAAAAAGGTAGTTGGATGCTTGGGGGAGAGAGTATTTCTAAATCACACTGCATGGACATGTCTCACTTGTTATTTTCTGTGATCAATTAGCTATTGCCCTCCCTTTAAAAGTTGGCTCTTTCTCTAAGTTTAGTTTGTATTAGTTTCTGCTATTAACATTCTTAATAAAAATTATATTTAAAAGAGTAGGATGAACATATTTCCTCCTTAAAAATGTGTATTTCCTATTTCATAAGTATATCTCTCAAATTAATAGTGGTTGGGACCATTCTGAATTCTGGCTTTTAAATTTAACATCCAAGTTCTCCAATTAGATACTTGCTGGTTATTTCAGTGGTAGGATGGGAACAAATGATGAGGCTCTCCTTCAGCATTATAAAACATCATATTCTTTGACTGGTCTTTCCTTAAGATCCTCAGTGTATCTGTGCCTGATGATGCAGAAAACACAGTAACTTTTGGTATTCCAGAGGGGCCTCCACTTTAGATTATATGTTAAATTCTAATGAGTTTGTTTGTGTCTTTCCATCTACTGAATGACCACTATAGAGAGTAAGTAAGATCACCTTGACAGATCCATTACCTTGGCAAAGGGGGCTGACACACTTTTTAAGTCCTGGGAAACAAAATAATATTCAGAAGCAGCTAAAGCAGATGCCTCCGTGATTCACTGGGGTATAAGAAGTGGGGGAAGCACTGCACAATCAGACTTGCAAGATTCTGTTACTATAGCCAATCTCAGTAAAGGTAGTTCTAGTCTTTCTGTGGCACTGATTTCTTGGTCTGGTCTACCTAATGGGGTTGACACCACCTACTCCTGGCAGGATCCTTTACTCTTAATTTAATTGAGTGGAGCCAATCTTTATAAGCTGTTGATTCCCTTGCAGCTGACAATTATTTTTGTCCAGTATGGTTCAATAAACCGTCTGTGGCTATAGCTCAATTCTTTGTAGATCTGACAGTTGATCATTTGATACATCAGTCTATAAGCGTGGCTAGCAGTGCTCATAAAATACTGTATTTATTGGCCTATAACACACACACAGGTATATAACACGCACCTAAATTTTGAAGGAAGTTTGAGTAAAAAAACTTAAATTTAAAATAAATTACTTGGAAGCATAATAAAGGGAGCTCTGAACTTTCTGTTTATTAATATTTATACCACTGATAAGGTAATTACATAATATGAAAGAAGCACTTCTTTGAAGGAAGAAAACTGGTGCTTTCTATCGCTGGCGCGAGCGCCTGAGCTCCACAAAGCAGGAGGTGAGCAGCAGGTGAGCGAGCGAAAACTGTGTTCCCTGGCGCTTGCGTGAGCAAAAACCACACTCCCCAGTGCTGGTTTTCACTCGCGTGAGCACTAGAGAACCCCGGTTTTCACTCGTGCGAGCTGGGGAGCGTGGGTTTTCGCTTGTGTGAATGCTGGGGAGCACAGTTTTCGCTCACTCACTTGCCTCTCACCTCTGGAGCTGCCCTGGTTACAGCCCTGGCTCAAATGAAGGCGCCACTCTCCCAGCCCTGCCACTTGAGTATTGGCGTATAACACGCAGCTAGGATTTCAGCCCCAAATTTTAAGGGAAAAAGTGTGTGTTATATGCTGATAAATACGGTAATCACTATATTCCAAAATATTATTAGTTTTACTCAGGAATATGTAAAACATGATCAGTGCCTCTCCTCTCTTCAGTTCAATCAGTGATCTAAACCCTGGTTTGATAGAGAATGCATTGCAGCAAAAGCATTGGTAAAACTTGCATATAAGAATGCCCAAATGTTTCCCTTTCTCTTTCAGGAAAACCATTCATACTCTAAAAAGAGTTACAAGAGGCTTCCAAGAGAAGAAACAAAGTTATGCATTAAAGGACTGAGCTAAAATACAACACGCTGTAACAAAATGACTGCCTGTTCCAGCATCTCATTTCTTTATTCTCAGTAAAATCTAACCTGGTAATAACAAGTGAGAACCAGTTTGGGGTAGTGGTTAAGGCATCAGGCTAGAAACTGGGAAACAATGAGTTCTAGTCCTGCCTTAGGCACAAAGCCATCTGGGTGACCTTGTACCAGTAACTGTCTCTCAGTCCTAGGAAGGAGGCAATGGCAAACCACTTCTGAAAAACCTTGCCAAAAAATTACAGGGAAATCGAAAGTGCTCCAATTTCCCAACTGAAAAATAGCAGAGCCCCTGGCAAAAACACCAGAACTTTTAAAATCTAACCCTGTTTGGTGGCATCTATGTCTGCCCCCCTTTTTACTGCCATAAATAACTCCTAGATTCCAAAAGAGTGTCTTAATTCCACCATTCTGCCCATGTACAAAAAAAGGGGACATGTCAGATCTTGCAAATTACTACCCTATCTTTTTTTAATCTGTATTTAGTAAATTGCATGCCAGATTTTTATACTATAAACTCTTGGATTGGATGCTCTCCAAGAATATCTTCAGCCCAGAACAGGCAGGGTTTAGACCTGATCATTCAGCTATGGACCAATGTACCACCTAGCTGAGAAATATTGTGGTCTTTCCAAAGATGCTTCATGTTGCTTTTATAGACCTAAATGCCGCCTTTGGCTTCATACCATGTGAGAGATTCTTTAAAAAACTAGCCGCAAGATTGATTGATTGTTGTTTTCTCAAACTGATAATTTGACTACATCTTGACACTACCATGCTAGTTAAGGGAAATTGTAAAGGAGACTTAACTGAACCAGTAGGGACTGTTTGTAATTATGCCTTCAGTATTTCATCTCACGGGATTTTCCATTATACAAAAATACTTTTTTCCTTAAAGATTTTAAATCTCTGGATTCAACATACCTTCCTTCAGAATTCATCTCTACTCTTCTGCTCTTCTGAAGCCGTTTTCATTTCTAATGATTCTCCTCTGAATATTACAAATTCAAGGATAACATGATCACTTTCCACCAAGGTCACTTTCACTTCTTCAACCAGTTTCTCCCTGGTTGGTGACGATTAGGTTCAGGATAACAATCCCATCCCATCCTTCCCCTTCCCCTTGCCTTCCCCTTCTTCTTCTCCGAGGATAAGAATTTGTTGGCGCTCTGACTCTTGACAGAGTTAGATTCTCAGCAGATGTCAGGACGATTGACACTTCGATACTGCCCATCATTGGTCATCTGATACAGAAACAACTCATTTGTATCTTCTGCCTGTCCAGATGGTCTGTTATAAACAAAAATATCACCTTGGTTTTTCATTGCTTTTATTCTTACCCAAGTGCCTTCAATGGGATTTTTATACTCTGATGCCTCAATTTTTGTGCAAGTATACTTTTTTTGTTGGTAGTGGTGGTGCCTTCAAGTCAGTGTTGACTCCTGGCAACTGCTTGGACAAGTCCATGCAGTTCTCTTGGCAGTATTTTCAGAAGTGGTTTGCCATTGCTGTCTTCCTAGGTCCAAGAGAAAGTACTTGGCCCAAAGTTGCCCAGCTGATTTTGTGCCTAAGGCAGAAGTAGAACTCACAGTCTCCTGGTTTCTAGCCTGGTGCCTTTAACCACTACACCAAACTAGCTCTCATACTTCTTCTTTACATGCACTATTGTGTTTGTGTGCCTTCAAGTCAGTGTTGACTCCTGGTGACTGCCTGGACTAGTCCTTGCAGTTTTCTTGGCAAGGTTTTTCAGAAGTGGTTTGCCATTGCCTCCTTCCTAGGACTGAGAGACAGTGACTGGCCCAAGGTCACCCAGCTGGCTTCATGTCAAACGTAGAATTGGAATTCATGGTCTCCCAGTTTCTAGCCTGGTGCCTTAACCACTACACCAAGCTGGATCTCCTTATTTCTATTAGGTCTGTTCCTTTTAAATGTATTGTAACCTTCCAGTGCTGTGTGCCAATCATAAGTACCATCCCACTAAGTTTCAGTGATGCCTAACATATTTATTTCACTGAGTTAGAATCTCTAATTCTCCCTGTTTGTTAATTCATTAATTTCTCTAGAATCTCTAATTCTCCCTGTCCCATATTCTATGCTTTGGTATAGAAACACCAAAGTTTTTAAGTGGCACCACTACTGATCACTCTGTTAAATTCTGAGTCCCCATTCTGGTCTCCTGCTTCTCCCTTTGAGTTCTGCTTTCTTGACCCTAGGCCTTGGCTGGACATTACATTCTGAGCTTATGCCACCCTCCTTCTTTTGCTCTAAGATTGATTCATATGAGCAGCATGCCCCAGCCAAGTACAGATCACTTACTATTTCTTGAGGGCAAGAATATATGATATTTAGCCCACCAAGAAGTCAATTTCCATCCATCTTTTTCTTCTATGAATGAAAAGTAGTTGTTTCTGGCTTGTGCCAGCTCAAATAGTGCTACCCACTTTGCCCGCTGTGCTTCATTTCATTGTAAGCAAACATCTCTAGTCCAATTGGCTCTTGTGCACTGTAGCAGGAGTTGTATCTAATATACCTAATTCTAATATTAGCAGATATTGTTTTAGAAATGTTTTAACGAAACAAAATAAACATGCTTATAATTGTTTTTATAAAGCAAAGGAAACATTTTAGACCATCTTTTTTATTACACACACCCAGAGAGAGAGAGAGAGAGAGAGTTTCTCTTGACTGATAATTATGATATATTTTAAAATAGTAGGGCATTTCCCCCATTTTGAAGCCAACAAGGGGAAAAGTTAGTCAGTCTACGAACTAGCATTAATATTCAAGCAGTACCCATCTTTAAACATGTGCTCAAAGCTGCTTTCTACTACCTCACAGCATAAAGTTACACTTTTTCCCTCTTCTCAGGATGAATTCACATTGTCACATTGCTTTACTTAGTGCCACATAATCAGGTAATGTGCTGTCTATCACTACTAGTCTCTGTTAAGCAAGCCTACAGAAAGGGCATCATCCTCAGTGCTGTAACCATATCTTCAATGGACTATTTTCTTGGATAAATAAGTGCTTAGAAAGGGTCTATTTACCTAATTTACAAGAATCTCTATTTGTTCATTTATTATTTTGTTAATGATAAATATAAAAATAAGATTTAACACATTTTTAAGGGGAAAAATGGCAAATCTACTTATAAAAGACATAAAAAGTTGGAAACACAGTTGACCAAGTAACTAGAAATTTTTCACATTATGCTTATAAAAACCTTCACAGTTATAGAAATATAGTTGTATATTTTCACAGACAATAGTCATTGCACCAACCCAAGCTACCAAATATTTCTCCAGCGCTGATCTATTATTGATAACTTTGTATTCTCCAATATTTGAATAAGTTCTTGTTAGGCCACAATAAAACTCTTCCCTTCCCTCCACACAAACATGAAGCTTTGTTAGCAGTTTATGACAGTGTTTTAATATTTGACAGACTTACGAATCAATAGAACTCACTATTGTAAAACTTTTCCTGGCACCCGTTGGTTGACAGTCTCCACTTGCCACCAATTACCCTAAAGGATGTAATAATAAGGCATCAGGCTAGAAACTGGGAGACAGTGAGTTCTAGTCCTGCCTTAAGAACAAAGCCAGCTGGGAGACCTTGGGCCAGTCACTCTCTCTCAGCCCTAGGAAGTAGGCAATGGCAAACCACTTCCAAAATTTTGCCAAGAAAACTTCAGGGACTTGTCCAGGCAGTCACCAGGAGTCAAAAACTGACACAAAGACACCCCCCCACAAAAAAAGATATATGACAAATTCCCCCCCCCCAAGCCTTTGCCACATCTTCACATAGCTTTATTTTGGGAGAAGGGGCAAGCAATGGCCATCAGGGAGAATTCTAGCAGCAAAAGTAATTTTTCCTATCTGATATCAATGAGAGAGGAGATAAGATCTGTTTATCAACAGCAGCACATTGTTCCCAAGGCAAATTCAAAGGTTTCTTGAAAGATATTTTTGTTCCATCCTCAGAGTGACATTTTATATTCAACACATTTTAGATGTGTATTTTTTCCAAGAGTTATCATATGTAACTCTTCATATTTGTTCACTGGCTCCTCGTTCCACCGTGGTCATTGGCTCCACTAAAAGTGAAGCCATCTTCAGTCTGCCATTGCTTCCCTGGAAGTCGCACATCTTCCTTTTTTCTGTCAATTCTGCTTAGTTCCATTTGAATTCAATTTCCTGTGTGGAGAGGACCAAAGCAAGTCTTATCAGTTTATATAATATGACCCTCTTTCCCCCACTTATAGGTAATTATTTGGGGAAAAAATCTTTATCAGAGAAATAAGATTAATTACTATATTAGTTACATAATATACACAGAATTTATTTTTATATATATATATATATATATATATATATATATATACACACATACACACACACACACACACACATATATATACATATATACATACACACACACACACACACACAAATAAACATCCAAGTGAGAAAGCAAAAATCTCCCTCCTGAGCATAGGTTGTAGCATTATTTTTATTGGTATTTTACTGAAAGCCAGAAAGCCAGGTTCTCACCTTATATTCTACATCAGTCCTGCACAACTTGTAGGGGGGAAAGAGCAACATTGTTAAATTAAAAATAATCACAGACTGCAAAGGAATACTGGGTGTGCTGATCAGCTGTTTGGTGGTTAGCAGAGAGGAGGCAGCACTGGAGCTGGTGGCATTGGTAAGGCCTGGGGGTGTTGGAGGCTCTCAGCAGCATGACTTTGGGGGCAGTGGTGGCAGTAAATCCTTCTTGGCAGTGGCAATGTAAGTTTTTTAAAAAGCCAGTGGGCTGCACAAGGCTAGCTCTCAGCAACTGATCAAAACATAATTTCTTAAACATTCTTGGCATCTGCAAAGTATCACCCATCTACACACAAGCAATGGTATATCATATCTTAACTATGATTTTACCACTTTTGAACCAGTTACTTCTAATGCATTTTCAGGCCTTTATAATTATTGTGACATGGTCAACAAAGATTAATTTGAAACAATTCATATATATGTCCCATGGATGAAAATGAATTTTGTTGTTGTTGTTTAGTCGTTAAGTCGTGTCCGACTCTTTGTGACCCCATGAACCATATTGCGCCAGGCCTTCCTGTCCTTCACTGCCTCTCTGAGTTTGCTCAGTTTCATGCTCATTGCTTCAGTGATGCTATCTAACCATCTCATCCTTTGCCGTCCTCTTCTCCTTTTGCCTTCAATCTTTCCCAGCATCAAGGTCTTCTCCAAAGAGATCTCTCTTCGCATTAGGTGACCAAAATATCTGAGCTTGAGCTTCATTATCGATCCTTCCAATGAGCAATCAGGGTTGATTTCCTTTAAGATTGACTGGTTTGACCTCCTAGCAGTCCAGGGGACTCTCAAGAGTCTTCTCCAGCACCACAGTTCAAAGGCATCAATTCTTCGGTGCTCGGCCTTTTTTATGGTCCAGCTCTCACAGCCATACATTACTACTGGAAAAACCATAGCTTTGACTATGCGGATCTTTGTCGGCAAGGTGACGTCTCTGCTTTTCAATATGCTATCTAGGCTTGCCATAGCTTTCCTCCCAAGGAGCAAGCGTCTTTTAATTTCATGGCTGCAGTCTCCGTCTGCGGTGATCTTGGAGCCCAAATAAATGAAGTCTGTTACTGCTTCCATTTCTACCCCTTCTATTTGCCAGGAATTGATGGGTCCAGATGCCATGATCTTAGTTTTTTTAATGTTGAGTTTCAAGCCAGCTTTTGCACTCTCCTCTTTCACCCTCATCAAGAGGCTCTTTAGTTCTTCTTCACTTTCTGCCATTAGGGTGGTATCGTCCGCATATCTGAGGTTGTTGATGATTCTCCCTGCAATCTTAATTCCGGCTTGTGATTCTTCCGGCCTGGCATTTCTCATGAGGATGAAAATGAATACATAGAATTAAACAAGGGGTTCATGAAAAAGAAAGTTTCTTCAGAAAAGGATTTAGAATGAGAAGCAGGTGTTCCTAAAAATACACTTTTAAAAATCTCATTCTTATTCTGGATTTTGCAAACCTTAGTTTTGACAACTAATTTCAGTACTTTGACTGCTTGCTAATACTATTTAGTTAGAATAAGGTATAAATATATGCACTTAAATACATCAATTAGCTGTTTATAAAACATTTTAAAGAAGCCTAATTAAGTTCATGTTATCCCATAGTGAGATCCATCAGAAAGTCATTGTTTGTAGAGTATGTTTTTCTTTTAGACAAATACTCTGTATTTAATCCCTTTTAACATCTTTTGCATGACCATGTGACTTTCCAGGCCCTTGGCAAGAGTTTTTGTGAGCAATATGTATAGCATCTTCTTCTCATTGTGCAGCTAAGACAAATGCTCTGCCCTCTAGCCCCTTCTTAAGCAGATTGCCAACAGAAGCTCCTCTCATGTGGCACTAATTGAAATGATTGGTGGAAGGGGATGTTGTGAGCACATTCGGTCTGGTTAAGGCTTATCTGCCTGGGGGAGGGGAAAAGCAAAATAAAGGGGAGGGAGGGAGGGAGAGAGAGAGAGAGAAAAAGAGGCTGAGAGGATGCAAAATGCTTGCAGGAATGAAGCTCAGGATTACTCAGCTTCCGGTCCAGCCTTAAGCTGGAGGACAAATAAAGAATCTATGCTCAGTTACAACTACTGAAAGAGAAAAAAATGTCCAGAAAATCTGGCTGAGAATGTTTTTATGAGGTAGAGACGACAAGATCCTCTTAGCAGGTCAGTCTGATATAGTCTGATATAGTTTTCAGAGATGCTACCGGTATGACCAGCAAATAATGCACAATTGTGTCATTAAAACATACTGGATATTAGAAAATGATTGTTTACATGCTATATTAAATGCTTAAAACAAAGCATACTGGCTTTTGTCTACATTCGTTAAGAATTTCATCTGTGATGTTGGTATCTTACTGACAGTGCTGATAGTTGAGCAGAGCAACTTCAGCCAAGGCATGTTTTGAAAAAATTAAAAACTTAAATATTATTTGATTTCCTTTTTGTGTGCATGTAGTTTATCAATGGAACAAGAGAGAGCTATTTTAAAATGTGTATTAGGAACCGTGATCTGAAACATCCCTGAATCCATCTGCGGATTTAATCTTTTTTTCCTTTAATAGCCTTGGTTGTAATGTTAACATACTAACAAATTCTGGAAAGAAAGCAACCCTTTAATGAGAATTTGAATTTGGAATTTCAGTTTTATATGTACTGAAAGGTTGGCATTGAAATCAAACTCAAAGGTGACATGACAGTGTATGTGTATACATTTTTTCTTTCTAGAAGTTAAATTTCTCTTTTTAATTTTTTGTGATCAACCTTTTTTAAAAAAGTTAACTTATATTAAACAATCCTTATCAGTTTTGTCAATCTTTTTTGTAGTTCAATGGTTAAAAATTGAACAAAAATAGTTAATTTAAATCAGCAGATTTGGGTAGGAATGGTTGGGATAAACTTTCTTTATATTATTTTATATGAATACTAGCCATATATTTGATCTTAGAAAAATCTAACCTCAATTCATTATATTGTACAATAGTATTTCCAACTGTACATTCAGAATTACCAGGCTCAATATAATACATATTTTAAGACTTTTATAATTAATTTATTCTCAGCATAATTGCTTTTTTCCTCTATATTGTAAATACTGTAGAAAATACCTGATTTGCTATTATATCTCCTAAATTTATACTGTTCAGTTTAGAATACCTACTGTATAATGAGGAGTAATGAAGTATACATTACAATCACCAAAACAAAAAGAGAAATTAAACTGATGGTTTTTATTTTATTGGTTTAAAAATATTTAGGATTATTAGAAAAAATCAAAAGTAATCAAGTAAGACTACATAGGGTTTAAAATAAATGGTGGTGAAATATATAAAAGTTGTATAGTATTTTGGCCACAAGAGAAAAGTCATGTGTAACATTCAGCCTATATAAATATATATCGTGGAAATTCAGGAGTTGGGGGTGCAACCTGAGTAGATGCCCTATCATGAACTGTTTTCAGCATACTGCAATGGAAATTTATTGATATTTTACTTTGGTTCTACAATTCCAGTAATGCAGTAATAAAGCAACAAAATGTATATTGTATCCAGCTGTTTATGAAACCATCATTCCCTTCTATAATATATCAAACATTGCTAAAATTAGTCAAGTATTGCTGTAAACAAGGAAGTTGATAATGCCCTGTAATCCCATCAGGCAGCCCTACTTATACTTTCTGGAAGTGGTAGATATTCTAAGTTTTGATAACAAGTATACAAAAATATCTCATGTTGCCATAAAGATTAGCAAATCTTTATGATTTTAGCAAAATCTTTTGGCATAAGATTTAATGGATGCAAAATTTTTCACTTTTTCAGCTGTCACAAGCCTTTTTTTCATTTCTATAGTGCCTGTAATAAATAGCATTACAGACACTAGCAGTGGCATACTTTCCTGTACCATAATGCAAACAACTTCAAAATATATTTATAAGGTGTCAATATCTTTAAAAGTTATTCACAAGTTAAAAAAAAAAAAGGTAATACAGTTATTCAGTAAGAAGAAGCAAATCCTTCCTTCCAGAATAATAGAAAGAAGAGAGATCTTTGAAAAAAAGTGTTAGTCTTTCCTTAATAGTGAAATGCCTGATACCTGAGAAAGTTTATGTAGCTTTATAATAAAGGTAACTGGCATGTGTGAATTATGAGCAGTGAGCCTTAGATAATTAGGGGCATAGTTGCTTAGTCCTGCTGTGTATGTACTTTCTTGATTGAAAGGAAGTTTTAATTCAGGGTTTTGGGTACTGTGTGGGTACTGGATACTATCCAGAAACAGAAAAGTAGGGTTCTTATCAACAAGAACCAACCAGTTGAAAAAGTGGGAAGTCAAGTGTGTAACCTGCAAGAATGGGCAATATTTGGTTAGCTTCTCAAAATTATTTTTTCCTAAATGTTTGCCAAGCAAGTAAAATAATTTGCACATAATTAAAAGAGCAAGGTAACACAAACTAAGCCAGCCCTAAAATACTGTGTACTCGCTATCATCTTGCGGCTTAACTAGGAAAGCACAATTTAATTATGAATATGCAAGTCAGAAGGTAGGGCAGTAATTATGATGTATTGTAAGAATGGGCAATATTTGGTTAGAATGCTCTATTATGATTTGTTTTCTAAATATTTTCTAAATATTTTAAATATAACTCCTTTTTCTGCTTAGTCTGCCATCAATAATACATTAAAAATCAACAGGAGATTGAAAACAGCTCATGGGTTTCCTGCATTACATAGCAATTTCAGAGCCAATGAGATTTAACTGAGATATTATAGTTTATTCTGTACATTTACTTAATGAAGTTGAATGTGTAGGCTTTTAGTATTCGTGACAAGATTGTCAGAAAAATGAGATTTCAGATTTAAAATGCCAGCAAATTCAAGGCAGCTTTTTTTTAAAATGCTTTCTCGCAAATGTCCTCTGTGTGTGTGTGTATGTGTGTGTGTGTATACACATATTTAAATATACATAGACACACATTCACACTACTGAAGCAATACTGGTGAAGATTGTACAGAAACAAATTAAAAGAAAAGAGGGATAATTGTTATCAAGAATATGCTGAAGTAAATATGATACAATTTCATTATATTGCCATTTTTCTGGGGCAGGCCTGCATTGACAAGCATTTTTATCCAGAGATTCTTGGTTCTCTTTTTATTAGTTAGTTTCAAGGCAAGGTAATAAACAGTATGCTTAAAATTTGCAAGTTTCCCAAATTGAGTTAAAATAATTGGCAGAAAGATTATGATTCCTGTTGTGATATACATGGTGTTCTCAGCTGCTACTCTTGCCTGGTGTGATAATACTGCCTGGCCTAACAGCTGCACTGCCCTCCCATTTTCAATGCTGTTTCTCATTGACTTCTGAAAGACCACTCTGTACCTGAATGATGGCTGATCTGCACATATACTTTGCTATCCAATCTCTCCAAGAGCTATTTTGATTAGAGCTGAATGCTCCAGAACACCCTATTTGGCAAATGTAATGTCTTTTTACTATCTTATCAGCTATTAAACTGAACAGCTATGCAGTAAGTTAGGAGAGGATTATGAATTGTCAAGGGACAATACTTTAGGCCTCAGCACAATCACCAGCACATCAGCATAACCACCAATTATGTGCAATGTAAGGGAAGCATACTGTATGACCTTGTCTATTGGGTACTCCTGCAATATCTAACAAAGCTGCTTCTCCATGCTAAGCCTAGCTTGGTGTTGGAAGGAGCAGCTGTGGGGCACTCTTGAATCCCTCAGGTACTATGCTGGTCCTGCTGGTTAGTAACTCTTCCTCTAAAAATGTCAGATATAAAAGCAAGTAGCCCTGGAAATAGCAGCTGATTTTTTCCTGCTTTCCATGTTCTCTAACAATTGACTGTACTCCTTAAATGCATTACTGTGGTGCTTTAGCCTGGGCTGAATCTGGCCTGCGATAGCAGTGCTTTAAAGCTCTTGCTTGGTGACCAACCTGATGAAGGATGTTCCCCAAAAGATCTGTTTTTCTCAGAATTGGGCAAGTGAGGCAAGAACTTCATATGGCCAAAAAAACTGCATGGCAGTTCATCATCTGAGCCAACAACTGCTCTCCTTTGGTCAACAGTAGGATTATGAAGTTATATTTTTAATGGTAATTCAATGCCTATGGCACATTCTATCTTTTGCCTGCCTGTTTATGTAGGATAATGCAGTCAAAAACTCACAGCTCCTGTATTCCTAGATAGACCCATGGAAGGAGGCAGAGACTCTGTGAGGTCACTTCCATTTCCTCCTTCTCCATGCTCTCAAGGCGAAAGCACGTGTCTGAGCTATTCAGCTCAGAGACTAATTATGGCCTAATTTTGTAATTTACTTAATACTTTAAATTTGCCATTTAATTGTTGCTACTGTAACTGCTGTTCCAAAAAAAAAAAAAAAACATTTACTCATGTGAGTAAATGTTAATTTTGTCTTATTTCACAAGAAAACTGTGATCGTTGTTTTTCGAGGGGATAAAAGGGGTAGCACCAGGTATAATCCCATGCCCACAGTTTATACATACAGTACAGTATTGTAATCCTGTTTATACTCTGAATAATTTCATTGCCCATTTCTTCCCTTCATATCCTGCAGTTCCATTAGTAAAGTACAGTATTGTTTTCTTATCTTTTTGGATGCTATGATTCAGTAGTCATCAGCTTTCATAAGTGGTGACTCTTTTCACGTATGTATTAAAATGTAGCCATCCTCATCTTTCCTCTCCTTGTATTAACCTGAACTCCTAAGAATTGTGTTAATTATGGATCCCAAAATTTTGCTTCCACCCAAAATGTACACCAAAGTTTTCTATAATTTTGTTCCAGCAATCCTGGGATTTGTATCCCAATAATTAAGAAGGCAGAGATATTTCAAGTCAAGGTTCAGAGGAAAAACTTAAAAACCCAAATGTTACTATATTCACCTAAAACCAACACTAAAGTTTTTATTACCAGTATTATTTGTCCGGTTCGGTCAGCACGGGGCTTCAGGGAAGCACGGGGCTTCAGGGAAGCTCGCAGCCAGACCACGCGGAATCCACCGGCGGTAGCTAGCGGGGAAAAGAGGAACTGAAAGCGCCGCTAATTAACGGGCCACCTGCGCCCAGCCAAACAGGAAAACCGCAGCGGAAGCTTTTAACTATAAACTGATAACGGCGCGAGCCAGCAATGAACGGGGCCACAGGCAGCGAAACAAGATCGCAACGCAGCACAGAACCCGCGGGCTTGCACGTAACGGGGAGGAACCAACCCAGCCGGAGGGGGACTGGCAATCAAGGACAATAGACCCTGACCGATCCTGCCATCATGAACAATCAAGGGGGATTATTGGGGGCCCATAATCCGCAGCTGCAACGTGATCGCGGGGCGGGAAAAAAGCGCGGGAAGGGGGGAATATAACAAGTGATGCAATTGTACCAAGCCAGTCCTGGCTTTGCTTGTGACTACTACGTTACGCATGAGTAAACCTTCTTTGTGAACCACACGTGTCACGAGAGTTTCTCTGTCGAACGGGGCAAACCTTACATTATTTACTTAATTACAGTACTTACAGTGTGCCTGATTCAATATTCAGTGGCTTATAATAACGCCCCCCCATGTAACAAATATAAACAAAATCCAGTACAAGATCAATCAAAAAGTAACAATGTAATTGCTTAAGAATTGAATGAAATGCCCAGCAAAACATTAGGTTCAAAGGTGGTAGCAAAAAGTACAATTTTTTCACTTTCCTAAAAACTAGAACATAGGGGCCAACTGGACCTTGGCTGTTCCACCAAACTAAGGCACTCACAGAAAAGGCCTGCTTCTTGGCTCTTATCTAACTCACCTCTCAAGGGGCCAGAATCTGAAGCCTTCCTGCCTGGGGTGATCACACAGGATAGGGAGACTGGAGAAAGCAATCCTATAAAGTTATCCATTTATATATCATTTTGTTACACCAAGCCCAGATTTTGTATTTGGCTCAATCACATCTATACAGACTTTACACCAACTTAGAAATAATGTAACCCTCCAATTTCCTTTTTTTAATATAATTTTTTATTAAAGATTTTTACAAAGATAAAAGTTAAACATAAAATATATAAAGAAATGTAAAGTTAGAAAAAAAGGAAAAAAAAGTGAAGTAAACAGAAGAAAGAAAGAAAGAGAGAAAGAAAGAAAGAAAGAAAGAAAGAAAGAAAGAAAGAAAGAAAGAAAGAAAGAAAGAAAGAAAGAACATCTTCTTTGCAACAGTTACAAACTTATTATCCATCCTCCCTCTTTAATATTACGTTACAGAGATCCCTTCTTCCCATATTCAACCCTTTTTTCAGTCAACAAATCCAGAAAATACCATTTCACCTTTTTCCATTTTCAGCAAAAGTCCATAAAAAGGTTTCCAGTCTTTCATAAAAGTACTTATTGTCCCTGACAATTTCTGCTAATTCTGCTATCTTTATAATCCATTCCTCCACTGTGGGTGTTTTAGTATTTCTCCATCGGTGTGCATATAATAACCTTGCTGCAGTTACCATATATGAAATTAATCTTCCATAAGTCTTTTCTAATTGATTATCCATAAGTCCCAATAAAAAAAAAATCCTGGTCTCATCTTGATATTAATCTTCAAAATTCTTTGCATTATTGTATGTATTTGTATACCTTTTTGTTTTGTTTTGTTTTTCACAAGTTCACATGCATGGTAAATTGTCCCTTCATGTTTTTTACATTTCCAACATTGACCAGATATACCTTTATACATCTAAGATAATGTCTTTGGTGTCATATACCAAAGGTACATCATTTTACAAAAGTTCTCTCTTATATTATCAGTCCCTTTATCCACATTCTGTCCCATTGATCCATCTGTATATTATAACCAAAATTCTTACCCCATTTTATCATGCAATCTTTAACTTGTTCTTCTTCCATTTCAAATCTCAGCAATATGTTATTCATTTTTGCAATCACATGCTCATAATTTGTACATAATTCAGTTTCAAATTCTGTTTTATATTGTTCAATTCCAGTTACCTTTTTATCTGTATTAAATTTTTCTCTTAATTGTCCAAATGAAAACCATTGAAAACTGTATCCCTCTGCAGTTAATTGTTCCCCTGACTTAAGTTGTCTATCTTCCTGTATTAATAAATCTTGATATGTTAACCATTTCTCTTTGTCTGCTGCTTCATTTCTATGAAATGCTTCCTGTGATAAGGAAGCAGCATTTTAGAGGCATTTTAGGGTGCAGCCTGGGTTTATATTTATCCTATATCCTTAATATGGCACTTCTAACATAATGATTTTTAAAATCTATATTAACTTTAAACTTATTGTACCATAAATACACATCCCAACCAAACCTCAGGTTATGTGATTCAAGATCTAACATTCTTTTATTTCTCAGCAAAACTCACTCTTTCATCCAAACCAAACAGCAGGCTGCAAAGTACAATTTAAAATCAGGCAGTCCTAATCCTCCTCTTTCTTTTGCATCTTGTAAAATTTTATATTTAACTCTTGGCTTCTTACCATGCCATATAAATTTGGATATATCTTTTTGGCATTGCTTAAAAGGTGCTTCATTTTTTAAAAAACAGATATTGTTTGAAATAAAAATATCATTCTAGGTAATATAGTACATTCATTTTCACCACAGAAATTCTTCCAAACAATAATTGTAATTTTTCCTACCTTAGTAAGTCCTTCTTAATTTCATTCCATACTATGACATAATTATTTTGAAATAACATACAATTCATATTAGTCACAACAATGCCCAAGTATTTTACTTTTTTCTCAATCTGAAAACCAGTTTTATCCATCAATTCTTTTTGAGCTTCCACCCTCTTTTTTTTTTTTTTTTTTAGTCAACATCATTTTTTCCTTATTAATTTTGAATCTGGCTAATGTATCAAATTCCTTTAATTTTTCTATCAATATATCTATTCCTTCCATAAGATTTTCCAAAATTAAAACTAAATTGTCCGCAAATGCCCTTAATTTATATACTTTTTTTTTTTAATCCCGTCTCACCCCTGTGAATAGTATGCGTCTTCCTCAATCTCAGGTCCTCTACCAGAGGCCTGGGAGTTTGAGGCTTCTGCGCAGTAGCTTAACTGTTCCTAGCACTGCACTCTTCTGGACAGAGAGCTCTGATGTTGTTCCTGGGATATGTTAGAGCCACTCTCCCAGCTTAGGAGTCACAGCCCCGAGTGCTTCTACCACCACTGGGACCACTTTGGCCATTACTTTCCACGTCCTTTTAGTTCCTCCTTCGGACCTTGGTACTTCTCCAGCTTTTCATACTCTCTCCTCCCAATGTTTCTGTCCCTTGGTACTGCTACATCTGTGAAGTCCTTGGGGTTCTCTGAGCTTGGTTCTTTTCTTGCAAACGTTTCATTACCCAGCTAGGTAACATCTTCGGTACTAGAATGGCATGGGGTTTGCTCTCTCTTTATATACTGTGGCATGCCCTGCCAGTGTTGGTGGGGGTGGGGGGTTTGTTTTGTTCCTCTGGTAGTTCCTTGATTAGGGTATTGTTCATTGCTTGATTGTGTGCCTGCTTATCTGGGTGGTGATTGCTGGTGAGGAGCTATTCTGGTCCTTTGTTTTCTTTTCTATTGTCTCTTTTGAATAGTGTGTAGATGCTGTTAATCTCTATGTGTCTGTTGATGGCTGCCTTGTCTGAATACCAAGGTTCCAAGAATTCCCTTGCATTTTTGGATTTAGCTTGGTCTAAAATGCTGACAGTTATCCAGTTAAAACTATGGTTAAGTCTGTCCATGTGTTGTGAGATTAAGGAGTTTTCATCATGTCTTCTGACTGCTAGTTGGTGTTCATGGATGTGCTCTGCCAGACTTCTGCCTGTCTGTCCTACATAGTGTTTGTTGCAGTCCTTACACTGTATATTGTAGATGACTCCTGTTTTTTCTTCTTGTGCTACTGGGTCTTTTGGTTTACTTAAGATATTTTGGAGGGCTTTAGTTGGTTTGTGTGCTACGGAGATGCCATGTGATTGTAATAGTCTGTTGGTGGTTTCTGAGACGTTTCTGATGTATGGCAGTGTGATCCTTTTCATAGCTTGTGTTGGTTGTATTGTAGTAGGTTGAGTGGTCAGGCACTTTTTGATGAAGTTGCATGGATTATCCATTTTGTTGGAAGATGTTGTATAGGTGGTCTGTTTCCTTTTTCTGCTGTTCTGGGTTGCTGCAGTGCACTTGTGCTCCCTTGAATAATGTTCTTACACAGCTCCTCTTGTGGGAGGTTGAGTTGTTACTTTGGTAATAGAGTACTTGATTAGTGTGGGTTGTCTTCCGATAAACTTGGGTTTCTAATTTCCTGATGAGTTTCCTCATCAGCAGAGGAACATGCTGTTCCTGCCTGCATCTTACACCTTGCCTCTGCACAGTCTGAACCTTGGGTCCTGTCTAGTGTGGTATACCCCTGCTTCTTTGGATCAGTGCCTCAGTGCTGTCGTTTAGTTCAGCCCTTTCCAGCCACTGGTAGGATTTCCCAGCTACCTGCCAATGGTACATCCCATGCAGGGTCTTATCTTGCCATGGCACTTCCTCTACTTGAACTTCCTCCCATATCTGCTGTTGCCTCAGGCATTCTCAGGCATTCTCTCAGCAGCTCATCTTTTGGTGCCACCTTACTGATGTACTCCTGGATGCTCTAGGTTTTGTCCAGGACAGTGGCTGTGACACTCACCAGACCCCACCCACCCTCTTTCCAGGTGGTGTACAAGCTCTGGGTGTTGGACTTGAGTGGAAACCTCTGTACATTGTGAGGAACTTCCAGGTCTTTACATAGGCAGCCTACATGTCCTTCTTTGGCCTGCTCACTATACCAGCAGGATATCTGATGCCTGACAGGGCGTAAGTGTTGATGCCATGGATCCCATTGAGCTGGTCCTTCAGGACCTGTCTTATCCTTTGGTGGTACTTGGATGTTGCTGTCTTCCTTGCCTTCTCATCATGGTTCCCATGTGACTGTGGGATAGCAAGGTACTTGTAGCTTGTCTGTATGTTTGCTATGTGGGTTGCTGGTAGTTCCACCCCATCAGTCTTGACTACCTTCCCTCTCTTTACTGCCATCCAGTCATACTTCTCCCAATGTTCTCATTGTAGATCTGTGTCAGGTGGATCAACGAGTTGATGTCTTGTTCACTCTTAGCATACAGATTCATGTCAACCATGTAGAGGAGGTTGCTGATGGTAGTTCTACTCTTGAACTTTATGTAACACTTTATATACTTCACCCCAGTTATACAATTTATATACGTATATATTTATATATTATATACCCCAAACAGACAGATAGATAGATAGTTAGCATACTTCATTGGCCAAGTATGAGACATACAAGGAATTTGACTTTGGTGCAAAAAAACTCTCGGTGTTTGCATAGCATCAGGAAATAAGGAATAATAAAAAGTAATAACATTATATACTAAAACTATGCAATCGAAGAGGAGAATTGGAGGAAGAATAATACTACGGCTATTGACTAACATATATTCATTTTTAAAAGGAGAAGCTATTGTCTAGCATATATTCACATTTAACAGAGCATTATCAGTCACATCTTGGCAATCATATCTTTTCATGCAATGTCAATCAGTTTGTCATGCTGCATTAATTAGGTGCTCAGCAGAGCAATGGCACGAGGGAAAAAACTGTTCCGGTGTCTAGAGGTTTTAACATACGGTGCTCTATAGCGCCGTCCTGAGGGAAGAAATTGAAACAATTTATGTCCAGGATGAGAGGGATCTGCAGATATCTTCTCCACCCTCCTTTTAACCCTCACAGTATACAGATCTTCTATAGAAGGCAGGCGGGTTGCAATTATTCTTTCTGCAGACTTAACTATCCGTTGGTGTCTGCATCTGTCCTGTTTGGTTGGGGAGTCAAACCAGACAGTTATAGAGGAACAGATAACAGACTCAATGGTTCCTCTATAAAACTGTACCAAAAGCTCCTGAGGTAATTTAAACTTCCTAAGTTGTGCCTTTGTTGTGCCTTTTTGATGATGGTTGTGATGTTAAGTGTCCATTTCAGGTCTTGGGAGATTATAGAACCCAAGAACTTGAAGGACTCTACTACTGATACTGGTCTGTCAAGTATAGTAAGGAGAGGGGAATTAGAAGGGTTCTTCCTAAAATACACAACCATCTCTCCAGTTTTGAGTGTATTCAGTTCCAAGTTATTATGACCGCACCACAAGACCAGTTGTTGAACCTCCTGTCTGTATGCTGACTCATCTCCATTTTGAATAAGAGCAATGATAGTTGTATCATCTGCAAATTTCAGAACTTTAACAGAAGAGTCTTTTGAGGTGCAGTCATTGGTGTAGAGGGAGAAAAGCAACGGGAAGAGCACACATCCCTGAAGAGTGCCTGTACTGATTAACCAGGTACTGGATATAGTTTTGCCTAACCTCATGTGTTGTTTCCTATCCGTTAGAAAACTGATTATCCACCTACAGGTATGGTCAGGCACAGTAAGCTGGATCAGTTTGTTGTAAAGGATTTCTGTAATAATAGTATTAAATGCTGAGCTGAAATCCACAAAAAGAACTCATGCATAAGAATCCGAAGATTCAAGGTTTTGCAGAATATAGTGTAAGGCCATATTAACAGGATCATCTACTGACCTATTTCCTTGATAAGCAAACTCCAATGGATCTAACAGGGGATCTGTGATGGTATAATTTATATACTTCATCCCAGCTATTCTCTGATCTTGTTTTATGTGTCTATTCAAAACTTCAAGAGCCAGAATGAAATGGGCATGTCCCTTTTTGTATTCTATAAGGTTTTGTCAAATAAAATGGGGGGGGGGATGGTTAGCATATAAATTGAAAAAAGAAAGTGAGAAAAAATGTTATTAAAATTACAAAATGGGAACACTATTGTAACAGATAATGCAAATATGCAGAGAATATTTCATCAGTATTATACAAAACTTTATGAAGGAGAAGAGATCTCCCTGGCAAAAGTGGATGAATATTTAAAGAAACAAAATTTAGATAAACAAATGCAGATGCTGAATGGACCTATAACAATAAGCTAAGTCTGTGAGGCTATAAAAAAGACTAAAATAGGGAAAGCTCCTAGCCCAGATAGACTGCCACCTTCCTATTATAAATACTTTGAAGATGAATTGTTGCAACTTCTTCAAAAAATTATGAATTCCATTTTGGAAAGGGGAAGGAAAATCTGAATTGGTGCAGATAAAGCATTAATTCATAAAAAGGGTCAGGACCCAACTTTAGCAAAAAAATTATCGGCCAATATCACTATTGAACAACAATTATAAAATATTTACTAAGATTTTAGCTGAAAGGATGAAAAGTGTCCTGCAAGATTTCATACATGAAGACCAATGTGGATTTTTGCCTTAATGACAGTTAACAGATAGCATTAGAAAGATTCTTAATATTTTGGAATATTTGGAACAACATAATGAAAAACAAGCTGTGTTGGTCTTTTTGGATGTAGAAAAAGCCTTTGATAACTTGAACTGAACTTTTCTATTTAAAGCTTTGGAAAACATGTGATTTGGAGAAAATTTTATTAAAGGGGTGAAATCAATATACAGTGGTACCTCGGTTCACGAACTTAATTCGTTCCGCGACTCTGGTTGCGACCCGAATTGGTCGCGACCCGAATCAAATTTTCCCATAAGGTTCAATGTAAATCCTGTTAATCCGTTCTGACCCCTCCGAATTTGGTCGCGACCCGATTTTTGGTCGCGTCCCGAATCAAATTTCCCCATAGGGTTCAATGTAATTACAGTTAATCCATTCTGAACCATATGTTTTTTTTTTTTAAACCACAAAAATATGAAACCAAATACAGTACGAAAAGAGAGAATGCTAACCTTGCTCGACGCGACTTCTGGCGTGGAGGACAGGAAGGCGGGTGGGGAGGCGGTTATTGCTTGGAGGGAGAGTCCCCCTCCCTACAGGAAGCCACGACCACATGTCACGGGAGGGAAAATGGCCGCGGATCCTGTTCGTCACCCGATCCGGCGTTCGCAAATGGAGGCAAAATTTTGCGAACGGAGCTGTTCGTGACCCGAATTGGTCGTGAACAGAAGCGTTCATGAACTGAGGTACCACTGTATACATTACAGTCAGCACAATTAATAGTTAATGGTGACCCCCTAATTTTCTGTCAGTGTTGTATCACTATTTTTGATTGTGGGCATATCTGCACTCACCATTTAACCTGCTCCTGTCCTGTGCTCATGCCAGATTGAGCCTAAGCCAGCTTTTAAAAATCCTGTCCAACTGACACGCATTGGCAACAGTTTGAAAGATATCATATCCTGTGACTGAACAACTCCCCTGCTGTTGTGCCCTCCCTTTTTCTCATTTACTTCTTCATATGGGACTCTAGGAAGCTGTCTAAATGGAGGTTCTTCTCATTAGATGGAAGTATGCTTTGGATGCTTATTTGTTCAAGAACTTTTTTATGGTATCAGAGATGTAGTTACAGCTGCAGCAGCAAACTTCATGGAGCTTTCTGGTGGCAAAGTCAAGGCAGAGTTGTTTATTGGAAAACTGTGCACTTGAAGACTTTCCTCACAGAGAGCGCAGCTTGCTATACCTCCACCATACCCATAAAATGGTATGATGTCAACAGTGGAATCAAACGTGACATTTTTGTAATGCCTTTGACAGGGTTTAGAAACCATTGCAGGTTAACTCTTTTTTTTCTCAAAGCTTCTCATTGCAACAGTTTTCTTTACTGTTGTATCATAACTATTAGAGCATTGCTGTGGCATATTACCTTGGAATAAGATGTAGCCTTCCTGCCACTCCTGACACATGTCCTGCCTTACAAATGATATACGGTACATTACCTCATTGTAATGGAATGTAGGAATGACTTTGGAAGATGTGGGGGGGGGGGAGATGCTACCTAGGGAATGATCAGATAAAAGGGGAGGGAGCCCATAACTAACGGGCAGAGAAAGAAACTTAGAAAGGACCCACCCTAACTGATCAGATGGTAAACAAGGACAGCGGGAGATTTATGCTTTCAAACTTGCAAGATTCTGTTAATGTAGGCTAACAATAAAGTAGAAGTAGCTTATCCAGTCATGTTTCCTGTCTGGTTTACCCAGGAGGGCTGACACTCACTGACGATGTGGTTGATGGGCTGGCAGGGGCTGCCAGCTGATAATGTGGTTGATGCTCAGGGGCTGCCAGTTTCCACTGGCTATTTTTGACTGCTGTGGGCATGCCCCCGCCTTTCCAGTCCTTTGGCACTGTTTCTAAGCCCATGCTGCTTTGGCAGTGGGAAAGTCCAGTTTTTTTAAACTGCCTTTTTGCCCTGTACCAAAGAGTCCTTTCATCCCCACTTCTCCAGCCATTCCTGATAGCAGATCCCCAGGCTGTGAGGACTTGGAGGGAAAGCAAGAGAAGTGGGGGAAGAGCTTACTCAAGATTCTGTTAATGTAACCTTACAATAAAAATAGAGTAGTACTCATGGCAGTGCTTCTTGCCTGGACTACATCAAAAGGCTAGCATCAATCTTGCAAGACTCTAGTTTCTCCCCTTCTCTCCTTTTACTCTCTGGAAAACTAGGGAAGGTCCCTTCTAAAATGCTTCCCACGCCTTCTCTCCTTCTGTGGCCTGAGAAATCTTTTACATGCCGGTTGTCCAGTTTGTGGCTCTTCCTCTTGTCTCCCAAGGTCATTCCTACATACTATTATATTAGCAACCTCATCCAGTACTGGCTGCTGATCCCATGACTGACAGTGCTGTGCAGAGTGGCAAGGAAAAGGGAGAACTGACTTCATCATCATGTCTCCAAACACAGGGCTGAACTGTGCAGTCAGACACCACTGGTAGGGAAAGAGTCAGCTCCCTGAAGCCAACACCCATCTGACAAACTAAGAAGCAGCTAAAAACATGAGTAGTTCTAAAAATGCTGACAGCAGAGAGGGCAACTGTGATGTACAGCAGGAATGCTCTTTGCCTCTTCACCTGTCCTGCTATTGGGGACTACCAGCGTTACTACCCTATAGAACAGGCACTGCAACTGACCCACTGAGTGAGTTGCAGGATAGTTGCAATCCCTGATCTCTTTACATGTCTGGTCAGCCTGGTTGTTTAGCTGACTGGGAAGCTGGCATTAAGAGCAAGTTTTCCAAATTATAGACTTTTGCCCAGTGGAGTACAAGGTATCAGAGACAGTCGATTTTTTATAGGGCTTGAACCCTGCAAAGTTTTAGCTAGATAGCTTCATGAGTTTCACTGCAATAAATGTTTGGAACATTCTTCTTGTGCCTTTTTAAAGGCAGAGATAATGCAGATGAGAAAAGGATAGCACAAAAACTACTACGCATACTGTCTCCAAACTGTCCAGCAAATAACTTGTACAAAAGTTTGACTGAGTGAGCCAGAGCAGAAAATACTGATAAAAATAAAAATGATCAAAAAACATGTAGAAGAAAGTTCTTACTAAAGATCAAAGAGCTCATTGTGTCAGATCACTGGTTTTTCTCAATTGGCAGACTTGATTGCATCTTCTGGGAATGATGTATTACATGCTGCTGGTGCAAATCCTTTTTAAAGAAGTCTGGTAAGTGTGTGCATCATGATAAAAAGAAATGCTATGTATTACATGCAGCATCCTAACAGCAAGCCCATCATCTCACACTTAACTGGGTCATTGAAGACTCACTCATAGAAACAAAGAAGGAACACAAAGATAATGGCAGGGGGAGAAGGAGAGATAAAGGTTAAAAAGTTACAGCTTTGGCAATGAGTAAATCAATTTTTTCTACATACAAGAAGAAATAGTCCAATAAAAAAGAACAATAAATAAATCTAAATCTCTCTCTCCCCCTCCTTTCCAGCAAAACTCCCTAAACAAATTTTAGTAGAAGACTGAGACCCAAATGGCAGCACAGTAGTTTCCCAAGTACTCTGGGCAGAATTTACAGAGGTAACTGGGCCAGCTACTCTTGTTAATATCAGACAGTCCAAGAAGGAAAGCTGCAGATATAAGTATGTAAGAAAGAAAGTTCACAAAATGAAGTGACATATGTTTTGTGTTTTGCCCCCCCACCCCCGTGCCCCCCCCCATGATTGCCCACATCAAGGAGTGGGATCAAGAAGAGACAAATGATAAAAACATTGTTGCTTTGTCATGTTGCAACCTCCTCCTCTTTTGTACCTGTATCATGACATAGCATACATGTATGAAAGTTTCAGATCCTGTGGATATCTCTACCACTAAATCCTGTCAATTAACCCACTTTGCTTACCTAGTCCTCTAAGAAAAATAGCTGGAGAGAAACAGTGGCTGAAAAAAGCAAGGCCTGCTAATATAAAGTGTACCTCCCAGCACAGGTTGGCTATAGCAGCTAAGTCATGCTGACTGCTGTCTTCTTGGCCACTAGGGAAAGAACTAGTGATGCTACAAAGTTGAACCAATACTTTCCTAGTGCAAAGGATTATCATTTACAAACTGCCATGAGTTTACTTGACTTGACAGTCTATAAATGTACTTATATCCTGACAAATAAATACATTTCCTGGAAAAAAATGGGTGGAGATTCCATATTCCCAAAATGATAACTTTTGACTCAGTTTGTGTGATTGTCTGCTGCATAACTACTTGTAAACAGGTTTAGCTGAGTTACTGGAGTTAATGTTGTGGGAATAAGGCCATCTATCAGTTGATATAGCAAAATAGAAAGTTAATGAACAATCATTATAAATTTATTTATTTTTATTTATTTATCAAATTTGTCACTGCCCACCTCTTTAAAAAGCGACTCTGGGCAGTTTACAGAAAAGATAAAGTCAATTAAAATACAATGTAAAAACAATCTTAAATGTGCAAATATCTATATGGGAACAAAATCTTGATTTCATATTTAAATTCAGTACAGCATTCCCTTGAGCTGTAGTGAAAATGACTACATCTTTATTGTTTCCCCATCTTTTTCTGCTTTAGGTGCTCCTACAACACAATTGACTGCACTGGAGTTAATTTAAATCTGTGCTGGATTGTTTGGGATTATATGTAACTCACTGCAGACTAATTGTCTGGGTCTCAACTGATCCCTCTCTGTAGTTCCCAGAACACATTAATCTCCATCTTGACGCAGTTAAGCATGTGACAATAGAACCTGTGGTTTTTAATTTTGAAATATATGGGGGCTAATTATTATCTCTTGCTTGGGCCCTTTAATAAAGCAAGATAGCTCTTCAGAGCCTAAAAGGAAAAAGGAGCATAAAAGGACACGGGGCTTTCCCCCAATAGGAATTGCCTTTTTTGATACTTGTTCCTTTATTCTGTAGTTTACCTTTCCATCTGTTGCAATATTATTTCAGTCTTCCCATCTTCACTGTTAGCAGTCTGTGAGAGAAGAGCAAGGAAACATTTATGTAAAAATACAACGAAAATTGAATGGTTCAGGGGGGTGGGAAAAATTTGAAGATGGCTACCATTTGGGCAAGAGCCTTCCATATTTAATAATACAAAGTTATAACTTTATTTATTTATTTTCACACTTTTTATAGCCTGTTCAGCTCAAAAGACTGAGAAGGTTATAGCAAATGAAGATTAATTGTAATTATTTTTATTTTTGTCTTCCTAGATTAAGTAGAGAGAAATAAAGCTGTATTCAGCAGTTGCAGATATTGATAAAGAATGAACATAAAGGATCCAAAAGTGACAGAAGGGGGCCTCAATGTCACTCTCACTATACGCCTTCTTATGCATGGAAAGGTAACTTGCTTCCCATAGAATATCTGAAGAGTGGGGAACATGGAAGATTATGTTTTAGAATGTAGGTTTGTTTCAAAGCATTAGAAATTCAGCATGATAGCCCCTATTAAGTAGGGTGGCAGACTAATCTTCATTTAGTTGTCAGGCTGATGCCCTTGCTTTTCCATATTTTATTCATGTTCATCATTGCTGTGCAACCTAGTGTGATTTGATGCTTTATTTCTGGACTGCATTCACTGCTTTGATCAATCTGCGGTCCTGGGAAAGTGAATTCTTGCATGCATTTGATCTCTTCACAGTCAATTGCTATTCTGACATTTCCATTCCTCACAGTGGTCATGAGCTTGGTCTATTTAATGTTCAAGAAGAGGCTAAATTTCTCACTTTCTTCTTTAATACTTTTGATCAGATGTTTCAGGCCTTCTTTGGTTTCTGAGAGGAGAGTTGTGTTGTCAGTATATCAAAAATTGTTGAAGTTCCTTCCTCCAATCTTTACTCTGATTGTTGATTCTTCAAGTTCCAGCTTCCTGGAATCTGAATATGGAAAAGCAAGGGCATGAGCCTGGCAACTAAATGCAGATTAGTCCTAACTATTGTGTTTCCCATAGCTACCTATGGTTGCAAAAGTTGGACTATGAAAAAACTAGACAGGAGGAAAATCGACTTGTTTGAGCTGTGGTGTTGGAGAAGGCTCCTGCACACTCCTTGGACAGCAGAGGTGACAAACAAGCAAGTTCTGGAACGTATAAAACCAGGCATATTGCTGGAAGGAAAAATCACAAAATTCTGCCTTGCTTATTTTGGTCCTGTCATGTGATTAAACTCATTGGAAAAGGCAGTTATGCTTGGAATGGTCAGCAATAAAAGGAAACGAAGCCACTGAAAAACATGGTGGCTAGACATCTTCAAAGCCAACACCAACCAGAGCATTAAAGAACTGAAAGAAGCCATACAAGATTAGAAAATGTGGAGAGAGCTGGTCCATAGAATCACAGAGAATTGGATATGATTGAACGGATAGCATCATCATCATCAAGTAGGGTGGCACAATGGAGTCCCTGATCTGCTTCAAGGTCTAGATCCAGGATTTCAGATGCAGATTCCCCTGCCCAGGTTACTCTGGAGATCTCTCTCTCTCTCTCTCTCTCTCTCTCCCTCTCCCTCTCCCTCTCCCTCTCCCTCTCCCTCTCCCTCTCCCTCTCTCCCTCGGTTTTCCTTAAAATCTGTGTCAAATGCTATGACACTGAATAATACTTTGTGAAGATTTTAAAAAGTCTTTATCTGTGCAATGCAATGGGATTTGTAATAAAAATGACACTGTGAGGCATGTCAGCTGACTCTGAGCAGCGTACAATCACCCAACATGTAATTGGGCTAAAAACAATACAAATCAAATTTAAAAACATAATTACCCATTACAATAGCATAAAGCCAGAAGATATATCCAGTTATGCATTCCATAGATTTATGTATGTGTTCCATCTTTCTAAACATTTGGAACATAATGACCCTTCCAAAAGCCACTTGTGGTAAACTAACCATAACATTAAAGAAACTTTTCTTCTTCAAGAATGAGCAATTTGTTCTCCTCTTCTCAATTCTTTAAGTGAGGAGAATATTCCCTACTGCCTCTGAATTCAGCACGGTTAGATATTTTTAAATTTTAAGTTATCTGCCTTATCCAAGTGAACACAGCTCCGTACAGAGAATGTGTCAAAAGACTGTGCTATCTTATTTTTCTGATTTTTACTGTAGATCTTATTCGAACTCTTGAGAGAATTAGAGCTAAATGGTAGTCAGTTGGCTAAGAGATGGAGCATTGCCCCAATTAATGCTGGAATGGCCTTATGAACCTATGCCCTGACTCCAAGGAACCATATGAAACCATCTGGCTCTCTGTCCCTTCAGGGATATATTAGTCTTTGCAAACATACAGGAGTGTATTGGCTTTACAGAGAGGATGCTCCTTGTCAATCATAGCCCTGTAGCCAGACCACAAATTGCAGGTTTTCTTTAAAAATTGAGCACAGAGACAGTAGATGATGGGTCATAGAAAATACAGAATACTATATCATTATTAATAATAAAAAAACAAATGTATATTGATATGAGTCACATTTGAGAGAACTGGAGAATATCTGGTTGGGGGGAACTCCTTTTTTTCTCTTTTTGTCCCATATATCATGCTGATCTGAGTCTGTCTAAAGAGCTGGTCCTGTCCAGATTCCTGCAGAATCGCCCTCTTTTTCAGATTCATTGTTGTTGGTTGACATGCTTACGCTAAAGAAGCTGAGAACAGAGATATCATAGAATCATAGAATAAAAGAGTTGGAAGTGGCCTTAAAGATGATCTAGTCTAACCCCCTGCCCAATGCAGAAACGTACCCCCAACAGCTGAATGGACTATCTACCTGAATGGTTCAAAAGAAATTTTCACTGTGGAAAACGTGACAAGTGATATGCCATGCAGGCAGTGGGATTCCCCACGTGCCATAAGCCAGCAACTATGACAGTACTGGCTGTAGCAGAAGGAATCTCTCACCAGCCAGCACCACTACATACAAGATTTCTGGCACACTGTTAATAATGTTGGCAGGTGCAGGGGCAAACTGAAGTGGGAGGACTTTCCCAGGTCAGCACAGTCACTGCCATGTGATCTGTCATCAAAGGTGCTAACACATGTATGGAGCCTCTACTCAGCATGTCAGCAGGTTATTCACCTTCTGCAGGGTCACTTGCTAACATGGCTGCTGATGTGCTATGCCAAAATGTTATGTTCCCTCCTGCTGTCTGGCCATTATCCATCATAGGCAACTGGAGGGGAGGCAGTGTGTCTGCATTAATAAAAGTAGCCAATAAGTACTGGGCAAATCCCACACTCATTGCATCATCTGGGCAGTCTCCATCAAAGTGCTAACATTATGCAAATAACAAGGGTTGACTTAGAAGAAGACTGAAAACACCACTTCATCTCTGGTTCAGACAGAAAAGTTAACTGGCTAGGGATGAGAGGAAGACTGCATCCTGCAAAAGTGCCTTTTAAGAATGGTTGGTCAGGCATCCTTAACCCAGAGTGAGGGGGATGTGTAGATGCATTTATAAATCAGTTTGCAATCAACTACTCTTATTCAACCTATATGTTGAATATACAGTGGGGCAAAAAAGTATTTAGTCAGCCACCAACTGTGCAAGTTCTCCCACTTAAAAAGATGAGAGAGGCCTGTAATTTTCATCATAGGTATACCTCAACTATGAGAGACAAAATGGGGGAAAAAATCCAGAAAATCACATTGTCTGATTTTTAAAGAATTTATTTGCAAATCATGGTGGAAAATAAGTATTTGGTCAATATCAAAAGTTCATCTCAATACTTTGTTATATATCCTTTGTTGGCAATGACAGAGGTCAAATGTTTTCTGTAAGTCTTCACAAGGTTTTCACACACTGTTGCTGGTATTTTGGCCCATTCCTCCATGCAGATCTCCTCTAGAGCAGTGATGTTTTGGGGCTGTTGCTGGGCAACACGGACTTTCAACTCCCTCCAAAGGTTTTCCATGGGGTTGAGATCTGGAGACTGGCTAGGCCACTCCAGGACCTTGAAATGCTTCTTACGAAGCCACTCCTTCGTTGCCTGGGTGGTGTGTTTGGGATCATTGTCATGCTGAAAGACCCAGCCACATTTCATCTTCAATGCCCTTGCTGATGGAAGGAGGTGTTCACTCAGAATCTCACGATACATGGCCCCATTCATTCTTTCCTTTACATGGATCAGTCGTCCTGGTCCCTTTGCAGAAAAACAGCCCCAAAGCATGATGTTTCCACCCCCATGTTTCACAGTAGGTATGGTATTCTTTGGATGCAACTCAGCATTCTCTCTCCTCCAAACACGACGAGTTGAGTTTAGACCAAAACGTTCTACTTTGGTTTCATCTGACCATATGACATTCTCCCAATCCTCTTCTGGATCATCCAAATGCTCTCTAGCAAACTTCAGACGGGCTCAGACATGTACTGGCTTAAGCAGGGGGACATGTCTGGCACTGCAGGATTTGAGTCCCTGGCAGGGTAGTGTGTTACTGATGGTAGCCTTTGTTACTTTGGTCCCAGCTCTCTGCAGGTCATTCACTAGGTCCCCCATGTGGTTCTGGGATTTTTGCTCACCATTCTTGTGATCATTTTGACCCCACGGGGTGAGATCTTGCATGGAGCCCCAGATCGAGGGAGATTATCAGTGGTCTTGTATGTCTTCCATTTTCTAATTATTGCTCCCACAGTTGATTTCTTCACACCAAGCTGCTTGCCTATTGCAGATTCAGTCTTCCCAGCCTGGTGCAGGTCTGCAATTTTGTTCCTGGTGTCCTTCGACAGCTCTTTGGTCTTGGCCATAGTGGAGTTTGGAGTGTGACTGTTGAGGTTGTGGACAGGTGTCTTTTATACTGATAACAAGGTCAAACAGGTGCCATTACTACAGGTAACGAGTGGAGGACAGAGGAGCCTCTTAAAGAAGTAGTTACAGGTCTGTGAGAGCCAGACATCTTGCTTGTTTGTAGGTGACCAAATACTTATTTTCCACCATGATTTGCAAATAAATTCTTTAAAAATATTTTGTTCTTGGAGTAGCCATTCGCTTGTAGGGCCCAATTAAGATGGTTAAGTTTAGGAATTGTGTTTCACAGATTTGATTGGCACAATCCATGAGGGTTTTGATAATGCCTCTTTTCTGCTGTGGGTGGTGGTTGGAGTTTTTGTGTAGTTGGAGTTTTTGTGGAGTTTTTGTGTATGTGTGGGTGGGTTTTCTGTAAACTTTGTGTCCTAATTTGAGGTCTGGTTTGCATATGACCAATGTGTCTAGAAATTGAAGTTTGCCGTCCATTTCTTTTTCCATGGTGAATTGTATATTGGGGTGGATGCTGTTTAGGTGGTTCAGAAACTTCTCTAGTTCTTCTTCATCCTGACTCCAAATTGCGAAGTTGCTGGCTTATGGCATGTGGGGAATCCCACTGCCTACATGGCATCATGTAGAATGAAATAAAAAGAGCCATCAAACCAAGAAAACGACATGCAACTGAAGAAGAAAAACAGCCACCCACCAACAAGGTATTTCTGCCCTACATCAACGGGGTCACAGACCGCGTGGGAAAACTGATGGAAAAACACAACTTCCAAACAATCTTCAGACCCACCAGAAAAATACAGCAAATGCTAAAATCAGCAAAAGACAAAAGGGATCCCCTCACCACCACAGGAGTATACCGCATACCATGCAGCTGCGGACAAGTATACATCGGGACCACAAAACGCAGCATCCATACCAGGATAAAAGAACACAAACACACTGCAGACTACATCAACCAGAAAAATCTGCAGTAGCTGAACATGCTCTCAAGCACACTGGACACAAAATACTATTTGAAAACAGAGATACTGGACAACACCAACAGCCACTATACCTGGCTATACCGGGAAGCCATTGAGATTCACAAACATCAGCACAGTTTCAATAAAAAAGAGGAAAGTCTAAAAATCAACAAAACCTGGCTACCAATCCTGAAAAATACAGCCTGCAAAAGGTCAACGAACTCAGCTCAACCACCAGGACACGTGAACAATTCACGCAATGAACATGCTAATCACCAGCAGCCACTTGTTAACAACTCAATAGAAAAAACCCTGCCTAACCCCCAGGAAGATACACACATATTATGACACCAAAACAGCAACCAATCGTTAACCCACCCGCCCCCCCCAGACACACACACACCCTTCAGGCACCCTCGCTGATCTCTATAAATACCCACAACAGGGTCACATCATCGTGGGCACAGAGAGAACTGCTCCTGTCTGTGCTCCTGTCCTCTGAAGTTGCCGGTCACAGATGCTGGCGAAACGTTAGGAAACAAAACTTCCAGAACATGGCCACACAGCCCGGAAGACCCACACCAGCCATCGTATTCCAGCCGTGAAAGCCTTCGACAATACATTTTCCAACATCTTTTTCATAAATATTGTTAACCAAGTTAACCATATCCCACATCCCATACCTGTGCATTTTATTTATGTTTCTAAGTAAATAACACTGTATTTCTTTGTTAAATTTCATTCTGTAAATTGGTCTGGTTAGCTAACCTATGAAGATCATTTTCAGTTTTAGTTCTCTTGTTTTGGTTATTAGCTAACCCACTCAATTTTCTGTCCTCTGCAAATTTGACAAGCATTTCTTCTACCAAGTTATTAATAAAAGCCTTGAAGAGAAAAGGGCTTAGTACTGATTCTTGTGGCACTGCACTTTATACCTCATGCCTGGTCAGTGAGGAACCATTGATGATCAGAGTGTCATAGGATACTTTGTCAAAAGCTTTTCTGAAATCAGTGATGCTGGAAGTTGCCGGCCAGAAATGGTTGACGCTTCAGTGGTTCGAGCCCAAGCTCTGCACAGTGGGATGAGCTCCCATCTTGCGCCCTCAGCTCCTGCCCACCTAGGAGCTTGAAAGTGTAGGTGAGTAGATAAATAGGTACTCTCACTCCGGTGGGAGAAAAAACACTGGCGGCGCCTTGCACGGGAAAACAGGAATTGGTTGCCGGTTGCTAGATGCAATGCAATGGAAGAGATTCAATTTCCTGCAACCGCCAGCTGGGCTCTGCCCTAGGAAGGAGGCAATGGCAAACCACCTCCGAAAAAACCTTGCCAGGAAAACTACAGGGACTCGTCCAGGCAGTCTCCGTAGAATCGATCATGATTGAAAGCAGATAAAAAAAAAATAGAATGCTCATAATCTATTAAGGAAGTACCCAGTTAAAAAACAAAATAAAGTTAGTCTGGTATTTGTTAACAAATCCATGCTGATCTCTAGTAACTATGGCTTTGTTTCCAAGGTGTTTACAGAACATTCATTTTTTATCCACTCTGGACTCTCCCCAGGTATCAATATCAGACTAATTCAAGCTCTCAGCTGTAATTCTCTAGATCCTCCTTTTCCCTATTTTTGAAGTTCTTCATCCATTTGTCACCTCACCACTCCTCCAGGATTGCTCATGCTATCAGCCAGATCATCAGCTAGTTGCTTCAGTATTCTAGGGTATAATTCATCTGACCCTGGCAATTTAAATTCATTCAAAGTAAATAATGCTGACCCATACTTGAATCAGCAAAAAACTACACCAGCATGAAATTTGCTGTTCCACTAAATATCACTATCGTGCCTTATTGTCACAGTTTCAAGATAATGGATGATAAAAATCTAACACATTTTATACACTTCAAGGGTGTCCTTGGACAGTGCTGAGATAAGAAGGAAAATACTAGTTTAAGTTACCCAATGCAAATACACAAAGGAGTTGGAAAATAACAGATTTTATCATTCATAGGGTCAAAAATTCAAAGAAATAATGATTGTAGCCATGAAATAAAGAGAAGCATGTTACTTGGGAGTTTCAGAAAATTGTGCTGCAGATTCTTGCTGTAACCCAGGGCTATTAATCTACAGATAGTGCAAGTTTCCATCTTCTCCTGGTGCTTTTCAGTATCTCCAGGAACTGCTGTGGACAAACAACTAGATACTTGGGGTGAAGTATTGTCAATATGCAGGTAATTCTATTTCAAGTTTATCCCAGGTCCTGGGATTCTAAAGGGAAGCTGGTAGCTCTTTCAGGTTGGGTAAACAAGCTGAAAGTTAATCCAGATAAGATAGAGAAGCCAAGTACTCTAAACTGTGGCTTACAAGTGGTCTTCAGTAGATTTGTACTATCCTTTGAAAGACTAAGTATGCAATTTGGGAATCATTCTTTATTCTGTTCTCACTGATGAGGTGTTCTAGCCAGCACTGTTTTTAAGAGATTAGACTAGAGCCTTGCTTTAATTATTCACAAGCTAGCAATATCTAAGCTGGAATGCACTCACCATCACGGAGCCTTTAGAGATGGTCCAGAAATAACAGCTGATATTTATTGGAGGTCTTAGCACTGTGAACTTTTAGGAAAGCCTTCCAGACTTACTTATTACCTTTAGTGTTTTTCCTTAATGGGTTTTATGATCTGTTCTAGGTTTCAGCTGCTTAAAGTGTCTGATTTTTGTAGAATGACAGGATTTCTGTAGGATTTCTGGGTTTGATGAATGTTATTTATCACCATATGATTTCATTGAATGTGATTTTATTGATAGAAGCAAAGGTGTGTGAGGGAGTGGTCCTTTAAAGGAGCCAATAAGTATTTCAAACATTTCAATATCTAATCCACTTGATCTATATTCAGGTGTAAAATAAGAAATGTATAAACCCCAATACATACATACATACATACATAAATATACATACATATATACATATTATCCTCTGTCACATAAACACAAGCTTTGTGTTGTGGTTTTCATATACTAGAGGGAAAGCATTTAGCTTGTCTTTAAGTGTAAACAAGTACACTATTTCTGCTTAACTCACTTAACTCTTTTCTCCCCTATTTGTTGAAGAAAGTATTTTGGTTATAACACTTTTCTACATACTTATCCATGCCTTCTTCTGCCCACTGATGCTAGTGGACCTAGCATACTGTATCAACAAGCCCTTGTGCCACATTAATAATTGTGGACTGGTAACATTAGGCTCAGTATTCCTTATCTATAAAATGGTAGTATGCCTTGTCTGATTAACTAGGCATTTGTACAACACTCCTGATTTTATAATTCTTCATAACCCATGGAGTTTTTTATAGATGGGCCTAAGAACTGAATGGTTTCATATGCTATTGAAGCTATGTCAAGAAAGTAGATTGTTAATTCACCACCTCATATTTCAGTATTCTAACTTTCTGATCAAAGTGCATTTCAGATACTACTCTTTAAAGTGCATGCCGCATTTAACATCCTGGTTTTAGAATTAAAGTTTGTGATATACTGAATATATTTAATCAAGGATATAATTATTGTGTTTAGTTTTATTGATAGGTAGATCAATCTCTCTTTTTTGTTTCTTTGCATTAATTTCCATTTTGCTTTCTTTTTCAGGAGGTTGGCAGCATTATTGGGAAGGTCAGTAAGCCATTTACTCAAGGCTAAATTTATTAGAGACTTGATTTATTTAATATTTCTACAAAACCTTTGTCCACATAAGCTAATACATGTTTTCATTTCTTCAACAGAAAGGTGAAACAGTTAAGAAGATGAGGGAGGAGGTAAACAATAAAATACAAACTTGATTTACATTCTTTTGTATTTCAGAAATGGCTGGTGCTAGTACTCTGGAATTGATGATAATGATATGAATCAGGGCTGCCACTAAGTGGCTATAAAGAAATCTGCAATTTTCTAACAAAAGTGCAAGCTTACATCACTTACAGTGCAATTGCACTACAGGTAGTTCTCGACTTACGACCACAATTGGGACCAGAACTTCTATCGCTAAGTGATGCAGTTAAGTGAGTCGCACCCAATTTTACGACCTTTTTTGCTGCAGTTGTTAAGTGAATCACACAGTCACAGTTAAGTGAATCTGGCTTCCCCCATTGACTTTGCATGTCAGAAGCCCACTGGAAAGGTCACAAATGGCGATCACGTGACCCCGGGATACTTGAACCTTCATAAATACATGCTAGTTGCCAAGTGTCTGAATACTGATCACGTGACCATGGGGACACTGTGACAGTTATAAGTGTAAGGACTGGCCGTAAGTCACTTTGTTCAGTGCTGTCATAACTTCAAATGGTCATTAAATGAATGCTTGTAAATTGAGGACTACCTGTATAGTCAAACTGATTTATAATCCATCTGTTCAGTAATGAAACTCACTACATCCTATTCATTTGGCCTAGCTTACCTTATAAATTTGTGAAGGTAAGATGGGATGATTTCATTTATATTATCCTAAACCTGTTGGAGACAGAAGAGGATACAAATGGATGAATGTTAGCTTGATCCAGTTTTTTCAGATTAATTATTCAAAGAGCAATGGAGTTAGCCAGATTGGATTGCCTTATTATTCTCTTAATTTTCTACTGTTTGCCTTTTAAATATATGACTAACTTTCACTAATCTATTAAATCTGTGGCAAAATCACAGTACCTTATTAAAGTCACTGACCAGAATTCTGTAGTTACATAACTAAAAAAAGATATGAGACCAATAAAAAATAATAGATGAAAGACATCAATAGATACTAGCAATTAATATTGCAATAGATACTAATATTCAGTGTTCAATGTAAAGTATAAATATCTAAGTTGTGGTCAGTGGTTGGAGAAATAAACAGAAGGGAAAGGGGAAATATGTCACTAGAAAGTTTTCCCTTAATATTTTTATTTACGCTCACTAGCTGTTTGTTTTACTCTACAGTTATTATCTAACGTTAACTTTTTTCCTTTCTATTTCACTGTTCTAATAATTAAAATATATTTTTAAAAATTACAAATCAAAAACTAAAAAAACAATAATCTAAAATAGAATTTAAATGCAAATGCTAAAATATTAAGACTAAGCTAAAGGAGTTAAAATTAAATTGCTAAACTGCAAAACTTTTTATTCAGGCATTCAGTAGCTTCTGATTTTTCATGTCCCAATGGATACAGTTTCACCAGGATTGTCTTTTGAGTTCTTTTGTATTCAGATTTGTATTTTCAGTGATAATATCTATAGATCTTGTCTTCTATCAGCCTCTTTTTCTATTGGCTTTAATTTTTCCAAGCATCAGGATCTTCTCCCGTGACTTTTACTTTCACATTATGTGCCCCAAATATCTAGATTTTATTATTGCTTCCAGTAAGCATCTGGTTTTATTTAATCTAGTATTGATTCATTCTTCTTCTGGTCCAAGGTATTCCCAACAATTTTCCCTAGCTCCACAATTCAAAGAGAATACTTTTTCTTCATTCAGCCTTTCTGATGATCCAGATTCCACAACCATATTTTACAACTGGGAAAATCATATATTTGTTGTCAAGGTCTCTTCACTTTAATATTTTATCTAGGCATGTGTAGTGAATATGCAGGCTATAGCCCCCAACTCTGGCTATGTGCTTGCTTGCCAGCCTGCCTGTGAGACAGGCTTAGACATTCACAGACTTTGAACTTAATTATTTATGAACCATAGCAACTGTCATGTAAGCAGATAACAGATCCCCCTCAGCCCCTTCTCCACCTCTCCAAGGGAGAAGGTTGTACTGTTACACACGCTGCTCCCAGGTTCGGCTTATGGTCACTCACTCACACACTCACTGTTAAGGCACGCGGATCTTGTCAGCTTTCTACCTGGGTTTCCAGATAGGTGCAGCTGGAGCAGACAGACACACACCCCTGGTCAACAGCCGGGAAATAATTGGGGATACACACAAATCACTCACACACGCACAGCCTGTTGAGGCACGTGGATCTTGTCAGCCCCCCTTGCTTTCTACCTGGGTTTTCCAGATAGGTGTGTCTGGAGAAGACAGACACACAGCCCTGGTCAACAGCGGGGAAATGATTGGGGATACACACAAATCACTTCCATCCGAACACTGAGACACAAGAGGTTCTTTGTAATACATGGAGACCCAGTGAATTTAAAGTAACAGCAAAACTTTACTGGTTGCAAGGTACATTTGCTCTTTCTCATACACACACACACTTACCCATGTCCTTCCCAACTAGGCTGCCAGGCACTAGCTAGAGGGACGGAAGCCGCCAAGTCTGGATGACTCAGATGACCAAGACAACTCAGATGACCCAGAGTGGGTGGGTTTTGGGACCCCTTTTATCCCCAAAAGGACAAGTTGATGGGATTAGGGTGAGGGCTTCCATGTGCTCAGGCCCAACTTCCTCTTTCTGGTTCAGGTCCTTTGTTTTTTCCTTAACAACTTGCTTCCTTCTTATCTACCTCCCTGAAGGGATCTCATAGATAAGATTCCTGGCTTTTTTCCTCTCTGCTTACGTGCCTGCTTCATCTTTAGGTTATGGCAGCTTCAGCCTAGTCTCACAGTACTCTGGGGAAAGGGAGATGAGTAAAAAGTACAGGGAGCCATGAGGATGACTTTGCCTCATGACTCAGACTTGCTGCAAGAGAGGCAGGCAGCTCAACTTCTCTTAAAGGAATGTACTTGTATACAGCAAAAGCTACATACAAGCAGACAGCAGATGAACCCAGGCAAGAAGGAACAAAAATTACAGCAGGAGATTCGGTTTGGCTTTCAACTAAGTTTTTCTCTTTTGCATGGCCCTCCAAGAAACTGGATTCAAAACGTGTTGGCCCGTTCCTGTTTGTGCAACAAATTAACTGAGTGGCCTTTTGTCTGCAGTTGCCTGCATCAGTGAAGGTTCATCCTGTCTTCCATCAATCACTATTTGTCTTTGAACCCCAGCTCACCCCCGCAGCTTATGCTCAAAATCAGTTCCACCACCACCCATTCTGGTGGATGGGGAGGAAGAGAATGAAGTGGCAGCTTTTCTGGATTCCAGATGCAAGGGAAAACAATTGGAATACCTGATTCACTATAAGGGCTATCCTGAACCAGAGAGATCATAGGAAACCACAACAGACATCCATGCCCAACACCTAGTACACCAATTTCATCTACAGTTTCCAAGAAAATAATTTGCCAATGCTTCAGTCCCAGGAAGAAGAAGACTCTGTATTTCCCAGCATGAGGGGCTCACCAGAACAGATGAGTGTGCAGCCAGAAAGAGGAAGGCTCTCCAGTTCCATCCACTTTGGGGCTGTGGGACTTACTGGGAGTTCCATCAGGAGAGAACAGTGACAGCAGGCCCAGACAACAGCAAGAGGATGGGGGAAAGTACCACTCCTTCTACTTCTGATTTACAGGAGTTACTGAGTGGGAGGGAGAGGGGTGAATTAGCAGTGCATTCCCATGTTTCTTTCCAGAGTTTTCTTTACACATTGTATGGGAAATTGAGTCTAATGGGGGAGGTGGTGTAGGGAGCCATGGAGATGACCTTGGATAAACCATCCAGAAGCTATTAGCTCAAGAACAGGTGCTGAAACTTGCAATTAGCCCAGGGAGGAGGGAAAGCATTAGAAAAAGACTCAGATTGCCCCCTCCCCCCGCTCACAATTCTATGGGGCATAAAAGAGAGGTAAGGGAAAACACAAGCAGACATATAAGATTCTGTTACTATAGCCTATCTTAATGAATTATAGTTCAGTACTTCCTATGGAGTCACTTTCCTGGTCTGGTTTACCTCATAGGGTTGACAAAAGCTATATTGAGGTAAATTAGTTAATAGACATCTCCCAATTCTACTCTACGTGGATGATGCAGTTCTTCTCTCCTTGTCTTCTGTAGGTAAGAAGCGGGCACTAAGAACCCTGGCATCCTACTGTAATGAGGAACAATTAATAATCCATTATGATAAATTTAAAGCTTTTGTTTTTTTTTCCCCAACGAAAGACAAAGGCTCAAGTGGACAATTGATTCCCATGAATTAGAGCAAGTTAAATGTTTTAAATACTTGGGCATAGTATTTCAGGCCTCTAGGAAATTAACAACCCAGGTAAATTATACCACTTCTACTGCCCAAATGTGTTCACAAGCAATAATTAAATTTTAGAGGCAACAGGGGCAAATTACATCCCAGCAGTATTCAAACTGTTTATGACTAAAACAGTTGCCCAACTATTATATGGGATACAATTTGGCCCATATTCAAACCTAAGGGCTTATGAAATCATTCAACTGAATTTCCTTAGGACTTTGGTACCCCAAAATGCACCCCAATGCAGTCTTGAGCCTTGAAGCAATGTGCCAAGTATTAAGACCCAGGCCTGGACCTGGATTCTAATCTCAAGACACAGAATCATGTTTCATCCTACTGGCCTGATGCCTCTGCTGTTGTCAGAAAGCTACCAATCTCATTGGCCCTGTACCTGTATAGAAGAACTTTGCAATCTTGGCCTCTCTCCTGAATATTTAGGCCAATTAACCCTGAGAAGACCAAATCAATAGTAAAAGAAAGAATTAGGGACATTGAACACCAAAACAATATCACCAGTGCTCCTGAATTCTACTGCCAAATGTTAGATACCCACAAACCCTCTACTGTGGTGTATCTACACAATCTAATCCTAAGCAAATATAGATGGGCCTTTTCCACAGCCCATTTTGATGCCCTTCCTTCAGCACTGCTGGCAGGAAGATTTTATGGGACTACTTATTTACAGAGACTTTGCCCTTGTGGATTCAGGGAGATAAAAACTCTTGTCCATGTCCTCATATGGTGTTCTTTTTAATGGTGCCCGAAGACATGCTTTGATCTCCCCAGTCATCTCTAAATTTGAGGGTCGTACTGATAGATTTTATGTTTATTAATTTTTAAGAGATGCTAACTCTACACTCACATACCAGGTGGCCAAATATCTTTATCAAGTCATACAATTGTGCAAAACTTTTAATTAGATATGTTGCTTTATTGTTTTTTTCTTTTTCCTGATAACAAATTGTTGTATTAAACTGTTTCTTTTTTTCTACTGTAAAGGCTGGTCAAAGCCCATAATTTTTTTTATTAAAACTTTTATTAAGATACATAAAAAGCACAGTTAAAATACAAATCAGAAAGTATAGAAAAGAGAGACGATAGAACTAAAAGAAAAAGACAAAAATTAAGATAGTGAGAACAGATAGAAAGATGAAACGGAAGGTGACTTCCGACTATCTCCAATACAGATATGAGTACAAATTTTAAAAAAGGTTAATCTCTTACCACTAATTAATCCAAATTCACATTATTTCTACCAGCACAAACCATCTAATCATTAAATCCCACAATCAAAGCTTCATTTTTTTCCCATCCAAGCATGTAATCTAGGAAGGGTTGCCATGAGGAGACAAAGTTAGAAACAGTATTATCTCTTATTAATGCTGTTAACTTTGCCATTTGAGCCAAATCCATTAATGTGATAATCCATACTTCTACTGTAGGTATTTGTGAGTCCTTCCATCTTTGCGCGTATAACAGTCTTGCAGCTGCGGTCATGTATAGAAGCAAAGTTCCATGTTGTTTCTCCAGTCCTTTCTCCATCAAACCCAACAGGAACAGTTCTGGTTTTGTTTTGTTTTTTTGAATGCTCACTTTAAGAATCTTTTGAATAGCAATGCATATCTGGTCCCAAAATTTTTTAGCCTTTTCACAAGTCCACCAAAGAGGATAAGAGGTTCCTTCACCCTGTGAACATTTCCAACAAGCATTTGTTATACCAGTATGCATTTTTGATCACTTATCAGGAGTTAAATACCAGTGCTACATCATTTTGTAAAAAAAATCTTTTAAATTATAACTCAATGTAAATTTCAAACCTTTGTTCCACATATTTTCCCATTGTTCCAACATGATATTGTATCCAAAGTTTTTAGCCCATTTAATCATACATTCCTCAACTTGTTCATCTTCTAGGTTCATCTGTAACAACATCTTATACATTTTAGTAATAACATGTTCATCATTTGTACAAAGTTGAGTCTCAAAGTAAGATGTATCATTAACAAATCTATAGTTCTTTTTATCCAGCTTAAAATGTTGAAACAATTGCATATGAGTAAACCAATGACATATAAAACCTTCTGATTCTAACTGTTCTCTTGTTTTAAAACTTGGTTCACCCTGCTCAAAATTTAATAAATCTTTATATTTTAACCACTTCATTTCTCCCATATTTTCTCTTCTAGTAAATGCTTCCTGAGGTGACAACCACAAAGGAAATTTTATTAGGAGACAGTCTTACCTTATATTTATTCCAGATCCACAGTAAGGCATTCCCAATATAGTGGTTTTTAAAATCCTTATTAACTTTAACTTTATCATACCACAAATAAGCATGCCACCTGAGTCTTAATTCATGACCTTCAAGTTGTAATAATTCTTTATTCTCCAAGGTTATCCACTCCTCCATCCAGAGCAAACAGCAAGCATCAAAATACAGTTTTAAATTAGGCAAACCCAAACTTCCTCATTCCTTGGCATCTTGTAACAATTTATATTTAATTCTTGGTTTTTTACCTCGCCAAATATACTTAGATATATCTCTCTGCCACTATTTAAACGGTAAATCTGTAGTCAAAATCGGTATAGTCTGAAAAAGAAACAGCATTCTAGGCAAAACATTCATTTTAATCACTGAGATTCTCCCCATGAGAGACAGTTGTAATTTTTCCCATCTTACCAAATCTTTTTTCACTTCATTCCAGATTTTACCATAGTTATTGGTCAAAGCCCATAATAAAGATATTTGATTTGATTTGCTATACTGAGGTAGGGAAAAGGAAATGAATCTCTTTAGCGTGTGATAAAAGGAAAATTTATAAGAAGCTGGAAAAAGCCCAAGAAAGCAAGCAAATTATGTTAGCTTCAGGCATCAGGTCATGCTAAGAAATTGGTAACAAGTCTGGCTAGAACTTACTGTGTTGAGTTTAATTTCTGTTATTTTAAGTGATGTCTACTATTTTGTCTCTGGTTTTTATTTTCTTTATACAGTCTTGTTAATGGTGTTTTATGCAACTTGGAACTCCCTTATAGAAGAGTTGCTTCTAAGTTAGGAGCATACCAGCATATCTTGTGATCTGCCCAGAGCCTTATATTTTCCTTCATAAGAGGCCAGCCTTACCATACAATCATTCAAAGAGACCCTGCTATATTTGGGAAAATTCCTCTTACATTTTCCAAGATTCTGTATTTACTACATTATTTTACTGATATTTCTGTAGTTCTTGCATCTTGCCCAGCTGTGTGGAGCTTGACAAGTATTTGCTATAAATCTTGAATTTTCTTTGCAGAACTCTGTCTCCTTCATTCCACTGGAGCCACATTTTCCCATTATTCCAGATGCTATTTTATTTTCAACTTTAGCATTACACCCTTCTATGCAACTTTGGAAGGGGAGTGTTTTTTGGTGTTGGGTCAACAAGATATTGCAAGTCAACATAGGATAGTTCAGCTTCTGTTTTCTTCCCATCTGTGGCCGGAGCGTAAACTTGGAAAACCATATTATTGAATGGCTTGTCTTTGACTCACAATCATTGGTTTCTGAGCACTGACATTAACACTCTTTTGTATTGATACTTGGCATGAGGTCATAAGTCATAAAAAACCATAAAGAGCCCCTGGGATCTTTCATAGTATAGGGGCTATCATGGAGCTGTGAATGTCCCTGTAAAAGAGGCAGTACAAAAGTACATAATAGGCCAATTTCTAATGCTCCTTCTGTACATGAGCAAAGTCTGTCACCAGGTAGTATGTTCTTAAATCTATCCTGATGAATTGCTGAAGGAAGGATATTAAAATGCACAAGAGTAAAAACTCTGTGGTACTCCAGGTGAGTAAGATGTTTAAGATATTAAGTTGTCTGGCTGTTATATAACCATGATGATAAATTAGGTGCTAGCACCTTGCTTTGTATTCATTATCAGCTTTAAAAGGTACGCATACCTACGGTCATATAGTAAAGCTGTTTCAAGCATTGCAGATGTAAGGTTTGAGCGGCAAGGGTTATAAAAACATCTTGAAGGTAAGGTTTTTTAAGATAATACTGAAACCTTAAATCTGACCTGGAAACATGTGGCCCAGTATAAGTAGCTTTTCTCATATAGATTAACTGCTGCAAACATTATCAGAGGACAGCTGATCACATCATATCTTATTCTTCCACACCCATTCTTTCAACAGCCAGGAAAAATTTTTTCCTGTTATGGTCCCCATTCTTTGGCATGCCCTCCCCGGTGCACACTAAATAAATCATATATGGATGTTATACTTCAGACTCATGCTGAAAATACTTTTACTAATCTTGGCATATGAGAAGCTATTGTTACTATATCTGTTATATTATTATAGGATTCCAGTCCATAATACATAAATAAATAAATAAATAAATAAATAAATAAATAAATAAATAAATAAATTCATATTTATATGTATTTACTGGATTTAAAATATTTTAAAAATTGACGTCATAAATATTTTAAATAAAAAGAAATACATTTTAAAAAGCTGTATGTATAACTATCAGTCACTTGCCTACCTGAACCTGTCTTAAGTGTTTTCAGTATTATAGACCCATGTATAAGTGCTATGAATCCAAATTACACTCTAGCCTTTAATTATCAAATGAACTCTAATAATTATGTGAGTTCTTTGCCAAACAAAGCAGCATTTTGTTTTCACAGAGTGGAGCTCGAATCAACATCTCTGAAGGCTCTTGTCCAGAAAGAATTGTGACTATAACAGGCCCAACAGATGCAATTTTCAAAGCTTTTTCTATGATTGCAGTAAAGTTTGAAGAAGTGAGTAAATAAAAATTATTCTTATCTTAAGCTATGTTTAATTACTTTATGTCTGCTTTAATAAAATTGTATCATTGAGATAAATGTTTATCTCAAAAATATTTAAAAATGTGGCATAGCAGTAACAATGGAAAAGTTAACATGGATCATTTGCCTGCTGTTTAATAATTTTATTTTAATTAGGGTTGTGGTCTGAACTTGGATAAAAGCCCAAGACAGATCAAAGTCATTCATAACAGGTTTGCAAGGCAGAGCATTTCACCTGATCACCTTCCCTGTTCCCATTCAAAACTCTAAACTCCAGCAAGCTGCAAATGGAAGAATTGCAACAATCATGTCTCAAAAACTTTAGATCCCAAAACAAAACACTTTCAGTGTGTGAGGGAAAGGAGGAGGATTAGATTCAGTCTGTCATCCCCTCAGAGTGATCCTGGCAATCAGACAACCCTCCCTTCTCTCAACAGCATTTTGGTGGCAAGATCATAGCAATAGGGACTCTCCGGTATTTATTGGGCAGTACAAGGCTAGCCGGGCAGAATCAAGAAAGGAAAAGGCAGAGCAAGGGTAGACCTTGGTCAAACTACAAAGGCAAAGTATTACTAAGAGACTGGAGAAAGCTGTGGAAACATGTGAGCAAACTATTCCTAAGATCCAACATGAAAACAATAAGTATGGGAAGTAGTAGCAGACGTATCGCTAGACCCAGAACAGACTTACTGCAAGAACAGATGACTAGAAGATGGTCAACATCTTTGGAAAAAGAATATCAATCTTCCATACTTCTTTAAACAAACAACCTGTTTCACCACAGAGGAAGGCTTGCACAGTCCTGTGCTGTGGCTTGTTGGACTGTTGCAATCAGAGCCTGGGAAAGAGGGATTTAGAAAGGGGCCCTGCCCTTTGAACATTTTCTTTCTTATTTGTTTGTTTGATGTCCCACTGAAATCAATTTGTGAAGCAGTATATTTCTGAAACATTACATGGTGAAAGGACCTCTTTGTTTCTGAATTACGTATCAAAATCCAGAAATTGAGTAAATTTAGCTAACTACCAGTGTCTGCAGAACGGGGAGGGGAAGCTAGGGGAAGTGGCAGAACTTGTATTGCATTGGCACATGCAAGCGGGGAGGACAGACGATAGAAAGAAGGGCAATATAACAAAAGCAGAATATCAGAGAATAGCCCAAATCTGTAAAAAGGGGGTCAAGAAGGCTAAGGCTCAGAATGATCTGAGGCTTGCAGTGAATACCAAAAATACTGCCCCGCCAAAATAAAATGTAATTTGGATATGTATGAAACAGAAGGAAAGATGAGTGAGAATTGGGCAGAGTGGAGAGGGGTGCCCCCTTTTGACTAGTGAGAGAAGCCGGTAGAGGGGGCACAATGGATGAAGGGGGAAGGGATACGGCCCCTATGGCACTGAGAATGAGAGCTGAAGTGCCTGGAAGTTCATCACACACACCTTTGATTGATTGATTGGGTGCCTGTTGTATGATTGGATGGAGGGTCCCCTAACTAGGAAAGCCAGGGGGTTGAGATTTGGGGGAACTGGAGTTCCTGGGGGTTTTAGGGCAGGTTATATCATTCAGGTGGTGATGGGGAGGGGATGTTATGATGGGAGTCAGAGGTGGGCCACTCTCGGGGAAGGTGCTTCCAGTGTTTGTTACTGGTGGGATGTTCTGGCCCTCTGGACTCAGACCCAGGCCCCAGGCAGCAGACCTGCAGAGACCCTCGTTTTCAGCTGCTGCTTCTCAACACCAGGTCAGTTAACAACAAGGCCCCCCTTATATGTGATTTGATCACTGAGGAACGGGCTGACCTGGTGTGTATCACCAAGACCTGGCTGGGCCCTGAAGAGAGGCGCCCCTTTTGGAAATGTGCCCAGCTGGGTTCACAGTCTGGCAGCAGCTGAGATCCCAGGACAGGGGAGGAGGGGTAGCAGTTGTCATCCAGGAATCTCTGTTGGCCTTCAGGGGTGCTGCTCCACAAATGGCCGGTTGTGAAACCCTGTTCCTGAAGTTGGGTTCGTGAGAACAGCTGGGATTGTTGTTGCTGTACCAGCCTCCCTGGTGCATAGCAACCTCCCTGCCTGAGCTGCTGGAGGTCAATGAGGGGCTGGTGGTAGAGTTCCCCAGACTTATGGTCTTGGGGGACTTCAACCTGCCATCCCTAGGGCGTGCCTCAGAGGCGTCTTGGGAGTTCATGGCCACCATAGCAGCCATGGGCCTGTCCCAGATTATTTGTGACCTGACTCAGGACAGTGGCCTCACACCAGACTTGGTTTTCTTGTCTGAGCAGTGGCAATGTGATCTGAAGGAGGAATTACATCTGTCCCCCTTGTCATGGTCAGATCATGCCCTGGTGGCCCTGAGGTTCTCCTACACTACCCCCTTCCACAGGGACACAGGACCTATTCAACTGGTCCATCCACGGTGACTGATGGACACAGCTGGGTTCCAAAGGGAGCTGGGGGTTATACCTGAGGGTCTACTGCACGGTCCAGTGGAGGCCTAGGCTGCTGCCTGGAATAGGAAAGTGGCCGAGGCCTTGGACAAGATTGTACCTGTGCAACCTCTCCTAACGCATCGAGCCTGACACTCCCCATGGTTTGTGGAGGAGTTGAGGGTCTTGAAAAGAATTAAGAGATGTCTAGAGCACTGCTGAAGGAAAACAAGGACCAAACATGATCAAACACAAGCTAGAGCTATGATTAAGGCCTACCTTGTGGCGGTAAGAGCGGCGAAACACCAACATTTCTCCGCTCTTATTGCATCTGCAGAATGCCACCCAGCGGCCCTGTTTAAGATCACCTGATCACTTTTGGGAAAGGGGGGCCCAGTGGCCCATTTACAGGGCCATGCAGAGGAGTTTTCTGGGCATCTGGAGGATAAAATCGCTTGCATTCGGTCCCAGTTGGATACCAAGCACGCAGCATAGTCTATAGAGATGCCCAGGGTTGTTATGGCTATTCTCTGGGAACAGTTTGATCCTGCTGAACCCAAGGAAATGGACAGGGTCCTCTGAATGGTCAATGCCACCACTTGCCAACTAGATTCATGTCCCTTCTGGCTGGTTAAAGCTACTCGGGAGGTGACATGTGGGTGGGTCCAGGCGATGGTGAATTCATTCTTGAGGGAGGGAGTGTTCCCAGCTGCCTTCAACGAGGCACTGGTGCATCCCCTCCTCAAGAAGCCATCACTGGATCCCACCATAATAGACAATTTTCATCCAGTCTCCCACCTCCCCTTTTTAGGGAAAGTGGTTGAGAAGGTGGTGGTGTTGCAGCTCCAGAGGATCCTGGAAGAAATGGATTATCTGGATCCTTTTCAGTCAGGTTTCAGGCCCAGATTTAGGATGGAAATGGCATTGGTCGCACTCATGGATGATCTCTGCTGGGAGCAGGATGGGGATAGTGCATCCATCCTTGCTCTTCTTGACCTCTCAGCAGCTTTCAATACCGTCGACCATGGTATCCTTTTGGGTCAACTTAGGGAGTTGGGAGTGGGCAGTGCAGTTCTGCGCTGGTTCTCTTCCTTCTTCCAAGGTCGATCCCAATCAGTGTTGATTGGGAGTGAAAGATCCAGCCCATGGCCCCTCCATTGTGGGGTGCCACAGGGTTTGGTACTCTTTCTGCTCCTCTTTAACATCTACATGAAACCACTGGGTGAGATCATCCGCCACCATGGGATGAGGTATTGTGATGGAATGGAATTATGAAGGCCACACTCAGGGAGGGAAACATCCTCTTTCGTCTCCTGAGGGGCGAGGAAGAGATAAGAGGATGAGGTTGGCACCTCCCTGAAGAATTCACTCTGTTTTCACTGGCTGACTGTGGGAACTGAGTTTCAGTCTGGGAAGATTCTTGCTAGAGGTTGTAGCTAATAAACATTGCTGAACTGAATCTGCATGGTCTCCTGGAGTTCCTTGGGCTAGGCCTGACAGGTATCATGAATATGCAGATGATACCCAGTTATAGATCTCCATCCCAGGTGACCTGAGTGATGTCGTGACCATCCTTTTGTAGTGACCCTGGAGGGGTCTGGATGGGGAACAACAGGGTTCAGTTGAAACCTGGTAAGGAGTGGCTGTGGATGGGAGGCCCCTCTATATCTGAGAACATACCATCTTTGGTTTTGGACGGGGTTGCACTACCCCAAACAGACCCGGTGCATAATCTGGGGTTCCTCCTGGACTCACAACTCCTGCTTGAGGAGCATGTGGCAGTCATGGCCAGGAGGGCCTTTGCCCACCTTGGGGTGGTGCACCAGTGTCCTTCTTGGATCAGGAGGCTCTCCAGTCAGTCACTCGTGCCCTAGTCATCTCTCCGTTAGACTATTGCAAAGCATTTCACATGGGGATACCCTTGAAGAGTATCTGAAAGCTACAGCTAGTTCAAAAGGCAGCTGTGCAGATGATGTTAGGTGCCCCTAGGATGGCACATGTAACACCTTTGCTGTGGGAGCTGCATTGGGTCCCAGTTTGCTTCTGGGTCCAATGCAAGTGTTGGTTACCACCTTTAAAGTCCTACATGGCATGGGTCCAGTTTACCTGAGGGACTGTTTCACCCACATTACATCAACCCGTCCTACCCAGTCAGATAGAGCGGGCATGTTGCGGACCCTGTTATTGAGAGAATGTTGGCTGGCGGGGTCTAGGAGGGGAGCCTTCTCTGCCATTGCCCCCACCCTTTGGAATATTCTCCCCTCAGAGGTGCAACAAGCCCCTACCCTCCCAGCTTTCCAAAAAGGATTAAAGACCTGGCTCTGCCAGTGTGCATGGAGTGAGATGGGCTCTAACCGTCCCTGGGGTTGGTTAGCACCCTGATGACACTCCCTTGAATTATTCACCAACTCTCCATCTTTCTTGGAAGCTATTTATTATTAGGACTGTTTTATATTGCATTTTAATGAATTTTATCTTTGTTGTAAACCGCCCAGAGTCATTTCAATGAGATGGGCAGTGACAAGTTTGATAAATAAATAAATAAATAAATAAATAAATAAATAAATAAATAAAGTCAAGAAAGTGGGCGGTCCACTGGTTTGAGAAGATGGTACGATGGTGACTAGTAACATGGAGAAAGCTGAACTGCTTAATTCCTATGTTTACACATAAAAAGGTGGTACAACCTGCCAGAAGCTGCACCATAAGAGTTAGAGGAGAGATGCAAGTCAAAATAGGTAAGAAACTGGTGAGAGGACACCTGGCTGCTTTGAATGAATTTGTCTCTGGGTCTGGAAGGATTATATCCCAGGGTGCTAAAGGAACTGATTGTGAACTCAGCACCACTGACTGTAATCTTTTGAGAGTTCCTGGAGTACAGGGGAAATGCCAGAAGACTGGAGAAAAGCTAATGTTCCCATTTTTAAGAAGGGGAAATAAAGATCAGGAAACTACAGACCAGTCAGTTTGGCATTGGTAACTATAAAAATCCTATAACATCATCAAGCAGTGGCTTTACAAGCCCTTAGAAAGAAACAAGGTGATTACTAGAAACCAGCATGGGTTAGTTAAAAACAGGTTGCATCAGCCAGACAAATCTTACTGCATACTGGCTCTCTTATGGAACTGTGGGGAGAAAAGTATAATCTGGAAGTGAAGATAGTCCTAAGAATGTCAGTCTACCAATTAGAAGCTTGTTAGGTAGTGTCAAAGAAGGGATGTAAAGGAGTCAAAGAGTGGAATCCCTTTGCTAAAATCAAGTACAAGTGGTCAATAGATTGAAAAAGTACAGCCAGGCAACACATACAGAAATGGATCTTCCAATGCTGATGAAGACTGTCTTGGTGTTATTGTCCTTCAGCGACATGAAGGCAGTGGGCTTCACTAATGCTAACTTTATAAGATAAAGGTGAAGTCTTCAAGATCAGATCAATTCCTGATGGCTTCACAAACTTTCCTGGCAACAAGATGGAAGTGATTTGTCATTGCTTTCTTCTGGAATTTTTTTTTTTTTTTACTTCACATGCTAGCCTATAGTCTTTATAATTTTATGATAGACTCCCATTTAAATACTAATTAGACTTGGCCCTGCTTTGTTTTCTGAGATTAGTCAAGGTCTCTCTGAGCAGACTGCTTTTCCTCCATCGATGATGTACAAACTAGGATCCTAGGACATATAGCTTCCCAAAGCCTTACAAATGCCCTAGGAGCATTTCAAACATTTACCATTAAAATATATATTTTAGTATGACTGAAAAGGACCATGATTAATTACATGAGGAGTTATACTGCATATATTTATTTATTTATTATTTTGATTTCATTTGAATAAAATTTGAATTAAATCCATTTTATTTTTATTTAAATTAAATCAGATTTAATTTTATTCTTTGAAATGCAGCTGTCTAGCACACCACAGAGACCATGTGTGGCCCTCAACTCAAAAGAACTTGTGTACTACTGCTCTGTATCTTGGTTACTTATTCTTCTTACATGGCATTGTATGATGTTTATAATTCATGCAATATTATTCAGTATCATTCACTAGTGTTATTTTTCTTTGAATACTGTTCTTTTGTATTTGTTTTCTTTTTGTCAATATTATCATTGCTTTCTACTCTTATTGTATATACCCCAGTTGTACCTAGAAAAAGTGAATTAACTCATCCATATTCTCACTTCTCTGTCCATATAGTAAGTTCATCAGGTAAATTAAAAATTCATCAGGCAGCAATTTCATCCGTACCCAATTAAAAAGTTTCTTATCTGTCACAATTCTAACATGCTGCAGCCATCGGTCAATTACCAGACTTGTCCACCAAACAAATCTTCTTTACATTATGTATTGTGTGTGGTCACTGCAAGTTCCCTATTTCTCTCTTTTGATTGTTGCATGTGGTTCTGAAAACCACAGCACACCCCTAATATCTACCCTTATATCTAGTATTCAGCAGCCCTGTGCTAGAGTCCAGAAAGTTCCCTTTTTCTATTATGTTTCCTAGCTGTATCCTAGCCATCAGATACACCTCTCTTCCTATGAATTCTGAAAATCAGAATGGAGCCTGGTAGTACCTTTTCTGACTAATATGTTTTATTAAAAGGCATAAGGATCAGTAAATTGAAGGGGAGGGGAAGACAGATTGGTTATGCAGATACAGATTACAAGTGAGACAGATTACAACTATATTATCAACTAACAATTATAATGTGTTAAAAATCCATTATGTTTGTTGAGACCTTCCATGACTGCTTGAAACCTTTTGATGTATGTGGGTTCAGCAAATTCTCATTCAATGATGCTGTTAAAGATTGATTCCCAAGAAGGACCTATTGAAAGACAACCCACAGAAACAGAACAACATAACACCACTGGTTATCATGTACAGATGATAGCTCAAACCACTCAAATACCTTATTAATAAGCTATAGCCCATACTGGACAACAACACTACACTTTCTCAGGTGCTAGGTAGCAGGCCTATACATGCATACAAACAACCACCCAGTCTGAAGCAGGTTCTCATGAGCAACAAGAAACAACAGGACAAGGATGGGAACCAAACCCTGAAACAAACCCAAATGTCTCCTTTGCCCCTTCATCTACCCCAGCAGCACCATCACAGGACTCAACAACTACAAATACAAGATTAGAGGTGCCTTCATATGCTCATCCTTAAAGTGATATGTGGCATCATCTGCCAGCAACGCCCCTCTGGATTCTATGTAGGACAAGCAGGACAAGCTTTGTGCAAAAGAAGTAATGGACACAAGTGTGACATCAGGACTCAAAACAAGACACTCTGTGGAGACCACAAAGTGACCATTCTGGAACAACGCACAGAGTCAGTTGGAATTGGGCAGCATCTAAATTGGATGAATGAATGAATGAATGAATGAATGAATGAATGAAACTTTAACAGCACTATTGAGCAAGAGATTGCTGAACTCACATATATCATAAAGTTTCAGGCACTTTTAGAGAGTCTCAACAAACACAATGGGTTTTTAACACATTACAATTGTTAGTTGATAATATAGTTGTAATCTGTCTCACTTGCAATCTGTATCTGCATAACCAATCTGTCTTCCCCTCCTCTTCAGTTTATGAATCCTTATGCCTTTTAATAAAACATATTAGTCAGAAAAGGTGCTATCAGGCTCCATTCTGATTTTCAGAATTCATAGGAGAGAAATACTTGTAGGAAGACAGGTGTATCTGATGGCTGTCAGATTCAGCTGGCACAGCATGGCAAGGCGAACGCTGCTGCTCAGCTTTGCCTAGTCAATTTCACCACCCCAGGCGCTAGCAGCAAAAAAGGGGAAGTTAGCCAAGACTGTGAACTGATTGCTGACATGTGGTGGCGCTTAACTCCAACCACAAGCGGATACATTGTATCCCCGCCAGCTTCCCTCGAGCACTGCAGACAAAGGGAAGCGCAGCGGCTCGGAACCACAGCAATCAGTGCGCAATTGAGAACTCCCAGCTTTACGCGCAACAGGAAAACCAACAAAGACAACAACCACACAACCAATAGATGGCAATCAAGAAGAAAAAAGAACCGGGCTGAATCTGACATTTGGGCAAGTTACAAATTACTGCGGGTAATTTGTAACTAAGCAACGGGGCAAAACGCGGGAACGGGGAAACTATAAAATACCATGTAAGCTATGCCAAGCCAACCCTGGCTTTGTCTGTACCTACCTATGTTACACTTAAGTAAACTTCTTTGCTGAACCCATGTGTCACGAGAGTTTCTTTGGAGCTGAACGGGGTAAACCTTACATAAAGCCAGGGTTCACCTTTGAGCACTACCCGGTACACACTGAGGAGCGCTCACCTTTTTCCTGTAGCCAGACTGCAAGAGGACCCGATCAACTTCGCCAGGAGATGGCCAGCGACAGTGAGGGCACGAGCTCACAGAGCGGCGAGGAGCCCAGACCAGAGGTCGCAACAGCAAGGCCAGTCCCGAACAAGGGGAGAGGACCAGCACCCATGGCCAGTTCGCAGGGTACCAGGTGGTCATTTGGCATTGGGACAGGGGCCGAAGGGTCAACAAGACATGGAGTCACAGGGAGCCACGGCGCGGGGTCCAGGAGCAGAGAGCTGGAAGAGAGGCTGAACTGGATGGAGAGCGACTTCCAGCAGCAGCTGACAGCCATACAGGGCATGCTGCAGGCATGGCTTTCCTGACCTGGAGCCCCAGCTGGGGTGGCCGCAGAGGGTGGCACGGAAGCAGGGGCCAGTGCAGGCCCCACGTCCAGGCTGGCAGCGGCAGCCAGCCTTGCGGGAGGCAAGACGGAGGACTGGTGGGCAGCAGAGGCTCTCCAGTTCAGGAGCTCAAAGAGCAAGAGCAAAATGACGGGTGTCTACACTGAGGCACACCCCGGAGCAGCCAATGGAGCCGCAGTACGAGGACCCGCTGGGAAGCAGGGACTGCTCACCCATGTGGGTCAGGGTCCACCTCAAGGGGGTGAGATCGGGAGCAGAGGCGAACATCAAGGCCCTGCTGGACTCGGGATGTACCCGCTGCCTTATCCACCCGGTGCTGGCATCCGCTCTGGGGCTCCGAATGAGGAGACTCAGGGAGCCCATCGCATTCAGCCAGTTGGACGGATCGACAGCGGGGGGGGGGAGACCGGTGCAGTATTGCACTGAGCCAGTCAGCAGGACAGTTGGGGCCCACCGGGAGGAGCTATGATTTGTGGTTACCCCGGTGGCCGATCACGCACTGGTGCTGGGTCTGGCATGGCTAAAGCACCGGAACCCGCACGTCAACTGGGCGTTCAAGACCCTGTGGTTTGGCAGCACCACCAGGCAGACTGGGTCGGGCCGCGGAGGAGACGCGATGGCAGAGGACCCAGTGGAGCTCGAGGTGCCAGCCACAGGAGGGGCAGCCAAGGGACAGCAAGCTGCAGCAGTGCCTGGAGTAGCAGCAGCAGGACCTGGGCAACCAACCGCACACAAGGCGAGGACAAGCACAGTGCTAAGGGCGATCAGAAAGCAAGAGGGGACGGCAGCAGCAGAGACAGTGGTGTCAGGACCCGAGAGCCCAGTGGCAAAGCAGGCAATGGCAGCATTGGCGCTGAGAGCAGTGGCAGTAATGGCAGCAGAGTCGACACCAGTGGGAGCCAAGCAGTCCACACCAGGTGAGGGGGGAGAAGCCGGCAGTAGACCAGGACCCTACCATGGCCAGGAGAATCTGGAGGTGTTTAGGACCCTGTGGGAACTGTTGCCTAACTCAACTACCCCTGCGACCCAGCTGGTGGCGAGAGGCGTGACCCAAGCCCAAGCGGAGAAGCAGCAGGGGGAAGCAGAGCCGGAGCTGATGCGAGCCTGCGCGGAAGCAGGTGAGAAAGACTCCTGGTTGGCAAGCAATAAAGAATCATTGAAGGGACAAGGGGGCCTGTGGTGGCGCAATGGGAAACTCTATGTGCCGGAGGGTTGCTGTATGGAGGTGCTGGAGAGAGGGCACACCAGAGGAATTGCAGGACATTGTGGATTTGTCAGGACTCTCCACCTCCTGCGCGGGCAGTTCTGGCGGCCGTCCCTCAGGAAGGATATGAGGGAACACATGGCCAGCTGCCCAACGTGTGCGATGACAAGGGGAGAGAAGGAGAATCCTTGGGGACCCTTCCGGCCAGTAATTAACCCGGCCATGGTAAGGCTCGAGTCCCAAAACCTTAGGAAGGGCCACACAGTCATGGCGGATGGGGGGGCAGTATCCCAGCAGCCCAATTAGAGAGGGGGGTCTCTCTTCAGGGGGGCGGTATGTCAGATTCAGCTGGCACAGCATGGCAAGGCGAACGCCGCTGCTCAGCTTTGCCTAGTCAATTTCACCGCTCCAGGCGCTAGCAGTGAAAAAGGGATAACAGACCGCGAACTGATTGCTGACATGTGGTGGCGCTTAACTCCAACCACAAGCGGATACATTGTATCCCCACCAGCTTCCCTCGAGTGCTGCAGACAAAGGGAAGCGCAGCGGCTCGGAAGCGCAGCAATCAGCATGCGATTGAGAATTCCCGGCTTTACACACAACAGGAAAACCCAGCAAAGACAACAACCACACAACCAATAGACGGCAATCAAGAAGACAAAAGAACCAGGCTGAATCTGATATTTGGGCAAGGGGGGATTACTGCAGGTAATCTGTAACTAAGCAACAGGGCAAAACGCGGGAATAGGGAAACTATAAAATACCATGTGAGCTATGGCAAGCCAACCCTGGTTTTGTCTGTACCTACCTACGTTACACTTAAGTAAACTTCTTTGCTGAACCCATGTGTCATGAGAATTTCTTTGGAGCTGAACGGGGTAAACCTTACAATGGCTAGGACACAGCTAGTATTTATGAGAGCCAGTTTGGTGTAGTGGTTAAGGCACCAGGCTAGAAATTGGGAGATTGTGAGTTCTAGTCCTGCCTTAGGCGCAAAGGCAGCTAGGTGATCTTGGGCCAGTCTCTCTCTCAGCCCTAGGAAGTAGGCAATGGCAAACCACTTCCGAAAACCTTGCAAAGAAAACTGCAGGGACTAGTCCAGGCAGTGTCCAGGAGTCATCACTGACTCAAAGGCACATACACACACACATACACACACGTAGGCGAAAAAGATACTTGTAATCTATTTCAAATGTAGCCTGAATCAGCATAACCAATCTGTCTTCCCCTCCTTTTCCCCCACCTTCCCCCAATTTAAATCCTACATCAATCTAGCCACTCTATGCATCTGATAAAGTAAGGTGCAGCTTACAAAACGTATGCCTTTTAATAAAATTTGTAGTCCGAAAAAATGCTTCCAGACTCCTTCTGATTCTTTGCCACCATAGATTTTCCTCCTACTATGATTTCTGAAGTATGTGTCATTCCTTTACTAAATCTTGGTTTGTGAATATAGGCTTAGTGCCCACTAAGCACTCCTGATCTATGACTCGTAGATCATACAATATAAAGTTATAATATATCTGTAGAGCCAGTTTGGGATAGTGGTTAAGGCATGAACTTGGGCCAGACTCTCACTCTTAGCCCTCGGAAGCAGGCAATGGCAAACCACTTCTGAGAAAGAGAGGAGAGAGAGAGAGAGAGAGAAATAACCAATCCAGAGAACTACTTCCTTTCTGCCATTTGAGCAGGCACACAGCTGTTCTTCCTCTTTTTACAATACACCCTTTCCACAAATAATGGATGAAACGTTGTTGACATGCATAGAAAGAAAAAGAAAACTTGCTTCCCACAGCATAAACACAGAGTCCAGATTATGTGTGTCTTAATTTCAACTGTGAAACATTTCAGAAAGACAGAAAAGCTGTTCTAACTATATGAGGGAATTATTTTGTTAAGTCAGTTGCAAATGGAGCACTATCCTGAGGAAACATCAAGGTATGAAAAGGAAAGAAAGTAGGGAATACAGATATTGGGCTGCTTCCTGGAAGTTAATAGCATCATCTGGAAAACCAGTGCATTTTTGTTAATGGAGCATTCTGTTGGCACCGTAATCCACTCATGTAGATAAGGCCTATGTCACCCCTGGCCACAAGAGAGCTCTTTTTATACAAATAATAACTGGGAGCATCATGCAAGTTATATTTGATAGGATGTCCAGTACTAAGACCATAAGAGTGCTGTGCTGGACCAGACCAACATTCACCTAGTACAGCATTCTGTATCATGTAGTGGGGCCAGCTATATTCAAGAAGATAATAGACAGAATGTAATGACGTTCTTCTCCTATTGCTCCTTGACACATGCTGTTTGTGATTCTTGAGATAGAAGGTAATAGCCAAAATGACAGCAATCAATCGCCTGATCCACAATGAATTTGTCCAGTCTCCTTTTTAAAATTAAATTGATGGACATTGTCACATCTCATAGCATTAAATCCCACAGTTTAACTATGTAAAGCAATACTTCCTTTTACTGATTATGAATTTTCTTGTATTTTGAATGGAGGCCTCCAAATTCCAACATGTGAGAAAAGGAGAAAAACTTATCCCTATCCAAACTTTTTGCTGAAGTTGAGTAAATTAAATCCACATCATGGAAGAGGAATTGTAACCAGCAATTCTGTAGAATAGAATATCTGAATGAGATTCATTCTTCCTTTAAAGGAGATTTTTTCATAAAATGTCTTCTGAATGGTATATTTAACTTTTATGGCATGTTTATTACAGGATATCAGTGCTTCAATGTCAAACAGTACAGTGACAAGCAAACCACCAGTAACATTGCGACTTGTAGTACCTGCAAGCCAGTGTGGATCTCTTATAGGGAAAGGAGGATCCAAAATCAAAGAGATCAGGGAGGTAAGTCAGTAACCATTGTTTTTATTAGCTTAATGATTTTGGAGTTCTATATTCAGAGAAGTCTTTTCATACTGACTTTTCTATGGAGAAAGAACTACCACACATAGTAGTTCCACTTAGAACATCCAGACTGTAAAAAGTCTCACTATTGTCATTAGTGATCTTGACAAGGAGCCTCAAATAATTTTCCAAGAAACTTAAACATTTCTCTGGAAAAGAGTTGGGCAGCATCTAAATTTAAGACACAATTTTTTAAAGACACAATTGGAAGGATAACAAGGTTTTCCTAGTAATCAGGAATTTCAATGTTTTTCCTCCATGAAAGAGGAAAATTCTTTTAAGGTTGATGTTTTCATATGCCCCCCCCCCTTCTTTTTGACCCATTTAACCTGTAATGGTTCAGATGCATTTACTAAAATCATGATGAGCCCATACATGTAAATCTTCATAAGGATGAAGGGGCAATGAGAGTATGTAGAATCATATACAGGTAGTCCTCACTTAACAACCATTCGTTTAGTGACTGTTTGAAGTTATAATGGTGCTGAACAAAGGGACTTACAACCAGTCCTCACACTTACAACCTTCACAGCACCCCCACAGTCACATGATCACAATCCAGGCACTTGGCAACCAGCTTGTACTTATGATGGTTGCAGCATCCTGAGGTCACATGATTGCCAATTGCGACCTTCCCAGCCAGCTTCCAGGAAGCAAAATCAATGGGGAACAGCATGATTCACTTAACGACTATGTGATTCACTTAATGGACACAGTGATTCACTTAATGACCACTGCAAAAAAGCCTTAACTACCCCAATAGAGACCTGAAAATTCATTGTTAAGTGGGGTGGTTGCTAAGCAAGTCATGCCCAATTTTATGACCACTGCAAAAAAAGTCATAAAATTGGGCATGACTTCCTTAGCAACCACCCCACTTAACAACAAATGTTCAGGTCTCTATTGGGGTAGTTAAGAGAGAACTACCTGTATTTAGATATTATTTATTGATGTTTATTTATTTAATATATTTATATAATACTGCTGATGCCAAAGCATCTTGTAATGGTATGTGGGAATGACCTTGGGAGACAGGAGGAAGAGCGGCAGCCTAAACAATGGCTCCTTCAGACTCCAACAAAATTTTAGTCTGAAGGAGGAAGAGTGGCAAAAGTGTCTCAGAAGGGACCTTCCCTAGTTTTTGGGAGAGTAAAGACTTGCAAAGATTGATGTTAGCCTTGCAAGGTAGTCCAGACAAGAAGCACAACCAGGAGTAACAGAATCTGAAAGTACCTCTCCCTTCCTTCACTTTTACTCTCCTGAAAACTAGGGAGAGCCCCTTCTGAGATGCTTTTGCCACCCCTCCTCCTTCAGACTCAGATTCCGTTTATCAGACCATTGTCTAGGCTGCAGTTCTTCCTCCCATCTCCCAAGGTCATTCCCACAGACCATCACACATCTTGAAGCAGTTTACAATAAAATGGCAATAAAATACATAATAACCAATATATTAAAACAATAGAACACAATATTCAATAAAAAATGAAATACATTGATAAATAAGTAGGGGAGAAGAAATTTCCCAAATTCATACCAGAAAGACCTAGATGAAGGGGCAAATTTTCAACAGGCACTTAAGGATGTTATAATAAGTTTTAGTTATCAGAAATAATGGATTTCAGCAGTTAGATCCTTAGCGGGGAAGAAATTTTCATTCTGAAGGCCTACAATGTGCTATAGTTTTGGTTATTCCTTGACCCATTTCCTTCGTAGGTTCTGATCCCTTCCCTGACTTCTTACTTTGATGAACTGAAGTTATATCAAAGTTATAGAATGCCTTAAAGAAAAATGTGTTTTTTGGCTTTTAAAGTGCTACAAGCTTCTTTGGGGTTTCCGACAAAATTTTTAAAAAGCTAATATCGGTACCCTTACTGGAGACTAAACCAAAATTTGTGTTAACTCCAAACCAGATAGTCTGTGATTTGTGCAGCCCATACCTTGGCTGGTTCAGCTTTAATGGCAAAGTATAATTAAAGCCAGAGAGGGAGCCAGAATGTTCAAGGGGAGGAAGAAGACTTCAGTGCACCATTCTGTGTCACCTGACTTACAGAAAGGCAGATGGGCAGAGATGCTTGGCTAGGAGATTGCAGGTACAGCTTTTACTCAGAGTTTGCCTAGAGAGTTATGGAAAATGGAAACTTATAGAAAATGTGAAGTGCAAAACAGAGTTTTAAACTTATCATATTTATTTTCTATTTTTTTCTGAATTAGAATTACAGTATAGCTTAGTTCTACGTAACAGCTATCACCATAAAGTATAGGTTAGTAAGATTTTTTTTGTTAAAAAAAATAATTACTTTCACTTCTTAAAGAGTTGCATATGCAAATTATGAATAACATAAGTGTTCTGTGTTCACTGAATTACAAATCAAGGCTGGGAAGAAACTCCAACCTGACCAAAAAATTATGGAATTGATCCTGTAATTGGGAAAAAAAAAAAACTTTGAGAAATGTCTTCTCTCCACAATTTTTCTTCTTTTAATCATTGCTCTGATTACTTGGCATCTTTACTTAAAAGTAAATCCCTGTGAATGTCATTGTTTTTCCCTGATTAGAAATGTGTAGGACTGATCTCTGACTCTCTTCCCCCTCCCCCCCAATGCACACAAAACAGATGGATATCATTGAAATATTTGGGTGTATTTTAAAATAGAATAGCATTCTCTTATATTTAAAAACATTGTGTCTAAACAGATTCTTTGATTTAATCACAAAAAGGAAGACGGGAACACATATCCCTAACAATATACCTAATATACAGTATGTATATATTAAAACCTTCTCATTTGATAAAGTCATTCAAGAAGTGAATGTATTCAGTATTCAGAAGTGAATACTTCTTGGTATCACATATGTGTGTATGCATACAGGAAGTATATTTTTGCCCATGATAGACTTTGTTTGTTGGAAGCCCCCTGCGAAGGTTGCACATAGTGATCCCCGGGATGCTGCAACTGTAAATACATGCCAGTTGCCAAGCACCCAAATTTTGATCACGGGACCGCAGGGTCATAAGTGCAAGGACCGATCATAAGTCACTTTTTTCAGTGCCATCGTAACTTCAAAGAATCATTAAACAAATGGTCATAAGTTGATGACTACTTGTATCAGGTTTGTGGTGTTTCTCTCTCCAATGTATTCCTCTACAGTCTTTCATAAGGATAGCTAACTCTTCTGGTACCCAGTAGGGTGTGCAGTTTCTTTGGATTGAACATGATTATCATGATTACTGGGTTGTGATATACAGTACTTTCTAGATGGGCCCCTGATTTAGACTTGTCCAGTTTTTTCCTAGACCATCTGTTCTCAATCTCCTTAATTCTATTGCCATTTGAAACAATTGCCAATTCCTTGGTTTCACTGGGCTTCTGCTGTTTCCTGCTGTGCTTGTGTTCTCAGTCCAATACATTCCTAAGACCAATAGGTTGCTATTTGGACCCTCCTGGATGGTGCATTCAAGACTATATCAGACTATAAGTCTCCAGAACATGCCATCTAATGGCTGTAAATCTCCAGAACATGCTATCTAATGGCTACTCCATTCCTGTAGAGGAAAATAATGCAATCAGACTAAACTTCACCAGCTGGTGATCTGACCATGAGAAAGGGATAACTGTATCCTCGATATCTAAGACATTCCCTTCATGACAACACAAAAATCAAATAAGAGTATGTTCTGTTTCATGTACATTGACTTAGTGACAGTTTGAGACAGTTCAATATCTGTCATGGAGACCATGAAATCCTGATCTGACCCTCCCAGGATATTATTACAAACAAAACTTACATTTAGCAGCAACATTCCTGGGGTTGTGGGTATAGGGATCAGAAACCATGCTATCAGGCACCTGATGAGGAAAAGGGGAGAAAAAATCAGAAATAAGAGGGCTTGAAGATATGTAGTTCATCTAGACCATGGAACGTCTCCTGCTATCTTTCCCTGACAATCACTTGGATTTAGTGTGCTTCCACTATCCTCCCTTGCTACTCCAGTGATATCCCTCATTCTTTAAACATGCTCCAAGAAATGAGAAATGAATAAAATTAAATATGAAAGTTCATAGAGAGCTTTGTCCCATCACACACCTAGCTTACCCACATATGTCCAAGCAGTGGAGGAACAGGAAGTACAGTGGTACCTCAGGTTACGAACGCCTCTGTTAACGAACTTTTCGGGTTACGACCAGCTCCGGCCGCAAAAATTTACCTCGGTTTGCAAACTCCGCCTCGGGTTATGAACCGGATCTGCAGCCATTTTCCTTGCTGCCAAGCTGTCGCGGCTTCCTGTGGGTGAGATCACAGTAGCAAGGAGACGTTCGGTAAGGCTTGTGGTGTGTTTTGTGGCGTTTTGGAAGGTTTTTGGTGTGCTTGTCAGCAAGGGAAATTTGCTTTGGGTTGCGACCAATTCGGGTTGCGACCAGAGTCACGGAACGGATTAAGTTCGTAACCCGAGGTACCACTGTAGATGGTAAGTTCAAAATTCCAAAGAACTATGTCTCACTTGGTCTTCTGATGTCTTCTGTTGCTACACTTCCCACTTGTGACAGAACCATGTTAGATCACCATTCCAATAATTACAAGCACTTAGAAAATGAATGTTTGGAAAGAAATGATGTCATCCATGTTCTAAATCCCAATGATGGCTTAACTTAGAAAAATCAATTATGAGATTTAAGATTAAGCAGTTGATGCCTACTGAACATCTTTTTAGAGATAATGTTAGTTTATTACAATGGAAGCACTTGGATAGCCATTTCATGAATTCTTGTGTCATTATAGAAGTGTGTGTGACTGAAGTGAATAATATGATTCTAAATGTAATTTCTTTTTGACAATATTTCTATTTGTTTTTAAGTCCACAGGAGCCCAAGTACAGGTTGCAGGTGATATGTTACCAAACTCTACAGAACGTGCTGTAACTATATCGGGTACTCCCGAAGCTATTATTCACTGCGTAAAGCAAATCTGTGTGGTTATGCTAGAGGTATGATACAGTTGTTGTTTCTTTTGTTGTTCGCCATACTGTTATGCAGTAATAATTCAAAAATGGCTTGTAGGCAGATCCATTAGTTCAAGATTTGTATTTTATTTGCATTTTTGTTGCTATTGTCAGTTGTAAAATGTTGCAATATGATTTGAGATAACAGTTTGAGAGGCAACAGTGTTGTAACAAAATACTAAAGAAGGGTGTGGGACCTTAAAGACTAACAAATATGTTGTACTATGATCCAGGAATGGGCAATGTTGGAGGAGCTGGGGGCTGCAACTAGACCTACCAAATCTGAGCTGCAAAAATGCAGACAATCACTGATTGATATAGCAGCAAGGAGATACTTATTTAATTATAAATATGGCAGTGTGTAATTTATAATTATAAATTTATTTATAAAGAATCATAAAATGCAAAATCAAAACACTATATAGACTAGGGAGCAGCAAGGCTGTCATTCAAAATCTAAAACAATACCGATTGAAATACAATTAAAAGTCAATTAAAAAGCCAGGGAAACCTCTAAGTCCGGATTTTTGCATCCAAATCAGGTAGCCCTAGTTGCAATTCCTGACCTTTCAAGGGAGGCTGTCTGATGACCTGGTGTTGTCACTGGGAGGAGTGCAGCCAATTTTGGACTACCCCTTTTTGCTGGTGCATTCCTACCATGTAGCTTCCTACCCCCCAGTGACCCCAACTAGTCATGCCTGAGGTCAGCTTCAAGCTGTTTCAGGGTGGAAAGATGGAAATGGGAATAGTTTGTCTCCAGATAACTCCTGCCCCTATTCCTCTCCTTAATCCCCCTCTCCTATGCAAAAACTGGGCCAAAATGGCCAGAACTAAATAAAAAATATTGGTGAGTTTTAATTAAAGTAACAAAAGACTCATATCATTAAAATTAAGACATTTTGCCCCAAATGCCAGCACAGTTTTGGGGTATAGTGTTATATTTGATATATGATGTATTGTCCTGAGAAAGGAGTCTTTGATTACCCCTGGTTGGAAAGATAGAAACTGTATAAGAAATAATATTGTTCTAATCAGTATATCTAACTGGGTAGCAAGCAGTGCAGCTTGCAGCAATTATGCTAGTTGGATATTTGCTACTGATCTGAGTCCTACTCCAGCATTCCTTAAAAATGCATGAGGTCAAAAAAACTTATATGACAGTTTGGGTTTACATTCTGACCATCCTCTCTTCTTATTGGAACTGATGGGAAATGGTTACATTTCCAGACTGCACAGAGCTGTACTTGCTCATGCAAATATGATTACAGCTCCCTAGAGACCTTATCACTTGACATAAGGAAGTGTGGACAAAGAAGCAGTGGAGCGAGACCCAAGGATATTATAGGAAGAATAGACAGAAAATAAATTATAAACCCAGACAGAAATCATATGCAATACTCAATTTCCACACTTTGTCAACCTTAGCTTGCCGACTCCAGCTGCATGTTATACACTTCTTTATCTGCTTGCATTTTTTTTATTATTATTTTATTATTTCAAATTTGTCACCACCCGTCTCATTAAAAAGCAACTCTGGGTGGTTTAAAAGGAGATAAAATAAATTAAAATACAATATAAAAACAGTCTTAAATAAATAATAAATTCCAAGAAACGAATTGGCGAATAGCACAGGGAGTGTCATCAGGGCGCCAGCCACCCCCAGGATTGATTAAATCTCTTCTTGCCCAATGCAAGCTGGCACAGCCAGGTCTTAAGTCCTTTCCAGAAAACCAGGAGACTAGGGGCCCACCACACCTCTGGAGGGAGAATATTCCAAAGGGCAGGGGCAACGGCAGAGAAAGCTCACCTCATGGGCCCTGCCAGCCAACATTCTCTCACTGACAGGGTCCGCAACATGCCCTTTCTGCCTGATCGGGTGGGACGGGTTGATGTAATGGGGGTGAAACAGTCCCCGAAGTAAACTGGACCCATGCCATGTAGGACTTTAAAGGTGGTAACTAACACTTGAATTGGACCCAGAAGCAAACTGGCACCCAATGCAGCTCCCACAGTAAAGATGTTACATGTGCCATCCTAGGGGCATCTAATATCATCCACGCGGTTGCATTTTGAACTAGCTGTAGCTTTCAGATACTCTTCAAGGATAGCCCAATGTGAAGTGCTTTGCAATAGTCTAACTGAGAGATGACCAGGGCATGACTGACTGACTGGAGATCCACCTGATCCAAAGGGGCATAACTGGTGCACCACCCAAATGTGGGCAAAGGCCCTCCTGGCCACAACTGCCACGTGCTCCTCAATGGTATTGAAAGCCGCTGAGAGGTCAAGAAGAGCAAGGATGGATGCACTACCCCCATCCTGCTCCCAGCAGAGATCATCCATGAGTGCGACCAATGCCATTTCCATCCTAAATCTGGGCCTGAAACCTGACTGAAAAGGATCCAGATAATCCATTTCTTCCAGGATCCTCTGGAGCTGCAACACCACCACCTTCTCAACCACTTTCCCTAAAAAGGGGAGGTGGGAGACTGGATGAAAATTGTCTATTATGGTGGGATCCAGTGATGGCTTCTTGAGGAGGGGATGCACCAGTGCCTCGTTGAAGGCAGCTGGGAACACTCCCTCCCTCAAGAATGAATTCACCATCGCCTGGACCCACCCACATGTCACCTCCCGAGTAGCTTTAACCAGCCAGGAGGGACATGAATCTAGTTGGCATTGACCATTCAGAGGACCCTGTCCATTTCCTTGGGTTCAGCAGGATCAAACTGTTCCCAGAGAATAGCCATAACAACCCTGGGCATCTCTATAGACTATGCTGCGTGCTTGGTATCCAACTGGGACCGAATGCAAGCGATTCTATCCTCCAGATGCCCAGAAAACTTCTCTGCATGGCCCTGTAAATGGGCCACTGGGCCCCCCTTTCCCAAAAGTGATCAGGGCCACTGGGCGGCATTCTACAGATGCAATAAGAGCGGAGAAACGTTGGTGTTTCACCGCTCTTACCGCCACAAGGTAGGCCTTAATCGTAGCTCTACTTGTGTTCGATCATGTTTGATCCTCGTTTTCCTCCAGCGGTGCTCTAGACTTCTCTTAATTCTTTTCAAGACCCTCAGCTCCTCCACGAACCACAGGGAGTATGAGGCTCAATGCGTTAGGAGAGGTCGTACAGGTGCGATCTTGTCCAAGGCCTCGGCCACCAGGGCCTCCAGTTCCTCCCAATCCAGGGCCTCCAGCCTCCATAGTTTGAGGACCCTGTATCCTATCATACATTAACACATACTCAATTGGGGGTGGGTGGGCTCCCTGGCACTACAGCTCCTACTCTCAGCACCATGGGAATCCTATCCCTCATTGCCTTCACCCACTGTGCCCCCTTCACCAGCTTCTCTCACCTGTTAGGGTGCACCTGTTCCATCTCCCCACTCACCCCAACTCTCACTCAGGGCGAGTGTCAGAATCCTCGCAATCATTTAACCACCTTACTTGCCAGCTTGCTTGTTTGCTTCGGTTCTGCCATTAGAAGACAAAGAAGGATCTGGAAGGATGGGTGAATGAAATGACCATTAGAGGCAGATGGACTGTTATCAGAGACTGAGGAATGCTCAAGGTCATACCAATGAGCAAGTGTGAGAAGTCTGGGAGGTTAGGGGGGTGCAAGGGGGAAAAGAAAAAAGGTAAAAGCAACTTTTGGCATGTACGGGCTCAGTCTTAGCAATGCTTTGGAACTGTACACTTGTTCTCAATAAATGAACTTTCTTTTGAACCATTATTGGTTGCAAGGAGAGTTACTAAAGTTATGAATTGTGAGTGGCAGTTTGTTACAATTTGCTAAAGGGAAGAAATTGCCCCAAGGAAAGTCCAAAGGATCGCGTTGACTGGCATGCAACCGAGCAACAAGATGGCAGATGATGTAATAGAGGAGATAGAGGAGGCTCCCGGTCCCTCGGGAGTCCTGATAGAGGTTAGGGTTAGGGTTAGGGTTAGGGTGGCGTGAACCCGTTTGATGACAGTGGAGCTGGGAGCCAAGAAGGTTGGGAGTAAACCCAAGGAGATGACTAAGACAGAAAATGGGGTCACCGGGTGTGTTTCAAGTGTGGAGAGTCGGGCTATTTCACTGCTAGTTGCTCCCAAGGGAGTTTGGACACTGGAGGGAAGAAGACAGAGCGGAATCCGGTGAAGCCTCCGAAGCTGGGGAAAAAGGAGACCGCAGCTGCCAGTGCAGAGGCTTGGCTTCAGGGAGCCCTGGAGTTCGAGTCATCGGAGGGAGAGGAACAGCTGGCAGGAAACTAAAATCGCCTGCTTTAATACACACCCAAAAGCAGGCATCCTTCCCAGGGCGTGAAGATCAATCTGGGGATGAGTCAGAGAGTGAAGAAATGGGGGTGAGTCCCATCAACATCTGGGTGAAGCTGAGGGTATTGAGGACAAACCATAGGTCAGACTTGAGGGCTCTCATAGACTTGGGGTGTTCCCACTGCTTAATAAATCCCGCAATTGTTTGTAGGTTGGGTCTAAGGGTGAAGAGACTCAAAACCCCAGTAATCTTTTCTCAGTGGGGGGAGGTCCCATGGAATTTTGTACAGAGAAACTCGAGCTGAGGATGGGGACTCACCGAGAGACTATAAAATTCCTGGTGACTCCCATGCCAACCCATCCATTAATCTCGGGGATGAACTGGCTGAAAAGGAGGAACCCCAAAGTAGACTGGGACAAAGGCAGTTTACAGTTCCCAAAAGGGGATGGTATGGGGGTGAGAGGATTGCTGAAAAGTCATCCCAGGTAGAGGTGGCTGCAGCGAGTGCGGAGGTGGCGAATTGGAGTGTAACTGGGGGTCCAGCTTTGATTCCGGAACAGTACCGAGACTTGGAAGTGGTTTTTAGTGAAAAGGAGTCGGACCAACTCCTCCCCCCCACATCACCCAAGTGACTGTGCCATAGAGATCGAACCCGAGGCTAAATTCCCAAGGAAAAAGATGTATTCCATCACTCCCAAGGAACTGGAAGCCCTGTGGGATTTTATTGATAAAAACTTGCAGAGGGGATTTATTGAGCCTACTCAATCCCAGATAGCAGCTCCGGTGCTATTTGTAAGAATTGCCCCATTCAGCACCAAATGAAACTCTCGCAAAACATAGGTTCAGACAAAGAAGTTTACTTGGGTGTAATACGGAATGCGGTTAGATACAAACAAAGCCAGGGTTGGCTTGGCACATATTACATATCGTTTTATAGGCAACCCATTCCCGTGCTTTGCCAGGCCCGCCTTTCGCCCCCAGCTCTCCCCCTCCCCTCAGTTCGATGGCAGGTTCAGTCAGGGTCCTTTGTTTCCTGGTTGTCTTGCTCATGAGGCAGGTCCCGTGCGGCTGACTCATGATTGCGCTTGATGGGCGGCTGATCGCAGCTTGAACTGCGGAGCTCTTTGTTGCTGTTGTCGACGGCATGCCTGCGGTGGCTGGGGAAGTCCCGCTTGTTATAAGATAATTGAATCCTTCCCACGGGCTAATTGCTGCCACCTGCCGGCAGTTAACTTGCAGTGAGCGCTTCCTCTTTTGCTTGCCTGCGTCTGAGGCAAGGAAGCTGACCAGGTGCACTTGGAACTAGCTGGGCAGAATGGCGGCTAGCTTGTCTGGCATGCCCTGAGCTGGGCTGAACCTGACACTATTCAGGGAAAAGAAAGATGGTTCACTAAGGTTTTGCATGGACTATAGAGGGCTGAATGCTATTTGCCAGGATAATAGATACCCTTTACCACTAATGAAAGACTTGTTAGCTCACTTGTCAAAGGAAAAAAATTTCACTAAGCCGGACTTACAGGATGCATATTTCTGGGTACGAATATGAGAGGGGGATGAATGGAAGACAGCATTTAATTGCCCTCTTGGTTGTTTCCAATACAAAGTCTAGCTGTTCGGATTGAAGGGAGCCCTGGCAACATACTGATTTATATTGAAAATATGGAGGAGCATAGTGAGGAAAGTGTTGAGGAAACTGTTGGACACTCAGCTGTTTGCTAAACTGTCTAAATGTGAATTCCATAAGGAGAAGATTGATTATTTGGGTTATTGGATATCAAATAAGGGGATTGAAATGGACCCGAGCAAAGTGAGGGATGTGATTAGCTGGGATGCTCCCAAAATGCGGCAGTAGCTTCAAAGTTTCCTGGGCTTTGCTAACTTTTACCACCAGTTCATTCCGAACTTTGCACAGGTGGCACTCCCCCTTACTGATTTGCTAAAGACTAAGGGGAAGGATAAAGCGAAAGCCTTGAAGCCTGGGGCTTTGCTAGAGTGGTCACAGGAATGCCAGGAAGCATTTGAAAAGTTGAAAAGCCTGTTCACGGTGGAGCCTATTCTAAAACATCCTGACTCGGACAAGCTGTTTGTCATTCAGGCGGACGCTTTGGATGTAGTGGTGGGGTACTTCCATTGATTTAATTTTATTTTAAATATATACCTGGGGGAAAGAATTTCCTGGCAGATGCTCTTTCTAGATTGTCCCAACATAACAGCCAATGGGAGGAGGTGATTGCACTGATCATCCCACGCACCCAGACAGGGTTGATGGCAATCACCACAGCGCAGAGCAAAAAGGCTGGAGGTGAGCCAGAGGAAGAGTTATTGAAAAAATTGAACAACCAAGTATTGGAGGATGAGTGGTTCAAAAAGAACAAAGACTCTTTGGTCAACAAGCAAGGGGCATGGTGGTGGCAGAATAAATTGTACATGCCAGCTGAAGCCCGCAAATGGGTTTTGCAGAGAAGCCACAACAGCAAAACAGCTGGCCATTTTAGATTTGTAAAAACCCTGCACATCTTGCGGCGACAATTTTGGTGGCCAACAATGAGAAAGGATGTAACTGAATATGTGGCCACTTGCTCCACGTGTGCCATGGCAAAAAAGAGGGGAGGAAAACCGATGGGGCTTTTGCAACCTGTGGCAAGCCTCGACAGACCTCGGAGGCAAATTGTAATGGACTTTATTGTTGAACTGCTGGAGAGCAACAAAAAGACAGTGATCTGGGTGGTCACCAACTCGTTTTCCAAGCAAGCCCATTTTATAGCATCCCATCAGCCACCAAACTTGCTAAGTTGTTTGTTCAGCACGTCTACTGAGCTCATGGGGTCCAAGAACGAATTATCAGCGATCGCAGGGTCCAGTTCACTGCAGAGTTTTGGAGAGCGTTTCTAAAGTTGATTGGGGTGACTCAGGCTCTGAGTTCAAGTCACCACACCCAGATGGATGGGGCTTCAGAACAATTGAACTCTGTTAGAGCAGTACTTGAGGTGCAGCAGGGCAATTGGGATGACCTATTGCCTTTTGCTGAGGTGGCCTATAACAACGCCATGCATCAGAGCACTGGGGTAACTCCTTTTAAGATAGCCACAGGGAAGGATTTTGTGCCAATCCCTGAGCTACCTCAGGAATCCACTCGGACTGAGGAGAGTTACTGAAGTTGGGAGTTGTGAGTGGCAGATCATTACAGCGAGTATCTTCACTCACACAGTCACCCAGACACTCAAACAAACATCCTTGGACTCCCCTCCCCATCTCTCATAGTAGGGAAGGAGGCCCAGCTATCATCCACTGGAGGGCCCCCAACACCCTGCCTGGGATCAAACCAGCTGGTCTCCAAAGTCCTTTGGGCCCCCTCAGGCCACAGCTGCTGTTCAAGCGGCAGCTTACAAGTCAGTTGTCCAGTCAATGCCCTGGCCTCAGGCCTGCGCCGTCAATCCAGCTGATTTTTGGGCCCACGGACTGGGCCAGCATCAAGCTTGGCTGTATTCCAGGTTGCTGCAGCCCAGGTCTCTGTAACGATCTGCCACCCACTGCTCCCAAGTCCAGTAACTTTCCTTGCAACCAATATTGATTCAAAAGAAAGTTCATTTATTGAGAACAAGTGTACAGTTCCAAAGCATTGCTAAGACTAAGCCTCTGTGCACCAAAAGCTGTTTTTTCTACTTTTTCCCTCCTCACCCCCCTTGCCTCCTTAGTCTCCTGATTCTCCTGTTGGTACGGCCTTGAGCATTCCAGCGCCTGTGATAAGAAGCCATCTGCCTCTAACTGTGCTTCATCCATTTTCCCGCCATTCCTCCCCCCCCCACCTTGTACAATGGCAGAACCGCAGCATGTAAAAAGCAACTACCAACTAGCCAACAGTAAAATCTACTATAAAATCTTGCGAGGATTCTGACAGTCTCTTCTCTGGCTGCTCGCTTGCCTTGCTGCCCAGCACAACCTTAGAGCTCTACCCAGCCCCACCAGCCCCTCTCAAGCTCTAACAAGCCACCTCCAAGCTCCACTGACCTCTGGGCTTATGGGACCAAGTCTGGTGCCAGAAAAGTTTTTCCTCTCCCTGGATCCTTGCCTCTCACCACCCGTTCCGCTGCGCAACACAGTTGCCATTTGCCATGCTGTGCCACCCAACACAACCACAAAGCTCCGCCTGGCCACACTGGTCCCCGCTGAGCTTTGCCAGGTATACGGCACCAGAGCACCCCCAAAGTCTTATATGAATGTATATGTGCTGTATGTGTATAATATACATACATACATACATACATACATACATACATACATACATATGCCAAAAATGCTCTCCCCAAAAGGGTAGGGTTTGGATAGAAAAAATAAATTAATATAATTGAGTTATTAGCTACTTATTAAATTACAGTACCACATTATAAAATGAATTGATCCTCCATTCTTTCTTACAGACACATACAAGCCACTCTTTGCATAGAAACATACAAGTAGACATGTACATGTTGCTGTCCCTCCTTCTAGCAAAAAGAAGAAAAAAGCAGCATAATGGGGAAAGAGGAAGGAGTAGCTGTTCTGAGAAGGAACAGAAAATAGAGAAAAAACTGGATGGAATGAGATATTCCCTTGTTTTCAGCAGTGTCTTCTATTCTCAAACAGCAAACATACAATGACACTTCTCCAATTCAGATAATTATTTGTAAAAAAAAAAAATCTTACTGTCAATAAATATGGCATGTCCTTCTCCAGACATCTCAGTGACATTAAGAGAGAAGCTTGAAAGGTATACAGCAACTTCTTCATGATCAATCCTCTGATTGTCCATGTGTGAATGAATAAAACACAAATAAGCTTGTAAAACATGTGGAAACAGATGGTGACACATTTGGTGAGGGGGTGTACATATTTATATGTACATGGGAAGCCCAATTGGACGACTGAAAGTGTTAGGCAGCCATGTTTGAGATGAGTGAAGACAGAAAAACCTGTATGATGTATGATGAAAAAGTAAGGGTGGGGGGATCATTGGGAAGAGCAACAATCCTTAAGTTGCATGTCAGTAATACAAACAGATACTGATCCCACACTCTGCCATTTGCTAACCCTGCTTAGGTTGCTAAGAAAAACCTGCTAAAAATCTCTATACAAAAAAGGAGCAATCATTCATATTTTTTCTAGTAGAAAAGGTTTGACCTAAGTCCTCTGGGTGTATTAAAAGCAAAAGGTAGTGTTTCTTATTCTTCATACAGACACATTGATAAGCAGTTTACATATCAAAGGGGTTCAAAGTAGGGTGATGGAAAAAGAAAAAAGTAACCCCTCCTTGTATTAAATTTAATTCCTTTGGAGGTCCCTTTAAGGTTGTACAAACATTAAAGGAGAAAAATGAGGCAGAGAGCCTCTCTTTTTGGGAATAGCCCCTAAAGTCAAATCACCTTGCAAGTTCAAACGAAGAAATAGTATCAACAATGTGTAACATGATGGAAAACTAATTATTAATTAACCTGCTGGAATTGCATATCTTGCCTATTTGAAAATAGAGCAATCTTTTTTCTTTTTCTTTTTCTTTTTCTTTTTCTTTTTCTTTTTCTTTTTCTTTTTCTCTTTCTCTTTCTTTTCTCTTTCTTTTTTTCCCCTCTTTCTTTTTCTTTTTCTTTTTTTTTTGGCTTTGCATATCACTTTTCCCAAATTTGCCTATACATGACAGGGCAAACTTGCATTCTGTTTTTATATGATAATTGCTTTTTGTGTGGCCAAGAAAAAAAGTAGGTGGCATACCATTTCATGATAAACTGCACAAATTCAGAGATGATAGTGACAAGCTGCAATTAGTAGTGGCTGTCAAAAAAACTTGCAGCCTGTTCTGAAATGAAGGGTACTTCCAGATCATCATTCTTTTCAGGCTCCAAAAATATACAGTTGTGTGAAAAAGAAAGTACACCCCCTTTAAGTTCTATGGTTTTATGTATCAGAACATAATAAAAAGCATCTGGTCCTTAGCAGTTCTCAAAAGTAGGTAAATACAACCTCAGATGAACAACAACACATGACATATTACACCATGTCATCATTTATTTTACAAAAAGAAAGCCAAAATGGAGATACGACTGTACCTCGCATTTATCCAGTTTTTCTATTTGCAGATTTGTCAAGATGTTAGGAACATAGTCATGATTATTAATGTGCAAGTCTATAAACTGAAAGAAAACCATCTGCCAATCATTGTTTGTCCATTCCAGCCAGCAGCTGAGTACAGAGAACTGTCAGCCAATCAATGCTTTTTTGCTCTTGTTTCAAGCTAGCCAATAACAAAGTTCCTGAGCTTGTGCCCTCAAGTTTCACTGTCTATGTCTTCAAAAAAATCTCTCCCTCTCTTCAAATATAGAAAATAAAATAAATTGTTAGCATTGTGCTTTGCTGTTGGTTCATATGCTTCCAAATGCACTTCTTTGTGAATATTTGTCTTCTGGTTTGTAATAAAATGCCAGAGGCAATTTGAGAGGAAGCTATACATAAGGAGGTGGATTCTTAAAAAATATAAATTCAAAACCTTCTGTTTCCCAGTGGTGACATGAAGTTTTATTGCCTACCCATAAAACTCCTAATATTGGCATGTCAGCAAATCTAGACTTCTTTCCTAATTCCAATGTACTACTAGAATAAGCTTTGGGAGCTAGGAAACATGAGCCATGAATCCTCTCCAATGGACTTAATTTGAATAAAGGGACAGAAACAACAATAGCTTGGGATGCAAATAAAGCTTATATGAGAGGAAAATTTATCTGACAGAATGCAAAGAAAAAAAAACAAAGGAAAAGATGCAAAAGATATTAGCTGAGATGCAAAGGAAAGAAAATGAACTTAAAAAATCACCAGGAAATAAAAGTATTTTGAAATAAACAAATCCTCTCCAATGGAAAGCAGGCAGCCAAGCAGAAGGCAATGATATGTTGCTGTTTCTAAAATGAGTTACTGCCTTTCAACAGCCTTCCCCCACTCACAAATACAGTGCCCTTGGCACATAGTTAGGCCAACATTGTTTGCAGTTGCAGGCCCCTGCCTATAATACTTTATGAACAGTAGGGATCTCCTCTCACCCAACTATCATGACTGCATTTGCTGGAAGACTATAAAGTATATTTGCTTAAGCAGATGGTTTGTGCAAATCACTTACTTCGTCAGATAATTTTCACTGGCCTGGTATCAGCTTCTAATGGCATGATTCAGGCAATATAATGGAAAATGTTACCTGCTCTTTGCACTGGCAAGGGGAATCACTCAGGTGTGGCTTAATTTATCTAGGGTGTTGGTGACAATGGAGATTGAACTGTTTGTAGACCTTGGAAAAGATCTAAATAAATGAGTTAGGTTCTGGTGTCAAGACTATTGGTCTATGAATATAAAAAAGTCTCCAAATAGTAATTTACAAGCAAGTAAACAAACAACTTTTTATATATGTTTAATTTCTCTTTCTTACTGCTTGATGTTTTTATTTTTAGTCTCCACCCAAAGGTGCCACAATTCCTTACCGTCCCAAACCTGCCCCTGCACCCATAATCTTTGCTGGTGGCCAGGTAAGAGCAGACACCATTTTGGCTTCAGCTGGAAACCACACCATCCTGGCCCAACCTCAGACAACGCCTGTTAGTTTTCAACTTTTACTTCTTTTTTGTCTGGTACAGTACTAATTGTTTTTTTCTAAAAATATCAATATAATTATTATTCCAAATACTACTAGAGTTATAGTGCTGCCATCTAAGTTCTTTGCATCTTCAAGCTCCTCCCTAAAAACAATCAGGAACTGAGAATATTCGTACCATACAGGTTTTCTACCTGTTACCCTAAACCGTTAATTTCATTGCATGTAGGAGCTTTGAAAAGTGGCCTTTATAGTGAGATCGTTATGATATATTCACGTTAATAATTCAGACCAGAAAGTTGACATTCACACTATGGGAGACTATGGAAGATGCAGAATACTTGGATAGACGTTTTGAAGAATGCAGTTCAGACACAACTTTCTTAGAGAAAACAGCAGGGTGATGTCTTCTTTTATATGGGGAGGTAATGTCTGAAGTTAATTTCAATGTATGCTTAAGAGAACATAATAGGAACTATTAATATATTTAATATTGGACTAAAACATAAATTATTTTGCCAGTAGAATCCACTAAGTGGTTGCTTTTATTTTTGTGCCATGGCAAAAATAATTGAGAGTAAAACGGGATTGAAATAATACTTAAATCAAAATGAACTTAGGTATCAGTCATACTATTGCATTACAGCATGTAATGTGTCTTTCATTCTGCGACCACATCTAACCTTTGGACTACATTAATTAAATAAACAGTAACCAAATCAAATCAATTAAATTCACTAAAAGGAAGAAAATAATAGTCAAACCTGACTGTTCAAAGAAGGAAGATTCAAACTCTGCAATTCAAGATTCTATCTTTTAAAAAATGGGTTGGATTCAGGGTAGGAATATTTAGAATTAATATTGAATTCAATTCAGTTTGGTGGGATTTTGATCAAGTGTGGAACTAGGAGCTCTACAGCACTCAAGTTTCAAAGGCTTTCCAGAATAGCCAAGTTTTTATGATGTTTTGGAAGGCCATGAGAGTGGGAGCTAACCTTGCCTCAGAGGGCCAGCTGTTCTAAAAGAGAGACGCCCCTACAGGGAGTGCCTGCTTCTGGGTTTCCCCATTACACTTCCCTATATATGGGGCTTTCAGCAATCATGTTTGCTTGGATTGGGTGGGCAGAATCTATACAGAACAGGTTGTCTTGAAAATCCGCAGGCCCTGAGCTACTTTATATAGAGCATTGTAGGTGATGACCAGCACCTTGAATTGCACACAGAAACGTATCAGTAGCCAGTGCAGCTCCTGAAGCAGTGGTATTACATGGCAGCAACAGGATTGACCAGAAAGCATACAGGCTGCTGCACTTTATGTCAGGTACTCTTCAAGGGTAGCCTCACATAAAGCAAATTACAGTAATCCATATAGGAAATGACAAAACTGGAGGGAAGTGACCATCTTCAGTGCCACTTGTTCTAGGTAAAGTTGAAATCAATGCACAGTAGGAACCAGAATTCCATGAGGACTCTGAGGTTGTGAGTCTGCTCTCCATGGGCAACCACCACCCCATCAAGAGTTTAAAATGGCATAATCTCAGATTTATCAGGCTTTTGAATGAATAGCCATTTTGTCAAGCTAGGGTTGAGTCTGAGCCTGTTCCTCCCTGTCCAGTTGCTGACAGCATTCAAATACTGCATCTGGACTTCTGCTGCATGCACATGCGTGCGCGCATACACACGCACGCGCACACACACACCAATTTGGCCCAGAGTTGGAAATATATAACTGGATATAATTTGCATACTGATCATAACTCACTCCAAACCAGCTGATACCTCTCCTAGTGGTTTCATGCAGATGTTAAACAAGATAAGGGAGATGGCTGAATATTGAGGGATCCAATAGAGCACCCAAAGGCCCAACCTGTCCTCCACATGACAACCAACTGAAACTTTCCAGTCAGGTAGGAGTAGAACCACCATAGAGAGGTTAGTGGTGCCAGTCAACCTGTCAACCCTACAAGGTAGTCCAGACAAGAAACACCAACCATGAGTACTAAAACTACCTTTACTGTAAGGTTACAGTAACAGAATCTTGCAAGTCTGAAAGTACATTTCTCTCCCATCACCTTTATAGCCTAAGAAACTAGGGAGGGTCCCTTCTGAGATGTTTGCCATGCCCTCAATCTTTCTGTGGACTCAGCTGCCTCTTATCTGACCACTGCCTAGTCTGTGGCTTCTCTTCCTCCTCCTGTTTCTCAAAGACATTCTCACAGACCATTTCACAATCCAGTTGGAATGAAGGACTGATGGAAATATCCCCCAACACCAAGTCGTATCTCATCTGCTCCAGTGTAAAGGCTAGGTAGGTCCATTCTGGTTGTCATGGTGGCCATGAATTTTTCAGCCACTTCCAACAGGGAGGGTAGATTAGAATCAACCAGGAATCTGTAACTTCTTCTGCAATGAGATTAAGTAGCTCAAGTAGGCTTGCTGCTCTCCACAGGGGGAGGACAGTACAATAGCAGTATTCTCAGCTTCTCATGTAGGTCCAACCTCACAAATACAGTCTCACATTTGTGGAACAGTTTTTCTTGTAACTATCAGGACCTTGCATTACACATTTCCATTCCACCTTCCATGCCAAGGAGTCATGCCTGATTCCATATCCAAAATCCAGCTGGATAGATCTCTCCTTTTTTAAATAACTTTATTAATTTTGTTTTCCTGTTGAAGATAATGTTTGACACATGAACTTTGGTAAAACAGTAATTATGATGTTGCCATGGACACAGATTTGCATTTGAATTTGGGAGAAAAGGATGTCAAGGAAGGTTAGTTGTAAATAATGCATAGTAATTTCTTGGAACTGCATTTTTGAAAACAACCAAACAACTGGGGGGGGGGGGAGTCTTTCTATGCACCACTGGAAGATCTAAAAGACAAGGTTAGGGACAGATTGTCATTGAGAAAATCTATGTGGTCACTAAGAGTTGAAAATTATTTGATGCACCTAATCAATCAATCATCAATCAATCACTGTATGCGTTTGGAGAGGCAATGTTAGAAACTTTTCTTGCTGTGGGTGGTGGTGGTGAAAGGATTGTTTTTATTCACTGGCCCAACAGAGCCCAAAAAGGTCAAATAAAACTCTTAGCTATTGGCTGTCTTGGAAGAAAGGATAAACAATGTTCTTTTTGTGCTCCAGATCTGGAAACATAGATGCAATCATAATCATAGGATTTTAATACCAGAATAGATTTGCAGGTAATGAACACAATCTAAAAAAAGCCTGGATGGATTTTATAGTGGTTTTTATATGAAAACACTGGTAGCTTGGAAATCTTCAGATAGTGAATAGAAAGTTCATATATATACATGAACTGAGAGGTGTGTGTGTTTGTGAGCAGACTGTGTGCTTGTGTCATGTGAAACCAGAATATTGTAAGCAGGATGAACAGGATTTGCAGGTGTACAGAGTACACAGGTGAGTGGATTCAGCATGTGTGGATGGGTAAACAGACCACATGTAAGTGGAACAAGTGTGGGTCAGTAGGGGAGCCAAGCAAATGTATGTATGAACAATGAGTGAACAAGTAGAACATATGCAGATGGGTGGGATGTAAGGAGAGCACAAATAAGTGAAAAAAGGAAGCATATGCTTGTGTGAATCAAATAGAGCATGTGTGTCTGGAGAGAATTCAATCATCTGGCCAAAACAAAATTTCCATCCTTGCCATGAGATGAAAATAGGAGATTTTGAAACTTTTTTTTTTAAAAACCCATAGAGAATATTGCTAACCTAATTTGTCAGGGGTTATAAAACAAAAGGATCCACCTTAAGTACCCCTCCCTGATAGCTTTTTATTTTACACTTTAAACATAAAATTTCCTTGGGTAGTTTCTGATATGTTTATCATATGAATTAATGGGAGTTTCAATTTCCTTTTGCTTGAATGGCAGTTTGGAATGCCATTGGATCACTTGTGACTGAGATGTAATGAACCAGGTAACACCTAGGTTCATGTGAAGAGACAAGGGTTTGTATTTGAGTTTCTACATGTCTCTCCCCTACCCTGTTTGCATGATAGTCTACTCTTAAACTAAGAAGATTTTCAGAAGTATGATAAAATAATGTGTTGTTCAGGGAAAAATATTTAAAATCTCATTAGGCATGTCCAAGAGCTAGGCAGTCTAATGTTTTTAGGTTATGTTTCATTGGAATTACCCTGTGCACTTTGTGGTTGTAATCTGAAGAGGTGGCTGTTAAGAAATTATAATATGTCTTTGTCATTTATAGGCATTCACAATTCAGGGACAATATGCCATCCCTCATCCAGATGTGAGTCAAGTGCATGTGAAGTGCATCCTATCTTGTATTTGTCCTGAACAGCATTTGCTTTTCAACTGTTTAAGTGTTAAGGAAACATACATCAGACAAAGAACTACTAGGAAGTACAGTGGCCATTGTTGTTCCACCTCCTCCTCTTCCTCCTCCCCCTTCTCCTCCTCCATCTTCTGTTATTATTACTATTGTTTTCTATTTTAAACATTGAAATGCAGAACAAAAAATAGTATGCAACATGTAACAATACCAATGCTATATTAACATAATCTTTTCTATGTTGTTGAAAATAATAAATAATTTAAAAGTTTTTAAAATTTTAATTAATCCAGTTGTGAAGTATATTAATATGGTTTTCACTACTCTAAAATAACACCATTTAATGTGAGTTCTAATTTCCCATCCTGCCTGCAGCTGACCAAGCTTCATCAGTTGGCTATGCAGCATCCCCCCTTTACTCCCCTTGGGCAGAACACTCCTGGCTTCCCTGGTACGTAACCATGAGTCTCTAGAGATGTCCTTCTTTGCAGCTTTATTTTCCATGGTCATTGCAACATTTGGATCACTAAATGTTGTATTTTCCTCCCCTGTGGATCCTTTTTAAAGATGTTTTCAAATTGTGTAAGCCGTCACAGAAAATGTGGCTACATTAAATGTTTTTGAGTTCCGATCAAGCAAGAAATAATGGATATTAAGTTCAAATGGCAGCCAAGGGAAAGTTTGAATGAAGAGCACTGTCTTGTGCAAATCTCTGTACAAATAACAATATAGTAAAACATAAGCCCACAGGTCAGCTGTTCAAATCTACAAGGGGAGATTCATAAGAAATAATACAATAATAATATAGGTTAGGGAATTTTCTTGAATCCATCCTTTAGCAATGTACAGAATAAGATGCTGAAAGTGGAGTAGCATGAAGGCACAATAAATTGATCAAGGTACTAGCCAGTTTAAAGCTATTTTGATTGATTTCCCAGCTCAACTTTACTCCCCACTTCCAGGGTGACTGATAATTGTCCATCAAACCCTGTGGACAAAATGTTAGCTTCAATCAATAATTAAAGATGGTGATCCATCCTCTTGTCTCACATCTAGGCTGTAGTAAAATGCAGCATGGAACACAATGGGACAGTGGGACAACTTCCTCAAAACTTGTCAAACACCAAAATTAATAAATGGGCTTAAGTCCTTAGAGGAGATACATTAGTGTCTTGGTCTGAAATAACTTAACAGCAGCACACATGTATTCAGATCCTCTAGTTTAAAAAAGAAATAAAGTTAATATACTCCTTTGAGCATTTTGCAAAAGATAAGCTAAAGTTTAAAAGATACGATAAGCTTTACATTTAACTGTGCCTTGGAATATTTTCAGTATTTTAAATATTTAAAATATGCCACCTGCTCAGTCTTATATCTAATAATGCTCCATGTTAGCTTTTTGAAACTTTTTGTAAAGACCATTCTTAGTTGTATTATAATTAATCTTTAGTAAATGCTCTTTATAACAGAAACCAAGGCCCTTATCAAGTTCCTTAACCATATTGGAATTGGTAATAAATAACTGCATCAGCAATAGTCATCAGTAACATGACTATTATGTAATTATTTTTTAGCTGGAGGGAGATTTTTAACTTTGTCTCAACTGCTCACTAGATAATTGATTTTAAAAAAGAAAGGGTGAGCTTAGGCTGCATCCCTGTTTTGTTCCCTCCTCCTTGGTATTGCTTCTCACAAGCATTCTGCAGTGTTGATTCATGACAGAGAGTAGTAACATTCAAGGTTAATTACTTCAGATCTTATTAAATGTTATGTTACTGTATTAGCTGCAGTACCTTCTTCTGCATTAATAATTAAGCAATGGAATGGAATTTGTTTCAATGGAACTATAAAAATATAGTATGAAAATAGAGGTTAGCTTTAGTACATTCCTTGTATGAAAAATGCTAGTATCTTTATCACATTCATCATAGGTTTTGTAGGATATTGAATTAAGTGTGCTCTATTCAACAAATCCAGTAACATAAAAGTTATTAAAGAGTACAATTCAATTTAGTTATTATTAAGTATATAGAAATGTCCTTGTAATACTAAAAGAACCAATTAAGCCTATAAATCTTTTGAAGCATTATCTGCAAAAGTTAAGACAAACAAAATAATTTGACATAAATATAGTGTATTTCATAAAAAATCAGTAAGCATTACATTATTTTCCTTATTTTATTTGTCATTACTTTCCCATTACTGATGATGAAGATGGAGATTTGAAATTTTGTACAAACATTTCCTAAACTATTAAATGTCCTAAGCAAATGTATTACAATATTGCTCATATTTTGTATTTTTTTTTCCTTTACAACAGTCTTTTTGCAAAAGTTAATCCACATTATAAGAGTATAATATCTTTTCCCAATTCCCAATCCTTCCTTCCTTCCTTCCTTCCTTCCTTCCTTCCTTCCTTCCTTCCTTCCTTCCTTCCTTCCTTCCTTCCTTCCTTCCTTCGTTATTTCATGCCAGAGCAAATTTAACAATCGAGTGTTCAGATTCAGATTATATTATGTAGTTAACTGAAACCCTATTCTCTATCACCTTTGAATAGCAGTACAGATAAAGTTTCATTATACTGGTAATATGAAGTCTTTTTAAATTAAAAATCCCAGTTAATGCATAGTGGGCATCTAGCTTTCTTCTTTGGTAAAATGCCATTTAATATTTTTCTTTTCTTTACTTTTTGAAAAAGATCTTCTAAATACCATGCATTATGTTTTTCTTTCGATCAACAAGGCTATTATTAATGCTATTTTCTTTTATTCTTCTAATCTAGGATTAGATACCAGTGCTCCAACCAGTTCCCATGAGCTTACTATTCCAAATGATGTAAGTATGCTTAATTTCTCTTGTTCTTGACCACTACAAAATGAATCTATTACTATGTAATTACAAGTGACAGAGCATAAGCACCTAGGAAATTTATCCAAACTCCAAACAAGTTATGAAAACTTTTTCAATATTTCAGATCAAATCAAAACTATAGAATATTTAAAATGTTAATTACCCCCCACCCCACAAAATTGTAACATTAAAGTGCAAACTAAAGCTACCCTTGTTCCTTTCATGACCCAAATGAAATAGAAAAGGATAAGGGAAGAAAATCAACTTTAAAGAAAAAACTGTATTGAGTCTATATAGAAGGGAATCCCACCATTCTATCTCTCCCAATGTTCTTTCACCATATATGCATGATATAAATACATACAGACACCCCTCATTATCCACAATCTTGTTATGTATGGTTTCTGTATTATAGATGATAAACACAGGAAGTAACTTTTAAAATCTTTGTTAAACAATTTCACATATCTGCAGTTTTTGCCCATTGTTCTGATCTATCTGTGATTTTGTAGAAGTATAACTCCCTCTAATTTTTCAGTTATCCAGCAATCTGTAGCATTCCAGTTTGCTGTCTTCCTGCATGTTACTTCCTCCACTGTAAAAATAAGCAACCCAGAGAAGAGAGCTTTGCTGAGGGAAGTTATAAATGTTCATGCAAAGTGTTGCCCTTGAATGAGAGGTGAAACTGTTGGACATGCTGACTTGTTGAGGACAGCATGGCATCTGTTGTACTGCATTATGGCACTGATGAATCCACTATCTCCTATATAGGGAAAGGGAAAGGGAAGGGGAAGGGGAAGGGGAAGGGGAAGGGGAAGGGGAAGGGGAAGGGGAAGGGGAGAGGGGAGGGGAGGGGAGTATAAGGTTTGCCCCGTTGGACAGAGAAACTCCCGTGACACATGTGGTTCACAAAAGAGGTTTACTCATGCGTAACATAGCAGTCACAAGCAAAGCCAGGACTGGTTTGGTACAATTGCATCACTTGTTATATTCCCCCCTTCCCACGCTTTTTCCGCCCCGCGATCGCGTTACCGCTGCGGATTATCGGCCCCCCAATAATCCCTCTTGATTGTCCATGATGGCAGGTTCGGTCAGGGTCCATTGTCCTTGATTGACAGTCCCCCCCGGCTTGGGTTGGTTCCCCCCTGTTACGTGCAAGCCCGAGGCTTCTGCGTTGCGCGGCACTCTTGTTTCACTGCCTGCAGCCCCATTCATTGTTGGCTCGCGCCGTTATCAGTGTAGAGTTAAAACTTCCGCTGCGGTTTTCCTGTTTGGCTGGGCGCAGGTGGCCCATTAATTAGCGACGCTTTCAGTTCCTCTTTCCCTCGCTAGCTGCCGCCAGTGGAGTTCGCGTGGTGTGGCTGAGAGCTTCCCCAAAGCCCCGTGCTGAATGAACCTGACATACCGCCCCCCTGAAAACATATCCCCCCCGACTTTATTTCGGTTTCCCGGGGTATTTGTTGTAAAAGTCCCGCACTAGGTCCGGCGCTCCTATGTGGGTTTTGCTTACCCATTCGCTGTGGGACTTGGGAAAATGTTTCCATTGCACTAGGAGCTGGACCTGCCCCTTGTGCCTCCTGGCGTCCAGTATCTGGTTGATCTCGAAATGCTGCTCCCCACCGACCATGATGGGTGGTGGCACCCCCTCTGCCTTGTGCCAGGCGTTCCCTGTCTGGTGCAGCTTTAGCAGGCTGCAGTGGAACACCGGGTGGATCTTCCCAAGGCTTTTCGGGAGCGTCAGCCTGACGGTTACGGGGTTGATGACCTCTGCAATGGGGAACGGTCCCACAAATCTCGGGCTCAGTTTCTTTGATGTCTGGTGTGTCTTTAGGTTTTTGGTTGACAAATACACCTGGTCCCCCACTTTCCACTGCCCCTCAGGAAGTCTCTTGCAGTCCGCGTGTTTTTTGTAGTCGGCTTTGGCTTTTTACAATGCCGCGTGCGCCGCTCACTGGGTGGCGTCGATTTGGGCGAACCAGGCGTCCAAGGAGTTGATTTGGGACTCCGGCTGAGGCAACTCCGGCATGGGTACGAAGTCTCTCCCGGTGGCTACTTTGAATGGAGAAAAGCCGGTACTTTTGTGGACAGCGTTATTGTATGCTACTTCCGCGAATGGCAGTAGCTCCGCCCAATCGTCCTGTTGGTGTCCCACGTAGCAGCGCAGGTACTGTTCGAGCCCCCTGTTCAGGCGTTCTGTGGCTCCGTCCGTCTGCGGGTGCGCCACGGAGGACAGGGCTTGCTTCGTCCCCACCTGCTTCAGGAACTCCCTCCAGAACCGCGCTATGAAGTTGCCGCCCCGATCGCTGACGACCCGTCGGGGCGTGCCGTGCAGCCGGTAAACGTGCTGCACGAACAGCCTCGCCAACCTCTCCGCCGTGGGGACTCGCCGGCACGCTACAAAGTGCGCTTGTTTGAAGAATAAGTCCGTAACCACCCAAATGGCGGTCTTCCCCTTACTCTCCGGGAGCTCTACCATGAAGTCCATGGCGATCTCTTGCCATGGGCCGTCGAGGTCCGCTACCGACTGGAGTAACCCCCTAGGCTTGCCTTTAGCCCCTTTCGCCGTCGCACACACCGGGCAACCCCCCGAGTATGCCTCCACATCCTTCCGGAGCGTTGGCCACCAGAACTGCCGCCGGATTAAGTGGAGCGTCTTCACGAAGCCGTAGTCCCCCGCGTTCCAGCTGTCATGGGCTCTTTCCATGATCCCGCGTCGGCACCCCTCGGGTACGTACAACTTGCCTTCGTGCCACCACAAACCCTCTTGGCTGGTTAGCACTTCTTGGTTTTGCTTGAGCCAAGCGTCCCGTTCCTCCGCCTCCGCAAACCCTTGCTTTACCTCGGTTGCCGCGTCCCGTCGCTCTCCCTTGGTCTGGCTCCGGGTCACCGCCTTTGCAGCCAGCCTGCTGGCAGGAATGATGGAGTCCACGATCTCCTCTCGTAGGCTGGCGTGCTGGGGCATGCGAGACAACCCGTCTGCTAGGAAGTTGCGTTTCCTGGGGATGTGTTTTAGGTGAACCTGAACCTCCCGAAGTATTGGGACCACCGCGCCTTTTTGGGGGATAGCTTACGCGGGGCCTTCAGGGCCTCGAGGTTCTTGTGGTCCATCCACACCTCGAATGGTTCGGCTGCCCCCTCCAATAGATGCCTCCACGTGGCTAGCGCCCACTTGACTGCGTACGCCTCTTTCTCCCACACCATCCACCTCTCTGTCTCCATGAATTTGCGGGAGGCGTAGGCGCATGGGTGGATGGCCCCCTCCGGGCTGGGCTGGAGCAGGACCGCCCCCATTGCCACGTCTGACGCGTCTACTTGTATGATAAACCGCCGATCTGGGTCGGGATGGCGCAGGATCGGCTCCGCCGTGAACCGCCGTTTTAGCTCCTCAAATGCCCCCTGGCATTCCGCAGTCCACGCGAGTGCCATGCTGGGCTTGGGGGGTTTTCCACTGCCCTTGGTTTTTAGTAAGTCTGTCAGGGGAAGGGCGATTTGGGCGAAGTTCGGGATGAACTGTCTGTAGAAGTTCACAAACCCCAAGAAGCTTTGAAGTTGCCTCCGGGTTCGCGGCGCTTCCCAGCCCAGAACATCTTTTACTTTCGCCGGGTCCATCTCAATTCCCCGACTAGATATCCGGTAGCTGAGGTAGTCCAGCTGCTCCCGATGAAACTCGCATTTTGAGAGCTTCGTGTACAGCTGCGCCTTCAGCAGTCTCTGGAGCACCGTGCGCACCAGGCTCACGTGCTCTGCCAGGGTTTCGGTGTAGATGAGGATGTCGTCCAGGTAGACCAGGATGCCCCGGTAGAGTAGGTCATGCAGCACCTCATTTATTAGCTGCATAAACACCCCTGGGGCCCCGTTTAATCCGAACAGCATCACGGAAAATTGGTAGCTTCCGAGCAGCGTGTTGAACGCCGTCTTCCACTCATCTTTTGCGCGGATCCTGACCCTAAAGTAAGCTTCGCGCAAGTCCAGTTTTGTGAACACCCTCCCCTTGGATAGGTGTGACATTAGGTCCTTCATCAGGGGGAGGGGGTATTTGTATTCAGTGCTGATTGCGTTCAGCCCTCGGTAGTCCACGCACATCCGGAGCGAGCCATCCTTCTTCTCCCGGAATAGTACCGGGGCCGCTAATGGTGACTTCGCGGGTTGGATGAATCCCCGCGCTAGGTTCTTGTCTATGAACTCCCGCAGAGCCCCCATCTCCCTCATTGACAGGGAGTACATTTTCGGTTTGGGCAGCTTTGCCCCTGGCTCTAGCTCGATGGTGCAGTCACTGGGTCGGTGTGGAGGGAGCTGGTCGGACTCCTTCTCCCCGAACGCCGCCACTAGGTCTCGATATTGCCTCGGGATTCCGCCGCTCGTCGTGGGTTCCCCAGACTCTGGCCCTCGTTTTGCAGTTGTTCCGCCAGTCGCCGCTGCCTTCCCACGCCTCGGGATCGTTGCGAGTCTCCGGGTCTCCAGCGCTGCTGTTCCTGCTGTCGCCGCCCGGGTCTCAGGCTTCGTCTGCTCTCGTCTCACCTCCCTGTGCCTCGGATCCTCCACTTGCCCGTCTGTGGTTGCGGTCGCGCCCGTCGCCATGGCCCGGTCCCGTCTGCTCTCGCGCTCCGCTGGCCTCTCGACCCCGAATCGCACCGCCTCCGCCGTCCAGTCGACCTGTGGGTTCCGTCGCCGCAGCCACACCAAGCCGAGTACCACCACGTAGTCAGCCACCGGGACCACCACAAATCTTAGTTCTTCCCGGTGACTCCCGATCATCATCTGGACCGGCTCGGTGTAATACTGAGCTGGCCCCCCCCGCCAGCGAGCCGTCTAGCTGGCTGAATGCAATGGGTTCCCGGAGGCGCCTCAGCTGTAGTCCGAGTCCCGAGACCACAGCTGGGTGCATCAAGCAGTGGGTGCAGCCTGAATCCAGCAGCGCCCGCAGTTGTGCCTCCCCTCCGGATCTCACCCCCCGGATGTGTATCCTCACCCGGAACGGAGGGCAGTCCTCATCCCCAATTGGGTCCGCGCGCCTCGGTTCCCCTGCTCGCACTGGGACGCTGTTCAGTGCGAGCGCGCCTCGTTTCCCGCCAGCTCCGAGTCCTCTCTGGAGGACGCCGTCTCCGGGGTCGACCACCCCATCCGTCCTCTTTCGGTCACCACCGCCACTGCACTCTTCCACGGTCGGTCGCCGGCCCTTTTCCCGGGCCCTTTTCCCGCTTGACTTCGGGCCGTGGTGAGGCTCCTTCCCACTCCGTCGGGCACTGCGCCGCTCAGTGGCCTCCGCCTCTGCACCGGAAGCACAGGTTCGGGGTTTTGGTTGCCTCTCGCCCCCCGGTGGACTGCCGCCGACTGCTCCACCTTTCCTCTGGGGGTCTCTCCCTCGGCCGGTCCCTCGTCTGGTCCCGTTGCCTCGCGCTTTGTTGAATCTGCCGCCACGCCGATTCCGCCGTTCCGGCCAGCCAGATCCAATCTTTCACTGTGGATGGGTCATCCCGCCCCAGTGCCCGCTCCAGGATCTCCGGATTGAGCCCCCTCTTAAAATACTTCACCCTCAGGGACTCCGGCCAGTCCGTGAGCTTCTCTACTAACCTCCGGAACTCCAGGGCGTACTCCGATACCGACTTGTCCCGCTGTCTGAACTGCAGGATGTCGTCCTCAGCCCGCTTGGCGCTCAATGTGTCCTCGAATCTGTCCCAGAGCGCCTGCATGAAGTCCGGGAAACTCCGCAGTTCCGCCGCGTTGGCGTCGTACAGTCCGATCACCCAGCTAGCTGCTTGGCCGTCTAACAGCTCGGCCACGTAGGATACTCTATCCTCGTCCCTAGCGAATAGGTGACCACCCCTCTGCATGAAACCCCTGACGTGCGTCAAGAAGTGCGGCAGCTGTTCAGGGTCCCCTGAGAACTCCCCGGTGATGCCTCGAAGTCTCAGGGCATCCGCCGCCCGTCGGTCCACCGACCGGGGCATCGTGGGTGGTGCCAGCTGGGGTGCCTGGCTGCCACCCCTGTTGCTCGTGCCATTGCTCACCACCGATGGTCCCGCTCTCTGTAGCAAGGTCTGGAGCATCGCCTCCACGGCGTCTAGGCTCGATCCTCTCCTCTAGTTGGGCGAGCTTGTCGTCCCGCTCGCGGTTCCGGGCCCCTGAACCCCGGGTCATCGTGACCCCTGAGCTGTCTGGCCCTTGGTTCACGCACATCGACCACCACTCCGTTGGAGGGTCCCCAGCCCTGGCCACTGCCCCGTCGCTCCCGGGTGGCTCTGACCGTCCCTCCTTGAGTCCGGGTTCCTTGTGCTCCAGCTGACCCACGGATTCCTCGTCGCTGGTCATGCCTGTATTAGAAAGGGAAATGCTCCTCGGTGGCACCGGGTAGCGCTAACGGTGAGTCCTGGCTTTATGTAAGGTTTGCCCCGTTCGACAGAGAAACTCCCGTGACACGTGTGGTTCACAAAAGAGGTTTACTCATGCGTAACGTAGCAGTCACAAGCAAAGCCAGGACTGGTTTGGTACAATTGCATCACTTGTTATATTCCCCCCTTCCCGCGCTTTTTCCGCCCCGCGATCGCGTTACCGCTGCGGATTATCGGCCCCCCAATAATCCCTCTTGATTGTCCATGATGGCAGGTTCGGTCAGGGTCCATTGTCCTTGATTGACAGTCCCCCCCGGCTTGGGTTGGTTCCCCCCCCGTTACGTGCAAGCCCGAGGCTTCTGCGTTGCACGGCACTCTTGTTTCACTGCCTGCGGCCCCGTTCATTGTTGGCTCGCGCCGTTATCAGTGTAGAGTTAAAACTTCCGCTGCGGTTTTCCTGTTTGGCTGGGCGCAGGTGGCCCATTAATTAGCAGCGCTTTCAGTTCCTCTTTCCCTCGCTAGCTGCCGCCGGTGGAGTTCGCGTGGTGTGGCTGAGAGCTTCCCCGAAGCCCCGTGCTGACCGAACCTGACAGGGAGGGGGGGGAGAGGAGGGGAGGGGAGGAAAAGAAAGGAAAGGAAAGGAAAGGAAAGGAAAGGAAAGGAAAGGAAAGGAAAGGAAAGGAAAGGAAAGGAAAGGAAAGGAAAGGAAAGGAAAGGAAAGGAAAGGAAAGAAGAAAAGCCAATATCCACACAAAGGGGATATCCAACACATCTCAGAAACACAAGGTTCTATCTATACAATCTCCACCTGGAACAGATGGAACAGGCCTTCAACCCATAAATAGAGAACCAAACTCAGAGATACATGGGTTGTGCAGGACTACACATATTGAAGATGCTTTATAAAATGTAAATGAATGTAGAGCTGTCCTTGGGGAAAGTATGAGAGAGCCATTAAGGCAAAAAGGATTATACAGTCCTGAGCTAGAGAGAAGTGTGAGAAAGAAAGTATCAAAATAGCCCCACCTTGATTTTGTTTACATAAGATGGGACAAAGAGAAACTTGGACAGGTCTTTAAAATTATGTTATTCTACCTTAATAAAGAGCATTCTGGAATCCCTGCCATATCTGTTTCTTGATCTGGCTTATCCTGAAGGCCTCACCATGCTCTCATCAGAGAGGCATTGAAATCTTGCTTTTAGACCTTAAATATGGTGACAGATCCTTGGGACACACCACTGTCTGCCGAACAAATTGTCCAGGCATTCTTACAGCATCAGTAGCAAATGAATATGCAAATAACAAGCCTGCACAACTAACACAGCAAATGGGGTCAAGGCTTACCTCAGCCAGAAGCAGCCCGACAACCTGCTGCCTAACCAGTATCTGGGCAGCAAATCTCTTGGAAGTGTACTGGAGAATTGGAGCGGGGGGTATTCAAGATCAATTTCTGAATTGGCTCGATGTGGCCAGCATAATTTCCTATAGATCAATCTAAGCTTGCCCTTGTTCTTAGTTTGTTGGAGAAAGGGACAGGCAGGTTGGGTGTGCCGTTCATTGAGGGCAATGATCCATTGTTGGATAATTACCAGAAGTTCATACAAAGATTTAGAGCTGCTTTTGATGAGCTGACCAGGAGCAAATTGGGAGATTTACAGTCTGAAGCAAGGAAATCAACAAATTAGTAAGTACATAGCTGATTTCCATTGTATGCTAAAGATGCAGGTTGGAATGATCTGACCCTGATTGACTAGTTTCAGGAAGGTATGTAAGACAAAGCAACCTAGAGAATTTGGAAGAAGCATTTCAGTGTTGCATCTCAATCAATGGGCAGTTGGAGGAGTTGACACATGAAGAACATAATAGAGGAAGGAGGTTTTACAGACTTTTATTGCTCTTTACACCCCTCCCCCCCGGCCCATGATTTTCTTGGACTCCAGCACTGTAAAGCCCATGCAGATAGCAACCTTAGAGATCCTTGTCTGAAGCAGAGGAGAGATTTCTGAGTCAGCTGGAAAGTGCTGCACCTGTGGAACCTCTGGATTAAATTACTCCAGAGCCTGGTCTTTTAGAAACTCCCCTCTGAAGAAGGGTCCTCAGAGAATCTCTGCCATTCCTGTTTCTTGAACTGTTCTACCTCAAAGTGCTGACACAAAGAGTGATAGAACAAATTTTTGCCATCTGAAGTACCACAGGCCTCTGTGTTATCATTCTGTGGTCTGCGGGGTGAAAAAAAAGTAAAATATAAAAGGATGAACAGGAATCCTCCACAAAATTGAAATTATTCTGTGTATGTTTAGACTTTCAAGTTCCTTAAGAGAGACCAATGCATTAAATTACTCTCATTTCTTTTTCTAAAAATTAATTCCTGTTAATTGATTTTAGTATTTATTTTAAATTAATCTTTCAAAAAATATAGTTTGTTTTTTAATTTTGTTAGTTAAAATCCAAAATGTTAAAAAAGCTACATAACATAGGTGACCATTTGATACCTCATAGTAATATTTCAAAGGCAGCCTAATGGCAGATTTCCTGAGCTTGAATCATATCTACATAAAACTCTCATGAAATGGTTTTACTTTTATTTCTTGGCCAGTAGACTTTCTCATTTTTACACGTATATGAAGTTTATCGTTGCTCAGTTTTGCCTTCAATGAGAGTTTAAAAATGTACCATTTTAATCCATACCTTTTCAAATGTATGCATTTTCCTGTGTGTGATTTTTGCCTAATGTTTCCACTTTGGGCAAATAATTTTTTCTTATATAAAGCATTTCTGGATGGATTTTTCCCTTACATTCCCTATTATGTACATATAGGCATATGTTTCTGGCCCTATCTCTTATCTCTCCCTGTCACTAAATAACTATAGCTCTATATTTACATCTACAGTATTATACATTGTTGGTAAAATGCATTCAGACAACTGTGCGTTTTGAGTAAATATCTGTGTGCTAATTCAAAATGAAAAATAAGTTCACATTCAAATGTGAACAATTTTTCCCTATCCCTACTTTTGACCTCAACATCTTTTTTGTCTTGCTCTAGCTAATAGGTTGCATTATTGGCAGACAAGGTAGCAAGATAAATGAAATCAGGCAAATGTCAGGAGCACAGATCAAGATTGCAAATGCTACAGAAGGTTCAGCAGAACGACAAGTAACAATCACAGGATCACCTGCAAACATCAGTCTAGCACAGTACCTCATTAATGCAAGGTAAATTGATTGCGGAGGGTTCATTCATTCATTCATTCATTTGCTTTATAACTCTTTTACAGGACTCTAGGCAGCTTACAGTAAAATAAATAAAATACATAAAATGCACAATATAAAAAATAAAAATAAAACAGCAGTCAGGCATTATCCAACCAATCATCCACGCAGCCAGGATTTGGGCTCTGTCACACCCCCAGGACCCTAGGCTCAGGCACAAAAACAAGTTTTCAAGGTCTTCTGAAAGGCCAACAGGGATGGGGCCAATCTAATCTTGGGGAGATAATGTTCCAAAGGGGGGATGCTACAGCAGAAAAGACTCTCCTTCTGGGCCCCACCAGCCGTCAGTCCTTAGCTGATGGCACCCAGAGCATGCCACTCGTGCCAGATCGGGTTTTCTTCTCAAAGTCTGCTGTGGTCAAGGTGAATCTGATTGTAGTTAAATCCTGTATCATCATAACCATTGCAATATTTTTCATTTTGGAAAAAATAAATCACCTCCAGGATTTTTTCAGTGATATTAACTGACAAAAACAGTCTTACATGAGACAAAAGCAACACCTTTCTAAATTTATTAGAAATGTCTTTGCAAAGGAAGATCCCTGTAATCTTCTGCTAAGCAGAAGTAACAACCATCATGAAATAGACGACTAAGCTGATATAATTTGCTAGCTGGAAATTGTGGCTATTAAATCCAGAAAGAGACTGGGTTTGTTTCTGAAAAAAGATGCAAGAAAAAAGCATACAGTTGAATTTGGATACAGGTATTTAATTTTCAGTGCATTGGTTTCTTGACTGAAAAAAAAGTATTCTGAGTAAGATGCTAACTGAATATATAAATCCAAGAATTCATATTCAAAATTACCCTCTTTCACTGTCACATTTTGTTTTAAAGCAATAGAAAGTATTGGGAAACTACTGAGAAAATTAAAATTATCTCACAACAATAAAGCTTGTTTTTCAATTATATAAGAGTTTATTTGACACATAATTAATTAACATAATTTATTTATTTATTTATTAAATTTATATGCCACCCATCTCCCCCAGAGGGTGACACTTAAAATCAAACCTCAAAAACAGTTAAAAATATAGATATCCACGTTAAATTAGCTAAAAAATCAAACTATATTAAAAGACTATATACATAAAAAGACTATAAAATTCAAGATGATGGGGGGGGGGGTTAGAATCAATTACCCCACAAGCCAATTCCAATGATGCAAGCCCCATCAGGCCCCCAGGCCATCTGGCATAGCCAAGATTTCACATTCTCCCTGAAGGCCATGAGAGTGGGAACACACCGCACCTTGGGTGGTAAGTTGTTCTACAGAGTTGGGACCATGGCAAAAAAAGGCCTAGACCCCACCAGTTGAAATTCCTTGACTGGCGGGGTCTGCAACATGCCCCTTCTGCCGGACCGAGTGGGGCAGGTTATATAATGGGGCTGAGACAACTCCTCAGATAACCTGGTCCTGGGCCTTTATTACCAACACCTTGAATTGGACCCGAAGCAAACCAGCAACCAATGCAGCTCGTTTAACATTTATGGCATTGCTCAAGATCCTCAGTGTTTTACCACTTAAAAGTTGTACGGCTTGATGCCCTGAGATTCCTTAGTGAGAAATTCTGGATTTGATCAGCTTTTTATATTCAAAATGCTGGTCTACAATCAGTAGCAATATCAGCATCATCAGAACTGATACCAAAGGATATTTTTTGGATCCTGAGATATACCTTATTGTGGGCTAACACTGACAGACATTCCTAGAAAATAGTGTCTAACTGGTAAAATATATAGTCTATATAGCCTTTTATGATAAGAAAATATCTTCTTAGGTTTTGAAAAATATCTTCTATTTCATTTTGGAAATCCAGAGACTGACCAAATGGACAGAGTCTCAATAGTAGCCATTTTCCAAATTAAAAACATACATGAACTGATGTATTTTTCTTTTATATGATTGATATAAAACCATGTGATCAAGCAAAAATATATTCTCTGATCTATTAAGGACTTATTATTTTTTAGACCTCTTAATTTTTAGTTATAAATACCATATGATAATCTGTATCTAAGTAGAAGAAAAAAGTTCTGGACAGTTAAAGGATGCAAATACAATAAAACATGATGTAGTTTGTTGGTCACAATTAAAGATGATTCTAAAAATCAGGACAGTTTCTAACTTACTTAGAAAAGTTTGTGAGCATCACCAGTTACAATAGTGGTTATCAGAGAATGACATTAAAGACACTTGTGGTTGGCAGGTTAGGGTAAGGGTTATGGTTATGTTTCCAATTACCACCTGCATATCAACCTTCTACTATGGCCATTGTAGAAATAAATTTTTTTTGTTATATTTCTATATGGAAGGCATTTATAACCATCAAATACAATTTTTGAAAATATCTTCTATACAGTTTACAATGTGACAAATTATTTTTTAAAAGTGTTTTCCATTTGTAAATGGGTTTTGCTCATGGAAATATTTGTTGAGATTGGGGAAGGGCTATGTGTAACCAAGATTTTGTAACCTGTGACTTTTGTTTTGGAACTTTAGCCAAAAAGCTATGAAAGTTACATATCACTTCTATGATATTATCTAGTGACTGCCTTATGGCAGAGTGCAAAGCTTAAAAGCTTCCATATTGAAAAGGTGGCAGTCAATTATCAGCAGACATATATTCAAAAATATATATTGTAATTGTTTATGTTTATCAATTTACAAAATGCAAAGTGAGAAAACAGAAGAGAAATCTATATCAAATCAATATTTGGCGTGACCACCCTTTCCCTTCAAAACAGCATCAATTCTTCTAGGTACACTTGCACACAGTTTTTGAAGGAACTCAGCAGGTAAGTTGTTCCAAACATCTTGGAGAACTAACCACAGATCTCCTGTGGATGTAGGCTGCCTCAAATCCTTCTGTCTCTTCATGTAATCCCAGACAGACTCGATGATGTTGAAATCAGGGCTCTGTGGGGGCCAAACCATCACTTCCAGGACTTCTTGTTCTTCTTTATGCTGAAGATAGTTCTTAATGACATTGGCTGTATCTTTGGGGTCGTTGTCCTGCTGCAGAATAAATTTGGGGCCAATCACATGCCTCCCTGCTGGTATGGCATGATGGATAAGTATCTGCCTGTATTTCTCAGCATTGAGAACACCATTGATCCTGACCAAATCTCCAACTGCATTTGCAGAAAAGCAGCCCCAAACTTGCAAGGAACCTCCACCATGCTTCAATGTTGCCTGCAGACACTCATTCTTGTACCACTCTCCAGCCCTTCAGCGAACAAACTGCCTCCTACTACAGCCAAATATTTCAAATTTTGACTCATCAGTCCAGAGCACCTGTTGCCATTTTTCTGCACCCCAGTTCCTATGTTTTCGTACATGGTTGAGTCGCTTAGCCTTGTTTCCACATTGGAGGTATGGCTTTTTGGCTGCAATTCTTCCATGAAGACCACTTCTGGCCAGACTTCTCCAGACAGTAGATGGGTATGCCTGGGTCCCACTGGTTTCCACCAGTTCTGTGCTGATGGCACTGCTGGACATCTTCTGATGTCAAAGGGAAGTAAGCATGATGTGTCTTCCATCTTCTGCATTAAGTTTCCTTGGCCTGCCACTGCATCTACAGTCCTCAGAGATGCCCATTTCTTTGTGCTTCTTCAAAGGAGCTTGAACAGCACATCTTGAAACCCCAGTCTGCTTTGAAATTTTTGCCTGGGAGAAACCTTGCTGATGCAGTAGAACTACCTTGTGTCTTGCTGCTGTGCTCAGTCTTGCCATGGTGTGTGACATGAAACCATCTTCCACAACCTCACCTTAGTAGCAGAGTTTGGCTGTTCCTCACCCAGTTTTAAGCCTCCTACACAGCTGTTGCTGTTTCAGTTAATGACTGTGTTTCAACCTACATATGAAATTGATGATCATTAGCACCTGCTTGGTATAATTGGTTAATCATACACCTGACTCTAATCCTACAAGATCCCTGACTTTTTGCAAGTGTACAAAGTATGCAAGTGTAAGAATTGATGCTGGTTTGAAGCCAAAGGGTGGTCACACCAAATATTGAATTGATTTAGATTTCTCTTCTGTTTGTTCACTTTGCATTTTGTAAATTGATAAACATAAACAATTACAATATATTTTTTGAAAGCATTCTTACTTTACAGCATTTTTTCACACCTGCCCAAAACTTTTGCACAGTACTGTAAATTTAACTACACACCAATAATAATTGCATGTGATTTAGGAATAGGCTAAAACATGATCCAAACATGTTTATCTAGAAAAAACCCAAAATGAATCAAAACCTACTTTGGAAATCTTATAGAACTGCATCAAAATCTTTCACAAGACACAGAGAAATAATGAATGTTGGATTATATCTGAAGTAAATGCACAGTTGTTCAAGGAACAAACTGTAATCTATAGACAAAGCTAATAGCGTTCACATTAGTCAAAGATATTGCTAAATAATAGGAACACATGGCAAGGTATAAGAAACTCAAATATTGACCTCTTTGAAACTAAGGAATAGAAGTCTATTAAAAAGGGCTTCACCATTTCTCTTCAGTTAAATAAGAGATAAGAATCAAATGGCCTTTTTGTACCAAACAACTGCAAAACAATCAGTACCAATTGCTTTCACCAATTTTATTAATCTAATTTATGTCATAATTTTTAAATATAAATAGATGAATAAAGGTTAATAACCTGGCCCTGTAAGAGCTGTGTTAATCTTGCATCCTACAAAAAAAGTCTTTTCACATCAACTATTTATGAGATATTGGAATAATTACCATTTGGAATAAAATATAAAAAGAATCAGTATGCACTCACCCATACATATCATGAACAGAATATACAGTGTTGCAGCACTTAGTATTACGTTTACTAAAATGCTTGCCTTTCCCATTACCTTTGTCTTTGATAATGTAAAAAAACTTATGGTTTGAAGTAGAAAGCTTATTAAATTTATATTTAGCAGAAAGCAGAGATCTGTGTAGCCATGGGAATGGATGATGTGCATAAAGGTTAGCAATTCTTTAACTTTCTCTTCTAGGGATTACTTTTAACTAGTTCTAGCTCTTTTTGTTATTTATTATATATATATATATATATATATATATATATATATATATATATATAAAAATAAAATGATACAACCTCAAATGCTTATTGCAGTATTCTGTATCAAAGACAATGATGTATTCAAATCTAAAAACTAAAAATCTACTAGCTCATGTTCCATCTGCTTAATAAAAGAAGGGTAAAATATAGTTTAAATCCACAACAACCAGATAACATTAGGAAGCGGCTCAGACACCTCCCTAATTCACTGAACTGAAAGTGCTAATAACACTGCAAGTTTTTATTATAGGCAATCTCAATAAAAGTAGTTTTAGCCTTCCTATGAAGTTGATTTTTTGGTCTGGTCTACCTAGAACAGCTGACATCTTGCAAGTCTGATTATGTTGTACTTCCTTCTATTACTTATACTTCAGTGAACTGGGGAGGTTTCTGAGCATTACTGTTGCTGTTACCTGGCTATTGTGAACTTAAACTGTTTTATCCCTTGTTGCCTTGGCAGTGGAGTTTGCATATCTTTGTCAAGGTCATCTTCCTTACTCTCTACAAAATAAATAGATATTCCTGGCCAGGTTTCAAGGAGTCTCGGGTTTTAAATTTGCCCCTTCATTCTATTCTTCATGGTTGTCTTGTGTAACACATAACATGCTGTTGGAAAAGAATGGGTGAAAACAGGAATTGAGTAGCCCTGCCTTTTCTTTCTACTTGTTATCATTGAGCAGTTGATTCATTTGTCTTCCTTTTATTTCTTCCTCTCTAAAGAAGTCCTTTTTAAAATTGTTCTTGGCATCCTTCTCCCAATCACAGTTCATTCCAAGGTTTAGCTTTCCTGAGACTGTCTGTATAATTCTGCACTCTTCATATGCCCTCTACCTTGATGACCTCTCCCTCTTCCCACATTCTCAGCGAGTCCTTTTTTATTTATTTCATTATTCTTTTGTTTGTGTAGCCTGATTGATTTTTTTCTGTTGCCTGCCTCTATTTCCTCACTGGAGTTCTTCCTTTTTCTTTTGGTCCTCCTGTTGCAAATCATGGGAAGGAAAAGATCTCAATACACCAAATGACTGGTCTAAAATTAGTTTAGGCCAGGAATGGACAGAAAGGTTAAAAGAATTTAGGATGCTAGGGTTGGGATTTTTTGACCTCAGAAAGCACCAGCTACCAAAACTGGCAAGAGAGTGGAATAGGATCTCTATAACTAAATTCTTCTACTCCAAAATCCCAGACTATATGAGTGGAATATAAAAAATCCTAAAGTATCTGTGATATTACCATAACACCCATAAGGTAGTATTCTTATATTCTAAAGTGCTAATAACACTGCAAGTACTCAATGACCTTTAAAAATTCTGTGCTGAAGACAGTGAAAGTCAGGGATGTGCTTGGCATAAGTATTTACAGCTTTTCAGTTCCGGGTACCAAAAGATCCCTTTTCAGTCTTACATTTCCTTTTGGTTCTATTATGTTTTTGTGTTCGTATAAATATCCTTGCTTTTCTTGTCAGTTGATAAATCTTATATAAATGTTGTCTGTAAAGAGTTTTTAAGCACAGAAGCAATGCTACATGTGAGGGCAAAACACCAACACTGCCCAAGTGTTAGCAAAGACAAATTAAGGCTATGCAGTTATTTGAATTTGAAAGGTAAAATGTGATTTGTAACACTGTTGGAAACACATATAGCAGCTGCATCTTTTTCAGGACTTGTGCAAATTCCATGAAAATACATGTTTCATTTAAAATGTTCCCAACTGGTATATTACATGCTCCAAATCATATTCTGCTTTCATGTCTGGAGTGCTACACAGCCCTAATACAAGTTACAAGTGAATACACTGTCTGTTGCAAGTTAGCTTTATAAGGAAAACATATGCTAGCTGATTGCATACAGTATCAAACTCTTGGAGTATACATGCTAATATTTTTTAATCAGATTTTAAGCAGCTTAATTTTAGCCTTTTTTACGGCAATGATGAAGAATAACTTTGAGGAACCTATACATGCAGTTTTGAACACCTCAAAACACCCTGTTTTAAAAAAAGCAAAATGTACTCTCTTTCAAGGGAGAAACTTGATAATTCTTTTACTTTCAATTTTGTTTTTCCATCTTTTTGACATTACCTGTATTCATTTATTTTTCACTAATATAGGGAAAATAAAGAAAATTTGAGTCTTAAAATGTTTCTGTAACTCGATCATGAATTATCTTTTTATTATTTCTCTTTAACACATAACATGTTCCTCCTTTGACCCTCATGTTCCCTTTTCTCTTTTTCTTTCTTCTCTCCCTCCTCCCGCCCCATATCCCTCCTGTTTTCCATGTATCCTGGCGGTTTTATGTTGGCTTCCCCTCTTCCTTCCTTCCACCCATTGATTCTTCTTTAACCCACCCAACCTGTTGTTCCCCTTACTCTCTTCATTCGCAGCTTAGAGATGGCTAAATTCAGCACCCAGACTGCTTCCATCATGACCCCTGTTGACCTCAACATGAATCTTTCTCAGTCTGCCACCCCAACCACCACCCCCACCTCTGTGGCTGTCTTGGCTGCATCAGCAACTGTTCCCATGGTTAATGTTAGCACCCCTTCCCCTTTACCAGCTTTATCAACCACCCACTATGCTGTTCCTGTTTCTAATCTGCTTGGCATGAAAACTGTCTCACTTTTGGCATTAAATGCCACAGGAAATGTATCTGCCTATACAACTAAAATTCCATCAACAAGTGAAATTAAGAAATCTGACCGCCAAAAGTTGGCTCCATATTGAAAGGTGTCATGGATTTTTTTTTCAACAACTCCACTAGGACTCTGGTAAATTTATTCTAAGAAAACAGTACGGCATTTTTTACATTCCTTCTGTTCATACATTATTACACAAAGGATGCCATTGCAAGTTTTCTTTCATCTTCTATTACTATTTTAATGGCTGTGCATATTTGAATTGCCAGCTAGTTCCAACAATCTCCTAGATTATTTAAAATATACTCATAAAATTAACTATTTTTTCATCCTCACCAGACTTTCAATTAAGATTTTGAGTCATAAGGGGAATACCAAAGACAGGCTTGAAAGATTTATTCAGTTAGGGTGCCCAAAAGAGATTTCTGCAATAACAGCTATAATGATGATAATTATCTACAGGTGAAACTCGAAAAATTAGAATATCATCCAAATGTTCATTTATGTCAGTAAGGCAACTCAAAAGGTGAAACCAATATATGAGATAGACGCATTACATGCAAAGCGAGATATGTCAAGCCTTACTTTGGTATAATTGTGATGAGTATGGAGTACAGCTTATGAAAACCCCAAATTCACAATCTCAGAAAATTAGAATAGTGTGAAAAGGTTCAATATTCTAGGCTCAAAGTGACCCACTCTAATCAGCTAATGAATCCATAACACCTGCAAAGGGTTCCTGAGCCTTTAAATGGTCTCTCAGGCTGGTTCAGTAGGAATCACAAGCATGGGAAAGACTGCTGACCTGACGGTTGTGCAGAAAACCATCATTGACACCTTCCATAAGGAGGGAAAGCCCCAAAAGGTAATTGCAAAAGAAGTTGGATGTTCCCAAAGTGCTGTATCAAAACACATCAATAGAAGGTTATGTGGAAGGGAAAAGTGTGAAAGAAAAAGGTGCACAAGCAGCAGGGATGACCGCAGCCTGGAGAGGATTGTTAGGAAAAGGCCATTCAAAAGTGTTGGGGACTTTCACAAGGAGTGGACTGAGGCTGGAGTTAGTGCATCAAGAGCCACCACACACAGACGGATCCTGGACATGGGCTTCAAATGTCGTATTCCTCTTGTCAAGCCGCTCCTGAACAACAAACAACGTCAGAACCGTCTTACCTGGGCTACAGAAAAAAAGAACTGGTCTGTTGCCCAGTGCTCCAAAGTCCTCTTTTCTGATGAGAGCAACTTTTCCATCTCATTTGGGAACCAAGGACCCAGAGTCTGGAGGAAGAATGGAGAGGCACACAATGCACGATGCTTAAAGTCCAGTGTGAAGTTTCCACAGTCTGTGTTGATTTGGGGAGCCATGTCATCTGCTGGTGTTGGGCCACTGTGCTTCATTAAGTCCAGGGTCAACGCAGCTGTCTACCAGGAGGTTTTGGAGCACTTCATGCTTCCTTCCGCAGACGAGCTTTATGGGCATGCTGACTTCATTTTCCAGCAGGACTTGGCACTACCATACTGCCAAAAGTACCAAAACCTGGTTCAATGACCATGGGATTACTGTGCTTGATTGGCCAGCAAACTCGCCTGACCTGAACCCCATAGAGAATCTATGGGGCATTGCCAAGAGAAAGATGAGGGACATGAGACCGAACAATGCAGTGGAGTTGAAGGCCGTTATTGAAGCATCCTGGTCTTCCATAAACCTCAGCAGTGCCACAGGCTGATAGCATCCATGCCACGCCGCATTGCGGCAGTCATTGCTGCAAAAGGGGCCCAAACCAAGTACTGAGTACATATGCATGCTTATACTTTGCAGAGGTCCAATACTGTTCTATTTCCAATCCTTGTGTTATTGATGTCATGTAATATTCTAATTTTCTGAGATTGTGAATTTGGGGTTTTCATAAGCTGTATCCATAATCATCACAATTATATCAAAGTAAGGCTTGACATATCTCGCTTTGCATGTAATGCGTCTATCTCATATATTGGTTTCACCTTTTGAGTTGCCTGACATAAATGAACATTTGCACGATATTCTAATTTTTCGAGTTTCACCTGTATAGCCTGTTTTTGCTGCAAGAGCTCAAGGAGGAACCTCCTTTCATTTTATTCCCATAATACAACATTTTTAGATAGACTGAGCTGAGAGACAATAGCCCACTCAGTCTCCATGGCTGAGAGGGACATGAATCTGGGTCTGCCCAGTCCTAGTTCAACATCTTAACTACTGTGGATAGTATTTCATTTAACAGATTTAGGGCAGCAGATGAGAAGGTTGATGGCGGGTGCGGGGGGAGCTACATCAAGGTTTCAGGTACAGGAAGGCATATGGTCCATGATTCATAAGTTGCAATCTGTCCTATACTAATATCTGGGAAGGAGGAAATTGAGCAAATACAATTTGTCACACACAATTAAAAGAAATTACATTAATCAGATAGTTGTAGTTCTCTGTAGTATTATTTGACAGTAAATTTGGTGGCAGAAACTAAGTAGCCATAGCTGTGTAGGTAGACAGTTGAAATTTAATAATCATTCCCTCTTGTTAGAATACATAAGGGAACTATTAGGGGGCACGAGTGAGTTTACAGAAAATTCTCAGCATATTCACCTAATTATAATGATCAGGATTCACATGAGAAGCAGCTCTATATCAACTATTATAGATCAGTATGGCCTATGATAACTGAATCTATGAAGAAAGGCTTATCAGTTGTCCTATGTATATGTATATACTTATACATAAAGAATGCCTTGTGCGGCAATCTATTTGTGGCCCCTAAAGCACCCTGTAAAGGACAGGGCCAACACTGGGGCCAGGTTTTTTTGGATGGTGTTCTTTTTTGGATTTGGGAAGGGAAAGAAAGATGAAACGGGTGTGTTGCATCACAGAGGCTTACAGAAATTGTTTTGCCTAAGTCTAAAGCTCTCCCCCACCCCAATCCCCCTGCCATGCAAAACTCCAGGCCTGACTATGGCCTTGTAAGTGTAAGGGTTGAAAGGGGCCTTGGAGATCACATGCAGAAATCTGCTACTATAGCATCTGTCACATGCCACCCCAAATTTGTAGGAACTTCCCCAGGCAAGGGAGAGTCCACCACCTCCCATTGCAGTCTCTTCCATTATTGAAGTCCTCTTATTTTGTCCCGATGTTTTCCCAAGTTTCCAAGGTTCCATCCAACACTTAATCCCTTGTTTGTTGTTGTTTTCTGGACCAACAGAGTCAAGCATGGACTGCTCTATTAACATTTTAACAAAATTATATTTTAAAGAAAAGTAATACAATGCCACTGCAGTATCTTACAAGTATTTCTGCACCAGTATGTCATAAAAGCCATTTTCTGGCTACATATTATTTTCAGTAATATATTTACAAGGTCCTGCATTTCTGTTTTCTAAGTATGATTTAAATCTTAGTAGATGCAAGTGGCTGAACACAAGTGTGGCTCTACTTTGCTCACCACCTGGGAGCTACTCGAGAATCATAGATAAGCATAAAGGTTGCATGTCTTTACATTCTTGCTGAATGTTAGAAAGCATAATAAGCAGGTGTGCTTCTATCAGATTACTCTCTGATAGAAGCATAGCACGGTAGGGATTGTGGGGGCCTACAGTGATTGTTTACGAAGATCTGCTCTCTCTTGGACCTTTATTTTCAGACACGAATGTCAGGAACTCTTGAAGTCCCTTGTTTCTTATTAAGCTGCAGTCTGCATTGGGAGATGAGTTTAAGCTGAAGGGCACCACTAACCATCTTTGTCTACAGCATATTGTGGGTTGCACACATAATAATTACATTTAATTCACACAGCCTCACCACCAGTATTTCAGGAATTCTGAGTATGTACTCAAGAGTTACATATGAAGTGCATTTGAACATATTACCTTCCAATATGTTCAAAGGAATTTGAAGCCACTACTAAAAATTCAAGTGTCCACAAACAGACACTTTAAAACTGTGGAGAGGAAAAATTAAGCAACCCATTTTATTTGCCTCTTGTATTTGTTTCAGCCTAGTTTTTGAGAACTTATTGGGGAGAATTAAAATAAGACAAATCATCCTAAAATCCAATTTAGGAAAAGTTGAGTAACATTCAAATCCTGGGAAGTATAGCAACTGCTAATTGTTGGAACTAGTTTTTATTTCTGGATAACAATAATGCTTTCTGATTGTCTATTCCTATTTTCTTTCTGTTTTGAATTTATGTTGCTTTAACAATAGGTTGTATTTCAATATTGTAAGATTAGCAATCCATAAACCCACCATGTTCTTTCCCTCAGCATTCCTTAGATGCAATGCTTTAATGAATGATTGAATGCACATGCAATCCTTTTAAGGCCTAATATTTAAATTTGTATTTAATTGTATAGAGCTAGGCATTATTTTTATATCTGCTGTCATATTCTCTAGTCTGAACAATTTTTTTCTCCACCTGAGTACCTTTGCACTAGTTTCTGTCACTGTAACCAGTTGTAAGCCTGCCATTATGATCTGCACTTAATCAAATGGTATATTTCTTGTACATACTGAAAGTAGAAGGAAATGGAAATATTATGGTATCTCAGATATTCTCTCTCTTGAAAAATGCTGTAAAACTGTTCTGAACTACTGTAACTGTTTTTATAATTGAAGTAAACAGTGAGATTTGCTTAAACTAGAACACTGCTCTACATTGGCTGTATTTAAGTGTTGTTTCATAATTGCAAGAAATCTTTTTTTCCCCCCTTTACTTTCCATTGTTTGTTTGTTCTGCTTTATTTTTGTTCCTGCGTTTCAGGCTCTCTTCAGAAATAACTGGTCTCGGGGTTCTGTAAATCTAATCTGTCTCAGGATGCTCTTCTAAATCCTCAGGAGACAATGCTTTTCTATGGACAAAACATCAGAAGAGATGACGATTTCTAATTATTCTGAGATCTCAAAATAAATATTTTTATTCTTTAAGCTACTGTGATTCCTAACATTTGTTACTTTGATTAGTATTTTGAATTAATATACTTCAACATGATTCACCAAAGGATTGTTACTTTTATCTCTGTTGATGCTCATGCTATGACTAGTTCACACAGATTGTTTGAATCCACCGTTTAGTCAGTAAAAATACAAAAAATAGTTCTTATAATTTTCCCCTTATTTTAAAAATCACACTGTAATTTTCTGAATGAATATACAGTCAGGTCCAGAAATATTGGGACATCGACACAATTCTAACATCTTTGGCTCTATACACCACCACAATGGATTTGGAATGAAACAAACACAATGTGCTTTAACTGCAGACTGTCAGCTTTAATTTGAGGGTATGTACATCCAACTCAGGTGAACGGTGTAGGAATTACAACAGTTTGCATATGTGCCTCCCACTTGTTAAGGGACCAAAAGTAATGGGACAGAATAATAATCATACATCAAACTTTCCCTTTTTAATACTTGGTTGCAAATCCGTTGCAGTCAATCACAGCCTGAAGCCTGGAACGCATAGACATCACCAGACGCTGGGTTTCATCCCTGGTGATGCTCTGCCAGGCCTCTACTGCAACTGTCTTCAGTTCCTGCTTGTTCTTGGGGCATTTTCCCTTCAGTTTTGTCTTCAGCAAGTGAAATGCATGCTCAATGGGATTCAGGTCAGGTGATTGACTTGGCCATTGCATAACATTCCACTTCTGTCCCTTCAAAAACTCTTTGGTTGCTTTTGCAGTATGCTTTGGGTCATTGTCCATCTGTACTGTGAAGCGCCGTCCAATGAGTTCTGCAGCATTTGGATGAATGTGAGCAGATAATATTGCCTGAAACACTGCAGAATTCATCCTGCTGCTTTTGTCAGCAGTCACATCATCAATAAATACAAGAGAAGCAGTTCCATTGGCAGCCATACATGCCACCACCATGCTTCACTGATGAGGTGGTATGCTTAGGATCATGAGCAGTTCCTTTCCTTCTCCATACTCTTCTCTTCCCATCACTCTGGTACAAGTTGATCTTGGTCTCATCTGTCCATAGGATGTTGTTCCAGAACTGTGAAGGCTTTTTTAGATGTCGTTTGGCAAACTCTAATCTGGCCTTCCTGTTTTTGAGGCTCACCAATGGTTTACATCTTGTGGTGAACCCTCTGTATTCACTCTGGTGAAGTCTTCTTTTGATTGTTGACTTTGACACACATACACCTACCTCCTGAGGAGTATTCTTGATCTGGCCAACTGTTGTGAAGGGTGTTTTCTTCACCAGGGAAAGAATTCTTCGGTCATCCACCACAGTTGTTGTCCGTTGTCTCCCGGGTCTTTTGGTATTGCTGAGCTCACCGGTGCGTTCCTTCTTTTTGAGAATGTTCCAAACAATTGTTTTGGCCACGCCTAATGTTCTTGCTATCTCTCTGATGGGTTTGTTTTGTTTCTTCAACCTAATGATGGCTTGCTTCACTGATAGTGACAGCTCTTCGGATCTCATCTTGAGAGTTGACAGCAACAGATTCCACATGCAAATAGCACACTTGAAATGAACTCTGGGCCTTTTATCTGCACATTGTAATTGGGGTACTGAGGGAATATCACACACCTGGCCATGGAACAGCTGAGAAGCCACTTGTCCCATTACTTTTGGTCCCTTACCAAGTGGGAGGCACATATGCAAACTGTTGTAATTCCTACACCGTTCACCTGAGTTGGATGTACATACCCTCAAATTAAAGCTGACAGTCTGCAGTTAAGGCACATTGTGTTTGTTTCATTCCAAATCCATTGTGGTGGTGTATAGAGCCAAAGATGTTAGAATTGTGTCGATGTCCCAATATTTCTGGACCTGACTGTAGTTATTGTGACTTTAATTTTGTAATGAAACCTGGTGTTTCGTGGGTTTGCCACTAACGTCACCTATAAGTTATTTTGCAGTAACAATTTACAATCAATAGAATTAAGGCCTAGTGTTTATTGTGAAAAAAGCATTGCAAACTGATACCTAAAGAACAAATTTACTAGACTGTCCCATGGTAATATTGAGAAATTTCATTCCATTATCTGAAAGCTGTAAAGGACAGTCATTAGTGAGAACTCTAATTAGAACATACATGAACTAAACTTGATTGACCTAAGCAATGTGATTGTATCTTTTATAGAGCTGTGCATCAACAATTTTTAAAATTTGATTACTTTTGGGTTTCCTCAGTATTATTTCAACACATCAAATGTGCATAATTGACATCTCTTATCTATCAGATCACAGTCCAATTAAATTTAAATTTACAAATTCAACAGCTTACTACTTGGAAGTAGTTTTTTAATGTCTCTGTTGAATGATAGTGAACAAAATAGATTAGTTCATTACAATACATTGAATTTAATGCAGAAACCCTTAATCTTTGAATGGGAACCTCATATAATCTTTATATGTGTGTCATATTATTGCATATGCATCATATAAAAAGAAGTTTTAAAATATGCATGAGAGTAATCTGATAAATAAATTGAAAACTCTTTGGATAGATGGCCAGATATCTTATCATCAATCTATATAGGGAGATTCAACAAACTATGAGTTGAATAATATCACAGCAAATTGAGTTTGATCAAATGGTGAAAATCTGGGCAGGAGCTTGACAAATTGCTTATAGAAAAAGAAACAAAACAGAATATTGTTATAGCCATCAAAGATGGAAATAAGCTATATAGTTCTCTTAAATGTTTTGATTAAAAAAAAAAAATTCAGACGTATGATAAATCTGACATTTATCTGATGGAGATATAATCACTTTTTTTAGCTAAAATTTGTCCTTCCACAATTAGATTCCTTTGACAATGGAAGAGATAAAAAAGTGATATTGAATATGAGTAATGGTAAAGCATCAGGACTGGATGGATTTCCAGTGGAATGGAATAAACATTGATCTATTTCTAAATTTTATCAGTTACATAGTAACATTTCTGAAAGTGGTATTTTATCATCTTAATTTAATGAAGCATATATTAGAGTTATGCCAAAATTTGGTTAAGGTCATATGTTATGTCCTCTCATCCCTATTTCGCTGATTAATGTAGAAATTAAATAAAAACCTTAAAGCTTAACTTCTTATATATAGGCAAGATATTGTAAATTATTGGATCATTTTCCACTTTCCACTTTAAAATAAAGTGATATGTGTATAAAACTTGCTGTTTCTTAAGGAGGGTTGTAGAAAGAATCTCATATACTACAGTGGGGCAAAAAAGTATTTAGTCAGCCACCAACTGTGCAAGTTCTCCCACTTAAAAAGATGAGAGAGGCCTGTAATTTTCATCATAGGTATACCTCAACTATGAGAGACAAAATGGGGGGCAAAAATCCAGAAAATCATATTGTCTGATTTTTAAAGAATTTACTTGCAAATCATGGTGGAAAATAAGTATTTGGTCAATATCAAAAGTTCATCTCAATACTTTGTTATATATCCTTTGTTGGCAATGACAGAGGTCAAACGTTTTCTGTAAGTCTTCACAAGGTTTTCACACACTGTTGCTGGTATTTTGGCCCATTCCTCCATGCAGATCTCCTCTAGAGCAGTGATGTTTTGGGGCTGTCGCTGGGCAACACGGACTTTCAACTCCCTCCAAAGGTTTTCCATGGGGTTGAGATCTGGAGACTGGCTAGGCCATTCCAGGACCTTGAAATGCTTCTTACAAAGCCACTCCTTCGTTGCCTGGGCGGTGTGTTTGGGATCATTGTCATGCTGAAAGACCCAGCCACGTTTCATCTTCAATGCCCTTGCTGATGGAAGGAGGTGTTCACTCAGAATCTCACGATACATGGCCCCATTCATTCTTTCCTTTACACGGATCAGTCGTCCTGGTCCCTTTGCAGAAAAACAGCCCCAAAGCATGATGTTTCCACCCCCATGCTTCACAGTAGGTATGGTGTTCTTTGGATGCAACTCAGCATTCTCTCTCTTCCAAACACGACGAGTTGAGTTTAGACCAAAACGTTCTACTTTGGTTTCATCTGACCATATGACATTCTCTCAATCCTCTTCTGGATCATCCAAATGCTCTCTAGCAAATTTCAGACAGGCCCGGACATGTACTGGCTTAAGCAGGGGGACACGTCTGGAACTGCAGGATTTGAGTCCCTGGCGGCGTAGTGTGTTACTGATGGTAGCCTTTGTTACTTTGGTCCCAGCTCTCTGCAGGTCATTCACTAGGTCCCCCATGTGGTTCTGGGATTTTTGCTCACCGTTCTTGTGATCATTTTGACCCCACGGGGTGAGATCTTGCGTGGAGCCCCAGATCGAGGGAGATTATCAGTGGTCTTGTATGTCTTCCATTTTCTAATTATTGCTCCCACAGTTGATTTCTTCACACCAAGCTGCTTGCCTATTGCAGATTCAGTCTTCCCAGCCTGGTGCAGGTCTACAATTTTGTTCCTGGTGTCCTTCAACAGCTCTTTGGTCTTGGCCATAGTGGAGTTTGGAGTGTGACTGTTTGAGGTTGTGGACAGGTGTCTTTTATACTGATAACAAGGTCAAACAGGTGCCATTACTACAGGTAACAAGTGGAGGACAGAGGAGCCTCTTAAAGAAGTAGTTACAGGTCTGTGAGAACCAGACATCTTGCTTGTTTGTAGGTGACCAAATACTTATTTTCCACCATGATTTGCAAATAAATTCTTTAAAAATCAGACAATGTGATTTTCTGGATTTTTTTCCTCTTTGTCTCTCATAGTTGAGGTATACCTATGATGAAAATTACAGGCCTCTCTCATCTTTTTAAGTGGGAGAACTTGCACAATTGGTGGCTGACTAAATACTTTTTTGCCCCACTGTATATGGCAGTTAAATGAAGCAAGGGGGATTTAGACATTTTAGGCTACAGGGCCACATTATCAAATTGTCTCTGAAGCTGAGGAAACATCAAACTCCACTAAGTATAGCATGGGAACTTGCTGTTCAAAGAAAAACCATCAACATTTTCCAACAGCCAACATGTCTTTGGATGACAATCCATATTTTCAAATATTGTCCTTGGTTGTCTTAACCATTCATTTACTGCCAGTTTAATCCAGCTTAGCCCAGAAACTTCATTCCTAGTATTTGGATCAATTTAGAGATGTTTATAAAGAGCTCTAAGTCTCCTCCTTTCCTATTGAGCATCATTCAATATTCTTTAGGAAGTGTGCTCATGGCTGAATGCAGGAGGAAAGAAGCAAAATTCTTCCTTCTGTGAAAGGAACACATTCAATTGGAAAACTCATGCTGTTTACTTAGTGGGGCATCCTTTCCCAGGATTATACATTAGTAAGCATCCACCTAAATTTGCTAATGAATGCCTGCATCAATGAGCAATTAATAAATGTAAGGCTACAAAAATGCAAGACTAGGAAACTTCAGTGAGTTTGAAAACTCTGATTTCTGTGAGCCAGTGGATTTAGACTTATATTTTTAGTCAACAGATGTCCCTAGTTAATAGCACATTATTTCTGAATCTCAGGAACACTTAATATAAGTTTCCAATATAGTATGGAGGTCACAACTATGGCATATGTTAGGTGCAGGAAATAAAAACAATTGAGTTTCTGTTTAAAACTACAAAACAGTTCCAATTGGAAAGTGCTTGCTTTTATGCTAACCTATCTTCAAAGAAAGCACATTTTAATGCATATTAAAAAGCTACTGCTGGCACACACTGGCTCAAATAAAAGGTCTGTTTGTTTCCAGAAGAGCTACAATTATTTTTATAAAAAGATTATATAATGTACAACAGAAGATTTTAACACCTACAGGACTTCATATACATACATACATACATATGCAAAATGCTAGTACATGATAAAAGAACAATGTCATAATTAAAAAATTAATTCTCTCTTCTCAGGCAGCTACAATATCGTTCCTTTTGCTCTCCAGTCCTGAGAGAGCAAGTCCTGTAATTCACCTTCATCATCACTACCAATATCATCTTCTTTAGTCTGTGTGACTCTTTGACTCATAGTTTCCTTTAATTTATCCTTCATTATTTCCTGGCGGTCACGCAGTTGTTCGACACGACGGAAACATTCTCTAGGGTTAAATAAATAAATAAATTAGTTTACCCTCTTTTCCCAATTAAATGAAAAGCTGAAAACATAAACCTTATATGTTCATGGAATACAACTTCACATAAAGAGCATTTTGTTAAAACCCTGATATACATACTTTAATAAACTATAGTTGCATTGGAGCTAGTTATCTACTATTTTTAATGGGGGGATCCTTTCCAGACTGACTTTCCTCCAAAAAAGTAATCAAAGATCACTAGAACATGTGGCACGATATGCATCTGTCAAGTCCACGATGTCCAACTCTCAGTTCTGAAGCATTCTCACACAACCAGGCTTGGGTCAGATAAATACTTCTTTATTAAGACCTCTTAATAAAGAAGTATTTATCTGACCCAAGCCTGGTTGTAATGTAGCTAGTAAACAGAACATTGCTAAAACTAACGCCTTGGGTAAACCTCCCTCAATTTATCCCCCCTCCCCTTATTGCCTGGCATCGTGACTCCTCTTCACCTGTTGTTCACCTCTCTCCGAGCTTTCCGGGCTCTTTGGGCCCCAGCTGCCTGGCCGGCAATCAAGCCAGTCTAAATTGCCCATATATGGTTAAGCTGCTTCCCAACTCCCATTACAACCATTAACAGCCACCCCGCCCCCCAAGGTACAAGTGGCAGAAACAAATCAATCCAACTCCCAACGAATGCAATACAATGGAAAACAACAACAGTTGGGTGATGCAGGTTCTGACAGCATCCAATTCATATGGAGTCATTATTGCTGCTCTATATCAGTGTATGCATGCTAAGGACACACCACACTTATTTTTCTGATTTGGATACTGAAACCTGTCCATCGTAACTACATTTTTACTATGGAATCACAGATGGGCTAAGGAATATTAGGTTTTTCCACAGCAGATGGAAAGCATCAATCAGGCACAAACAGTGTGCCTGAAAATGTAAAACACAACTTTATTCCACATATTTAAACTACATTTTGTTCTGTTTCCAAAAAATTATTTTCCAGCAAATTTATTCTCCAACAGTTGCACATGTCAGGGAGTAAGAAGCATTCATGCAGTCAGTGACTGCTTTATCTCTCTTCCAATCTGAATAAAGACTGGAACTCCTATATTGCTCATCTAGCTACTTTAAAAACAATTAAAACAAATAAGGTTCAGAATTTGCTCTTGAACTGTAGCCAAAAAAAGCCCAAACACACTATTACAATATGTAGCTCCTTTATTTCTCATCGCTGGCACCCACCCTCTGGAACAACTTTCTACTGGAAACCCAGATCGCTCCATCATCCCTGACCTTTAGAAAAATCTTTAAAAACTGAGGTGTCCAGAAAAATTCATACGTAAGATCTGTTATCATTCTTAAATATTATTAGCTATTATAATAGTTTAGGAAAGGGTTTGAGAGCATTAAGAATTATTTATGTATCATTATTATAATTTGGCTTTTATTGTACATTCCCATGAGTCTAGCATGGAGTATGACAGTGTATAAAAAGAACAAACAAAACACTAACAGAATCTTTCTACTTCCCAAAATATAAGATACATATTACAAGATGCAGTAAGAGGCAAAGTATGCATATGTGAAACTGCATAATAGGGGTGTACACAAAATGGGGAAATTATTTCATTGAAACCTGAAATGGAGGTTTCAGAGGTTCTGCTGAACCAGTTTGGATCAGCCATAATTTGGCAGAACAAAACTTAAAATTTTTCAGTTGTTCAAAGACAAGGGTGAAAAAAAAAAGCTGGATAGGGAGAAGAAGAAGGGGGGAAGAGCTGTTTTTTCCCTCCTACACATACCTACTATACCAGGGGGTTTCAAAGTCTATTCCACAGAACCCTAGGATTCCACGAGAATTTGATGGGATTCCTTGACAGACTAAGGGCAAAAAAAAAAAAAAAAAATCACTAGAGCTTTTCCTCTTGCTCAGACGTTCTGGGAAGTTGTTTTTTTTTTTTTAACTAACAGACTTTTTCTGTAGCCTGAAAAAGTTTGAAAACCCCTAAACTATGCAATATTATGCAAAGTACCTTTGGTACTTCTATACATTGTATATTTGTAAGGGAAATTTTCTGTACCTTTGCTTTAAGGTTCAGTCTAATCTATGAAGAAAGTATCAGAGGACAACACTGAAGCAAAGACCTGAGTTGGTATATATTGTTTGGATTACATATGGCAGAACAAATGTGTTTATATATGAATTAGAACTTTTTTTTTGGTCAGAAATGGAAAGAAGATACTCTGAAAAATAAACTTGAAAGTTAGCTTCCTTGCATTTTTGTTGCCTCTTATTCCAAAACTTAGCCAATCAAAATAATTTATATTGACAAAAATCTTAAAGCCACCAAATCCTCTTAATTATTACTTCTACCTACTTTATACAAATTAGGATTTACAGTGCAGAATACTAAATGCTAATCTGATCACTGCAGATTAGATATACAAATATACAGTCAGGTCCAGAAATATTGGGACATCGACACAATTCTAACATCTTTGGCTCTATACACCACCACAATGGATTTGGAATGAAACAAACACAATGTGCCTTAACTGCAGACTGTCAGCTTTAATTTGAGGGTATGTACATCCAACTCAGGTGAACGGTGTAGGAATTACAACAGTTTGCATATGTGCCTCCCACTTGGTAAGGGACCAAAAGTAATGGGACAAGTGGCTTCTCAGCTGTTCCATGGCCAGGTGTGTGATATTCCCTCAGTACCCCAATTACAATGTGCAGATAAAAGGCCCAGAGTTCATTTCAAGTGTGCTATTTGCATTTGGAATCTGTTGCTGTCAACTCTCAAGATGAGATCCGAAGAGCTGTCACTATCAGTGAAGCAAGCCATCATTAGGCTGAAGAAACAAAACAAACCCATCAGAGAGATAGCAAGAACATTAGGCGTGGCCAAAACAACTGTTTGGAACATTCTCAAAAAGAAGGAACGCACCGGTGAGCTCAGCAACACCAAAAGACCCAGGAGACAACAGAAAACAACTGTGGTGGATGACCGAAGAATCCTTTCCCTGGTGAAGAAAACACCCTTCACAACAGTTGGCCAGATCAAGAACACTCTCCAGGAGGTAGGTGTATGTGTGTCAAAGTCAACAATCAAAAGAAGACTTCACCAGAGTGAATACAGAGGGTTCACCACAAGATGTAAACCATTGGTGAGCCTCAAAAACAGGAAGGCCAGATTAGTGTTTGCCAAATGACATCTAAAAAAGCCTTCACAGTTCTGGAACAACATCCTATGGACAGATGAGACCAAGATCAACTTGTACCAGAGTGATGGGAAGAGAAGAGTATGGAGAAGGAAAGGAACTGCTCATGATCCTAAGCATACCACCTCATCAGTGAAGCATGGTGGTGGCATGTATGGCTGCCAATGGAACTGCTTCTCTTGTATTTATTGATGATGTGACTGCTGACAAAAGCAGCAGGATGAATTCTGCAGTGTTTCAGGCAATATTATCTGCTCACATTCATCCAAATGCTGCAGAACTCATTGGACGGCGCTTCACAGTACAGATGGACAATGACCAGAAGCATACTGCAAAAGCAACCAAAGAGTTTTTGAAGGGACAGAAGTGGAATGTTATGCAATGGCCAAGTCAATCACCTGACCTGAATCCCATTGAGCATCCATTTCACTTGCTGACGACAAAACTGAAGGGAAAATGCCCCAAGAACAAGCAGGAACTGAAGACAGTTGCAGTAGAGGCCTGGCAGAGCATCACCAGGGATGAAACCCAGCGTCTGGTGATGTCTATGCGTTCCAGGCTTCAGGCTGTGATTGACTGCAACGGATTTGCAACCAAGTATTAAAAAGGGGAAGTTTGATTTATGATTATTATTCTGTCCCTTAACAAGTGGGAGGCACATATGCAAACTGTTGTAATTCCTACACCGTTCACCTGAGTTGGATGTACATACCCTCAAATTAAAGCTGACAGTCTGCAGTTAAAGCACATTGTGTTTGTTTCATTCCAAATCCATTGTGGTGGTGTATAGAGCCAAAGATGTTAGAATTGTGTCGATGTCCCAATATTTCTGGACCTGACTGTATATGCCAGAAACTTATCTATAAAATTATTTTCTGCTGCATCTATGTGATGAATGTGTTAGGTATAAAAAGACCCCAAAACTGCAAAGCATATTAGTTACAATCTGCCTGACAATTAAATATGATTTAGAGGAATGAGTCAACAGATTGTCAGCATGCTGTTGCTTTGGCTTGTTCTAATTTAAAATTCCACTCTTTTTGGAGGAGAGTGTGTAATTCCTTCACATAAACAAACACGGATGTTTTAAAACTAAGTTTTTCATACATTATTCAGTAACACTGCCCTGAACTATTCTTTTAAATCTATAAATCTAAATGAAATTGGATAAAGAAATGATACGACATCAGACAACATTACTTCCAACAAAAAAAGTTACTAAAGTATTTTTTGGGAAACACTGTTCGCAAGCAGCATTTTAAGACAAAGTTTGAGCTACGTACATCTGCTCATCAATTTCTCCAATCTGACGGTCAAGTCGCCCTTCTTCATCTTCTTCAGCCACTATAGCTTCTGAAATCTAACTCAGAAAAAAAAATTAAAAAGGATATAGCAGCTTTACAGTCAACTCTCTGGGGATACTTCTCTTCTGACTTTCTTGGACCATAGAGAAATATGCCAATGTAAAGATTCCTTTCTTTTTACTGTAGTTAAAAAATCTGGAATTGATCTCCTGGCAGCAAAACCTTCCCTCCTAAACCTTAACCCTTGAAAGAGATATGGCAAAAAGAAAAAAGGGGTCAAGCACTGAATCCCCCCTCCACCCCCCAAAAGAAAGGAGAATGTCCCAAGTGCCAGTGGGAAAATACTTATTTAAAAAGCCAACATATTTCAGAATTTCCTTTGTAATGGGCACTATAA